>NW_006399947.1:6037419-6046749 GCF_000299155.1 Elephantulus edwardii
GGGGAGGGGGGAGGGGTTTGTGCAGGGAGAAGGGTGTAACAATGAATGAATGGAATTCCAAAATCTCTGTAGATGTTCATTGAAATGAAAAAGAAACAAACTAAATTAATAAAAAAAAAGAAATGCTGAGTGAATTTAGCCCTTTTGATTTTCTGACTCCAGCTCTTTGCACATTTCATTTTAATATTTACTTTGGGAGCTCTTCTTGCCTAGTGGTAATAAACTGCACTGCAATCCTGAAAGCATGCAGTTTAAATCCATCAACTGCCCCCCCAGGAAAATGATGGGTAATAACCTCCCTTATAACTGCCTCTGAAAATCTGCTAGAAGGTCAGCTATGGATCTGTCATGACTCGATGACACACAACAACAACAACAGACAACAAGAGGCCCACAGGTAGATCAAGGTATTATTACAAAATCCTGGGTGCAGGAACTACACCCTGACAGACTGCTCAGTATCTATGAGCTGTTTCTTGATCTCACAACTCTTTTTCTATGCTGATTCATTCCTATCATGGCTTTTGTTCTTTAGCTCATAGTGGCAGACAGGAAAAAAAAAAATAGTGTAAAATCTTCAGAAGTCTTGTGCAAAGAAAGGATTGGTTGAGGAGTTTTTCCTGGTATTCTAAGCAAGAACCCTGAGAACAAACTTTCCAGGATGAGACAGCTACCACTTAAGCATTGATGATGTGCTTATCCTGATTCACATGAAGAAAGAGAATGTGTTGTGTAGAAAAAGGGAGATAAAGGCTATTCATAAATAGAAGTTGAAGTGCTTTAAATAAGTAGAATGCTTTATATATGTATGGGGTGGGGAATAATGGATACTACCCCAATGAACTTGAAGTTCATCTGCTCCCTAAAGTTCCTGAATGTAGTTAATCCATTTTAGACAAATTACAACAGCCCTAAATCCTCAGAACTCTCTAAATCAGGGTAAAAGAGGGAGATAGTACACTTGCAACTTAGAACCATAGGGAGTTAGAATGAAGTGTGTCATGACTCTAAGTAAATGTCAAAACTTTTGAAACTGATTTGAATCTTCCTGGCAGCATCTCCTTGGGCGTTGCTGTTCTGAGTTCTCACTAACAGGACTCTGGGAGTTGAGATTTCCCCAGGCCCCTGACCATCTTGAAGAATCAGGGATTAATGATGTCCAATAATAACCTTGACTGTGATCCTTCTGGTGGGGAAGAATTTGAGTAACTTGTGTCTTCTGAGTCCCTGCCCCCAGGGAGGACTAAGATCCAGTGACCTGATGTGATAATGTTCTATTTTCAGATGCCTTTCCCTTGTGTCTTATTTCCCAGCTGTTCTATTACTGCCTACTGGATTCACCTCATATGTATACCATTTGCTCTGAGATCAGTCCACAACTGACCTTATATATAGATCTTGATCACATGGAACACAGATTTTTCAGTATTTTTGCAAAAAGTTACATATTTGCAGGTGATATGTTCTTCCTTCAAAAGAACTATTTAAAAAAGAGGAGCAAGGGGAGGGAGGACTTAACTTTCTTTTTAAAACTCATCCACTCATCCAACTTCTTTTTTTAAATATTTTAGTATATTTTATGTCGGTCTGCTTACAAATCCTTACACATTGTTTTTCATACGAGATCTTTCTTATTTCCTTAACTCACCCCTCCTTCCACCCATCAAATTGTTCAACTCTATGATTGCATCCTCTACCCATCCTCAAACCTGTGCTCCCTCCTCCAACTTAGATCCTCATAATGTTTTACTAGTTATCTATTTTTACAATACTGGTCTTGTACAGTATTTATCCTTAAGGGACCAAGTAAGTTCACTTAGCATAATGTTCTCCAGTCCCTCCCAAGTTAGGCTGTGATTTACAAAATCATTGCTCCTGTGTGCTGTGTAATATACCATCATGTGCATGTACCATAATTTCTCAATCGATTCAATTATAGTTGAACATTTGGGCTGTTTACAACTTCTTTTTTTCGGAAAAGAAAAATAATGTACACAGCAAAAGCAAATAAGAAAATAATATACACAGCAAAAACAAATAAATGGTATAAGTATAAAAAAGTTTTTATCACTTCATCCTTTCCAACAATTAATTAGGGTTAAAGCTCTTAACATTCCTCCAGCAGACGGGAGAATAAAGGCTGAGGAAAAGCTAAGAAAGAGAGAGAAGCAAGAAATAGACGGAATAAAGTTATTGACACAGAGATTGCTAGTAAAGAGATTTCTTTAAAATCAGCTTAATACCTTTAATGATATTCTAGTAATATAATTTGTGATGTACACTAAACAAAAAAAATAATAGCTCTTTGCTGTGGAATTAATTTTTAACTCATATCAATCTATCAGGGAGTACTGGTGGCTTAGTGGCAAGAAGCTGTCAATGCTGAAGGCACACAATTCTAGGCCACCACCTGCTCTGTGGGAGAAGGATGGGAAATTTCCTTCAGTGTGATTACCTGCTTCTGAAAACGTACTCGAAAGTCAGCTATGAGTTGGTTCCGACTTGCTGGCACACAAGAACAACATTTGGAACAGAGAGCTGCCCTTTCGAGACTAAGTTTTATGGAAACTGACTACAACATCTTTTCCCCATTAAGCAACAGAGAGTGTCAAACTATTGACATTTAATTTAGTAACCAAATACTTAACTAAAATGTATTAGGTAAGATATTTCATATAATTTAATGGTATTGTTTTACTACTAGATATGTCATCAGTAAGCTCGGTTAATGTCCTAGTAGAGACTTCTGTGAAATCTTGGTCAATGAAGAAATGTGAATAGTACTAAACTAATCATTTCAACTCTAAAAGGACACTGTTCTGTATGAGCTCCTAAGTTGTGCCAAGAAATTTGGAGGACAACCACCTGGCCAAGTGACTGGAAGAGACTGATATTTGTTCCCATTCCAAAGAAATATGACTCAAAAAAAGTGAGGAAATTATCCAATAATATCACATGCAAGCAAAATTCCGCTGATAATGATGATGAAAAAGCGACTGGAATAACACATCAACAGAGAACTGCCAGTCATGCAGGCTGAGTTTAAAAGAGGCCATGGCACTAGGGATATTATGGCTAACGTCAGATGGATCTTCGCTGAAAACAGAGAGTACCAGAGGAATGTCTGTGTTTCATTGACATTAGACTCTGTGGATCACAACAAACTGTAGCTGACTCTGAGAAGAATAGAAATCACAGAACACTTGATTGTCCTTATATGAAACCTATACTTGGACCAGGAGGCAGTAGTCAGAACAGAGAAACATTGCTGGTTTAAAATTTGGAAGAGTGTATGCCAGGAATGTGTCCTATCTCCATAACTTTTCAATCTATGTGCAGAACAGATTATTTGAGAGGCTGGGCTTTATGAGAAAGAATGTGTCATCAGGATTGGAGTAAGACTCATCAACAACCTGTGTTATGCAGAAGACACAACCTGGTTTGTTGAAACTGGGGAAGACCTGAAGCACTTGCTAAAGAAAGTCAAGGATTATAGTGTTCAATATGGATTGAAGCTCAATGTAAAAAGAAACAAAGATTTCCTCCACTATGCTGACTGGAAGAATCATGATAGATGCTGAAGCGAGTGAGACTGTTAACATTTTTAGTTTGCTTGTCTCCACAATAGACACTTTTGTTACTAGCAGCCAAGAAATCAAAAGATGAACTACATTGGGAAAGTCAGCTGTCAAGGACCTCTCCCAAGCAATGATATCAACCTGGAGACTAAGGTGTACATGATCCAGGACATAATATCCACATTTATTTGCTATGTGTCAGAAAGCTAGACAATGTCTAGGTTGCTAGGAGGAGAATTAATGCCTTTGATCTGTGGTGCTTGAGGAGAGTAATGACTATACCATGGACTGCCAGAAGAACAAACAAGTTCATCCTATAAAGGGTGAAATAGGCTGCTTCTAGGGGGCAACGATTCTGAAGTTTCATCTGACATACTTTGGGCATGTTGCAAGGAGGGACCAGGCCTTGGAAGGGGCCATCACGCTTGGGAACACAAAAACATGGAAACAGCCCAAATATCCAGCTAGAACTGACTGGAGTGAGAAATTGTGGTATGTTGACACAATGGAACACTATGTAGCTCTCATGAACAATGATTTTCAGAAGTACTACATAACTTGAGAGCCTGAAGAGCATTATGCTGAATGAACTAACTTGGTTTCATAAGGACAAACACTACCTAAGACCACTACTGAAAAAAAAGAAATAGAAGCATATCCAACCACAAACGAATAGATTGAGAAATTATGGTACATTAAAAAATGGAGCACTACTCAGCATGCAGGAGCAATGATTTTGTAAAGTATTACCTAAATTGGGAGGGAGTGGAGAGCATTATGCTGAGTGAATGAACTCAGTCCCACAAGGACAAACATTGTATAAAACCATTATATATGAATATAATGATCCAAGGGAAGTGGGAAGGGCGGAAGAAGAGGGACAAGGATATGCAGAGGTAGGAAGTATGGGGACACCTGGGTGGAAGGAATAGGACTAATGGATAATGGTGAAATCACAGAGTTGCACAATTTGGTGGAAGTAAAGGAAATGAGAAAGATCCAGCAGAGACCTAAAAGGCAGGATAATGATAGCATAGTTCAATGGGGATTAGTTTCAAGAAACATAATGCATGGAGGGAATAGTATGAAACACAATGTGAATGAAAAATAGTGTGAAAAATAATGTATATTAACTTTTCAAGAAAACCAATATAATATAGAAATTGTTAAAAGTAAATAAATGAAATTTGACCTTCTAAAAAATAAAATACTTACACACATTAAAAAAATCTTCTTCGATAGGGTAAAAAGAAAATCCACATATCAGGAAAATTATTTTGCAATGATACATCTGAAAAGGGACTCATTCCAACAACCAAACAAGAAAAAGTCAGACAACCCAATCACAAAATGGGCACAAGACTAAATAGACCCGTCACCAATGGAGAAATTCAGATGACCATTAAACACATAAAGGAATGTTCAAATACCTAGCTAACAGAGAGATGCAAATTTAAAAAAAACAACAAAAACAAACTAAACACCAAAACCCTACATACACTCAAAATAATGAAATATTATCTCATCCCAGCAACAATAACTAAGCTCAACAAAGTTCAGCAGCAAATATTGGGGAGGATGTGTGGAGATTGGAATTCTTAGTCATTGCTGGTGGAAATGTAAAATGGTACAACCATGCTGGAATGCAGTTGGTGCTTTTTCTAAATGTTGTAAATAGAAATACCCTAAAGAAACCAGAGCCATAATATAAACAGCTACATGCACATTCGTGTTTACTGTTGCATTACTCACAAGAGCTAAGAGATAGAAGCAGCCTAAGTCCCCATCAACAAAAAAGTGGCTAGAAAAGTGGTGGTATGTCCACACAATACAGTATTATATAGCATTAAAAAACAACGCATGTATAAAACACTACACAACATAAATAAGTATGGAAGACATTATGCTGAATGAAATGTATCAGTTGCAAAAGCACAAATACAACATAAGATTCCTGTTACAAACTAGGATTGACACAAAATGGGAGGGGGGAAAATAGGTATAGCATGGATAAACTTTTCTTTTGTAAACTTTCCTTAAAATTAAAATAAAAGAAAGTAAGTGAGATTTTTTTTAAAGTCTGATTTTTTAATTGAAATGTATTCTCCATATACTTAATGTTAAAAGTAAAAATATTATCGATTACTTATTTCTAATTACTCATTTGATCTCTAAAAGAAAACATTATTCAGAAAATTAGTGTCATTAATAACATTTATGTGGTTTAAAAATTTTAATAAATATGACTCTTATAGAAGAAATATCAACAGCTTGTTAAACTAAAAACAATATTGGTTCTGATTTATTCATTCTTTGGCATTTACCCCTGAAGCTAAATACATGGTTCATTTTGTCTTGTAAGATAATTTTAACTACCTGAAAGTATCATTTATTAAAATAAATCCATATTTAAGAAAGTAGTTCCTGAAAAAAATTACTTTTAAGCAGAGAAGTAAATTTACATTCATATATGTACATGTTTATTTATAAAATCAATAAAGCCTAAGTAGAGTAAGTGGGAAAATATAATTTATCAATTATTACAGACAAATGTTTAGTTTCTCATTGTACAAATTCATATTCCAGAATAAGAAGAAAAGCTATAAAACTTCAGTGGAGAATATCAGTGATAAATGATAGCAATACAAATTAAAGGATGCTAATACAATTTTTTTAACATATGAAAAATATCCAACCTAAAAATTTCTAGTATAATATGCATTACAACTACAAGATAAAATTTTCAACTCTCTAATTGAAAAATATTTTATAATAAATTGTTCCACAAATGTTGTTGTTATGTGCCGTCGAGTCGCTTGTGACTCATAGGGACCCTATGTACAACAGCCCTAAACTCCGCTCTGTCCTGTGCCAATCGCACTCTCTGACACTCCCATCCCAATTACCCCAGTCACTGAATCAATCCACCTCATAGAAGGCCTTCCTCTCCTGCGCTGTCCCTCCACCCTCCCAAGCATGATGTCCCTCTCTAAGGACCGGTCTCTCCTCACAACATGTCCAAAGTATGTTAGATGGAGCCTCAGAATCCTTGCCTCCAAGGAGCCACCCGGTTTAACTCTTTCCAGGACAAACCTGTTTGTTTTCCTAGCAGTCCATGGTATTCTCAATGCTCTTCTCCAGCACCACAGCTCAAAGGCATCAATTTTCCTTCTATTCTCTTTGGTCATTATCCAACTCTCTTATGCATAACAAGTGATTGCATAACAAGTGACCATGGCCTGTATCAGATGCACCTTAGTCTCCAGAGAGACACCATTGCTCTTCAGTACTTTGGAGAGGTCCCTAACAGCAGACTTTTCCATGGCAATGCGCCTTTTAATTTCCTGGCTGCCGGTGCCAAGAGTGTTGACTACGGAGCCAAGCAAAATAAAGCTGTGTACAATCTCAATCTCTTCACCATCCATCCTGATGCTGCCAATTGGTCCAGTGGTGAGAATCTTTGTCTTCTAGACATTGAGCCTCAATCCATATTGTAGGCTGCAGTCCTTGACACTCTGCAGCAGGCACTTCAGGTCCTCTTCAGTAACTACCTTAAACATTTTATGGGAAAGATGAACAATCTGAACTGCAATTTGTTTGAAAATAAATTATCCCAAAATTCTGCAAAGATAATTTTGTAGCGTTTTTTCTTTTTAAAAAGAGTGAAATGTATGTAACTTCAAAGAGTAATTTTCTTTTTTTAATGAATTTTAAGTTAATATTTGATCATTCATATGTATTACTTCATGAATGTACACTGTGCTCCACACAGTCCTTCATTTACATATTTCTTTCATTTATTTATGTTGTAGGATTTATTTATTATTTTCCTTCCTTAAAATTACCCCCCCAACTACTTCCGTGAAAGCATGTAAGTCAACCACTTACTTCATGCCTAATAACCTAATATTCTCCTTTTAATTAACTTATTGCTGATTTGCCCAACCCTATCAAAGCAGCACTCTCAGGAAACAAGCATGTCCATTTTGCTGAAAGGTCCTCTGTTCAACTTGGAAATGTTACACATCTGTATCCTTAAGCATTAATATGTAATCCCATGTACAGTATTTTTAAGAAGCCTGGGAAACATTATGCTGAGCAAATTATCTCACTTAAAATTTGACAAATACTGTTTAAGACAATTGTGATAGCATTAGGATGGACATGGGGTAGAAGAAAGGGAGAGAAGGAAAATAATGGAGAAATAATCAACACTGCAATTAAATAAATGGGATGACACTCAGAAACGAATGGACAATTAGACTTTACCTGTATAACAACTAATAATCTGGAATGGGACAAGTATTACAAAGCAAATTTAGAGAAGAAGTGGGAGGCAAATGCACATAAGTGAATGAATGGAAAATAAACTACAAACACAAAAATCAATCAAAAAAGTAAAAAAAAATCAAAGAGAGCAAGGTGACAGCTAATATGTTAGCTTTATTATGAAAGGCTAATTATCACATATTCTTCCCTTCTAATATATTTATAGAGCACAGTTTGAGTTACATTTAAAGATCTAGGTTGTTGGATAGAAGCATAGAAGGAGAAAAAGAGATAAGCAAAATGGCAAAATATTTTTAAGTACTGTATGAGATACTTTTGAAAATAACTTTGAGAAGATGCTAAGAAATTAAATTTCATTTGGAGATTATTAAGAAAAAGTCTCTGGTGTTTTTAATTTTTTAAATATAAATATAAACTTTTCTAATATTTTTCATTAAAAGACTGAAGATGAGAAATAATTTTATCATTTACAATTAAATCTTGCTTTGCATGAAAAGTCTGTCCATTTACCATACTGTGGTAATTTGCAAATTGTTGTGATACTGAAAAACTAAGCCAGTGGTATTTTAAATATCCCTTGATCATGTATAAGAAGACTCAACATTGTGAAAATGACAACCCACCAGGAAGCAATCTACATGTTCAATGCAATCCCAATACAAATACCAATTTCATTTTTCAACAAGATGGAAAAGACAATCCCCAATTCATTTGGAATGGAAATAGTTCCCGCATAAGCAAACCACAAGCACTCCTTCAAAAAAGAAACAAGGCAGGAGGTATCTCATACCCTGATTTCAAATCCTACTACACTGCCATGGAGGCCAAGACAGTGTGGTACTGGTACAATGACAGATATATAGATCAATGGAATAGAATTGAGAGTCCAGAAACCAGCCCATCTATGTATGGTCAACTGATTTTTGACAAGGAGATGAAATCAGTTAAGTAGGGTAACAACAGCCTTTTAACAAATTGTGTTTGCAAAATTGGAAAACCATCTGCAGAAAACTCAAACACCTCACACCATATACAAAAACCAACTCAAAGTGTATCAAGGACCTAGAACTAAAACCAAGGACTATAAACTTTATTAGAGAAAAGATTGAAAGAATTCCAGAAGCCCTAATCCACAACATGAAGATTCTTCCAAGCATTCTAAAAACCTACAACCAGGAGAGAATAAAATGAGACCTTATAAGAATCAAATCCCAATGCACATTCAAAAACTTCTCCAACAGGGAAAAAAGGGAAGCCACACTGGAAGAAAAATATTTGGTAATGATATGTCTAATAAGGGATTTATATTTAGAATTTATAGAATACTCGAGCACCACAACAAGATAAATGTAAACAACTCAATTGCAAAATGGGCACAGGATATGAATAGACACTTCACCAGAGAAGACATTTACATGGTGAACAAACACATGAAGAAATGGTCAAAATCCCTAGCTCTAAG
>NW_006399947.1:6047001-6059321 GCF_000299155.1 Elephantulus edwardii
TTGGAAACAGCTCAACTGCCCATCAACAAATGAATGGATAAAGAAGTTGTGGTATATTCACACAATGGCATATTATGGAGCACTGAAAAACAAAGAACTCATGATTATACATAATGGGTGACCCTGGAGGACATTATGCTGAGTGAACTATCTCAGTCACAAGAAGACAAATACTGTGTAATGCCACTGTTATAGAACAGGACTGATATGGGGGTTGGGAGGGAAACTAAGGAAAGAGAGGATAAATAATGTGCATGCCACTGAAACAGACAAGGGAAAGAACTGTTTAAAAGAAACATATGATTAGTTATTATTGGCATGATAAGAATCCAGAATAAGAGTTGCAGAGTAAAGTGATCCAGGGAGGGGTGGAGACCATATAACAATAAAAGAAATTTTTTTTTCCTGAGGAAAAAAATGAACTTGTGAGAGGAGGAACAGGGAGGAAAATGTGTAACAATGAATGAATGAATGAATGAATGAAAATTAGAAACAAAAATATGTTCAAACCTGTTAATATCAAATAAAGTATATAGTTTCTCCAAAAAAATGAACAAATATTATAATAAATTTGTAAAACAAAACGAGTAGACACGTTTCAAAGTGATAGAACTAAAGGACAAATTCAAACCTCAAAATGTAATAGTGAAAGATTCGTAGGGAAAATCCTGAATGATACCAAAAACACCAAGAGAAGATAGAATACACAGTATCACTGCATCAAACACAACTGAATTACTTTCTTCCAAAGAATACTGTTGTTTTCATAGTGGAAAAAGATAATATAAAGATCTGTCCTAACGTAAAAAGTTGTGAGTGATAGGATACTATCCATGTCCATACAGGGAAGGTCTGTGAACACCATTGTTATTAAAATGTATACCACAGTGGCTAAAGCCAAAAAGGAGGAAATGGAAAATTTCTACCAACTTTTGTAGTGAATCAACTGCCTCTGAAAATCTGCCAGATGCTTCTTTCCCACTTCATGGTACATAACAACAACAACCAAATATCACAGTCTGAAATTGACCAAACATGCAATCAAGATTCATTAATAAGTATTGGTGACTGGACTGAATAAGTTATGAACAATAAGGAAAAAATGTCAGAAAGTATGCTCTTTGTAAAAGAAATTATTCTTACCATTAGACTAAGAGACAACATTTTGACAGAGAAAAAATTGAAACTATCCAAGTTTATCTTACTTGGATACACATTTAACATCCTTGATACTAGCAGTCAGGAAGTCAGGAAAAATATTGCACTAGGAAAGTCTGCAGTTATTAACCTGTCTAAATTTTGAGGAGCAATGATATAAGTTTATCTCTAAGGTATATTATATTTTGGCCATGGTCTTTCCTAACACTTGCTGTGCATCTGAGAGCTAGACAATGGATAAGGATGACAGAAGAATTGATGCCTTTGAGCTGTTGTCTTGGAGAAGAGTACCGAACATCCCCTGGACTGCCAAATAAATCCAAATATGTCTCAGAGAATGTGCAGCCAGAGTGTTCTATGAAGGCAAAGATGATAAAGTTTGGCCTCACATAAATGGGCATGTTGATGGGAAGGGAACATGTTAGAACATGTTCCTTAGAGAGAGAGGAATATGGTGCTCAGAAAAGCAGAGGGTCAGTGAAGGAGAGAAAGACCCTTGACCAGGTAGATTAAAATGGTTACTGCTTCAATGGCCTCTAGTGTGTCAGGAAGTGTGAGGATGGCACAGGACAGGACAGGGTTTAAGTTTGTTGTTCATAGGTCGCCATGGGTTATACTAGACTCAACAGGACCTAAGAGCAATACCAACACCAGAAATTAATCTGAACATTGAATTATTGAATTTTGCACATTCAGTGATTTATTAATTGTAAATAATTTAAAAAATACACATCAAAACCCACAAAAGGTCACTTTACACACGGACCTCACCAGAATCAGTTTGTGGAAAGAATAATCTGTGGAAAGAATAATTGGAGAAACTCAGCATTAGCAGTTAAAATTAGCCCAGGTGCTGACTGTGGAAGAGACCTTCAACAAGAAGAAAAAGAAAATTTTAATTCTGTCCCATTCAAATTTAAAAATAATTTCCAGAATAGATTTGAGGCATTAAACAGTAATGACTGAAGACAAAATGAGTTATGATATTACGTTAAGATTATCATCCATGAAGGTGAAGAAGATCATTACAAAGACAGAAGACGAAGAAAGGACCAAAATGGATGCAAGAAAAACTGAAATTTCACTAAGGCATTGAGAAGACAAAACAGAGAAGATAAATGTCAAAATGGAGAAATAAGAAACAGAAAATTTCAAAGGACAACTTGAGAAGCAAAACAAAGAATTAGACTGTTCAGAGAGCTAGAATTGGTGAATGAAATGAGAACAAATCACTCAGTATTTCTCAAGCTAAAAGAGCTGAAAAAACAAATTAAGGTTTCAAGTTGCAATTGGATAGAAGCAATGAGCAAAATCTTGAATGGCCCAGGAAGTATCAAAAGAAAATGGAAGTAATAAACCAAATCACAGTACCAAAAAGAACTAGTTGACACTGAAAAATTATAGGAAGTACCACATGAACCTCTTCTAAATCCTGATTGAACTTCTGGAAGTTCCCTTTTTATGTACTGTTCCAGTAATTTTTTTTTTAATTATCATCAGCGTATTTTGCTTGCATGTGATAACAGTGTCATTGTTCAATATTTTCCACATTCAATTGGGTCACCTTTCTTAAAAACAGGGACAAATATGGACGTCTTCAAATTCATTGGCCTAACAGCCATCCTCCAAATGTCCTGGAAAAGATTGATGAGCACATCTAAGGCTGCATCTGTTAATGGAAACAACACACTTGGTATCCCATTGATTTCCAGGGCCTTATTTCTTGCCAGTGCCTTCCATGTAGCACTTTGTTCCCCCCCACCTCAATACCATTGGCTGCTGTTCATATGGCTCCAGAAGTCTAAGCAGGATTTGGAAGAGGCCGTGTTACTAGGGTTATCTGCTAATGTCAGATGGATCCTGGCTGAAAGTAAAGAATACCAGAAGAATATCCATAACAATTTGTGGCTGACATTGAGAATTAAATCCCAAAGCACTTGATTGTTTGTGTTCATGTGGTATCTGTACCATGGACCAGGATGCTGTTGTACAAACAGATCAGGGGAGCACTTCATGGGTTGGAATTGGGAAGGGAGTATCCAGGGTTGTATTCTTTCTCCATACCTATTCAACTGTATGCTGAGAAAATTGTTCAAGAAGCTGGGCTCTATGAAGAGGGGTGTGACATCAGGATTGGAGGTAGACTTATCAATAACCTTTGTTATGCAGATGATACAATCTTTCTTGTTGAAAGTGAGGACATCTTGAAGAACTTGCTTCAGAATTAAGAAAATCAGTATGAATTGCATCTCACTGTCAAGAAATCAAAGCTTCTCACTACTGGACTGACAGACAGCATCATGGTGACCAAAGAGGAGATTGAAACTGGCAACAGCTTCATCTTGTTTGGATACACAATTAATACCCTTGGCACTAGCAGTCAGGAAGTAAGAAGACACATTACACTGGGTAAATCTGTAGTTAGGGGAAATCTCCAAATTATAGATGAGTAGTGATGTCACTTTGAGGATTAAAGTGTGTCTGATTTAGGCCATGGGCTTTTAAATTACTTGCTGTGCATCTGAGAGCTGGGCAATGAATAAATACGACAGGAAAAGAATTGACACCTTTGAACTGTGGTGTTGGAGAAGAGCACTTAACATCCCATGGACAGCCAACAGAACAAATAGATAAGTTTTGGAGAGCGTGTAGTTGAAGTGCATAGACCTCATAGACCTTGGGCATCTTGCTAGGAGATGCTCTTCCATGGATTATAACATGATTCTGGGAAGGGTGGGGTTTCTGCAAATGGGAGGAAGACCCTCAGCCAGTATTGTCATGGTGAGTGGTGTATCAGAAACTGTGAGAATGGTGCAAAATAGAAAGAAAAAAAACCCCAACATTCCAATCTTTTGTTCATAAGGTCTTTGTGAGTCATATTTGACTCGATGGCACCTAAAAACAACAACAACAACACATGAACAAAAATCAATAGTAATGAAGAACTTCAAGCTGCACTGAAGGCATTGGCAAAAAATAAAGCTCCACATATCGATAGGATACCAATTTACATGTTTCAAATTATAGACACAACTCTGAACATACTCACCAGTCTGTATCATGAAATACAAATGACAGTTTCCTGACCAAGTGACTTGAAAATATCTATGTTTGTTCCATTCTCAAGAAAAGTGACCCAACACAAGTTAGAAATTTTCAAATCATACCACTAACATCACATGCAAGCAAAATATTGGTAAAGTTGGTTTAAAATGACTAGATTTGAATGAATGGAAATCCAAAATCTCTGTAAATTGTCATAAAATTAATAATAATAATAAAAAATTTAAAAATGACTAGATTTAAAATCAGGAAGGAAGTGTGTCAGGGATACATCCTGTCTCCATACCTTTTCAATGTACCTGCAGAACATATCATTCAGGAGGCTAGTCGGTATATTTCCTACATTATGCATATGACATAACCTTGCTTGCTAAAACTGAGGCAGACCCAAAGCACTGCTGCAAAAGATCAAGGACTATAGTCTTCAATATGCATTAAAGCTCAACATCAAGAAGACAAAGGTTCTCACCACAGGAACAATTGGCAATACCATGATGGATGAAGAAGAGATTGAGATTGCTAAAAGTTACAGCGTGCTTGTTTCTACAATCAACACTTCTTGGCACCAGCAGTCAGAAAATCAAAAGACAGATGACATTAGGTAAATTTACTGTCATGAACCTTTTTAGAGTACTGAGAAGCAATGATGTCAGTTTAGAGACTAAGGTGTGCCTACTCCAGGCCATGGTCTTCGCAATCACTGGCTATCCATCTGATAGCTGGACAATGACAAATGATGATAGAATTAGATTTGATGCTTTTTGAGCGTGGTGCTGGGGAAGAGTCTTAAACATACCACTGACTGCCAAGAAAACAAATATGTATGTGTTGGAAAGGTTGAAGCTTTTTCTCACGTACTTTGGGCATATGACCAGGAGTGACTGATCCTTGGAAAAAAAATAACTCATTCTGAAAGATAGAGGGACAGCACAGGATAGGAAGACTCTGGATGAGATGGATTAATACAACAAGTAGGGCTTTGAATCACAGGTGACTTGATGACACATAATAACAACAACAACAACAAAAGAAGAGTACATTAATAAAGAACTTCTAGAAGTTCAAGCTTAGTTTATAAGAGATCATGACCCCAATCATATTGCTGGTGTCAAGTGGATCCTGCCAAAGAAACAGAGAGTATTAGAAGACTACTGCTTCATATTTATTGACTAGGTAAAGGCATTGGGTTTGTTTGGTTTGGGGTTTTTTTAAATTGTTTTGCTTTTATTATTTTGTGTGTTTGTGCCATCAAATCAGATCTGACTGGTACAGGAAGAGATTGTCCCTCCTTCTTCAGCAGAGCATCTGATGGATTTGAACTTCACACCTCTGGGATTGTAGTGCAGCTTCTTGCCACTAGGCCACCAGAGTTTGCCTTTTTGTTTGTTTTTAATGCTGTTAGTTTATTGGGACAGGAATATTAGCAACTGAGAGAAGGCTACAGTGATGCACAAGTACTGGTGGCACCTGACTGGAGAATTAGCACTGGATATAGAAGAAAGCAGTTTACTATAACCTTACACACACACAGACATGCAGAAAAAAAATCCAACAACAACAACACACACACAAAATAATCCTCACTTCACCTGCTTGCTGTGTATCTAGTTCACGAAGAAAAAAAGAAAAGAAATAAAAAGAAGCTAAGAAAGTAATACCATTTGCCATAGAGAACTACAAATGGAGAGGCGTGGGAATAAACCTAACTAGAAATACCAAAGACCTTTATAAAGAAAACTACAAAACACTGTTGAAAGATGCTATAAGCAATGTATTAAACAACTCGGAAAACATCAAAAGATGATAGAAGGAATACACAAAATCACCGTACCAAAAAGAAAAAAAAATCCTGATTGATAGTGCAAAGTTTCAGGAAGTAGCACATGAAAAAAAGCCAATGGGTTGATGGATAGGAAGACTCAATATAATGAAAACAATAATCATAGCAAAAACAATCTACATGTTTAATGCACTACCATGATAGATACTAAATTCCTTTTTCAAAGAAATAGAAAAGGCAAGTTTATTTGTAAAGGAAAGAGAATTGAAATAAGCAAAACACTCTAATAAACAAGAATGAAGTAGGATGCTTAGCACTTCCTGGTCTCAAAATCTACTAAACTGCTCATGACTACACAGCATCACCCTGGTACAGACATACAGGCCAAAAGAACAGAAGCAAGAACCCAGAAATAAGAGTCAACTGATGTTCAACAAAGACACAAAGCCTATCAAATGGGAAATGACAACTTCTTCAACAAATGATGCTAGCAAAACTGGATTTTTTTCCTGCAGAAAGCTAAAGAAGGATCCACATCTCACACCACAGACACACACACACACACACACACACACACACACAAATAATTCTAGGTGGATTGGAGAGCTAGAAGTATACTTCCAAATTATAAATATAATAAGACAAATGGGACCAAACTTGAAGACTTAGGCTAAAATAGAAAGAGCCTGGTAGATCCAATCAGAATGCACAACCAGGAGAGGACAGCACCGATCAGTAGAACCATATAAAGATTAATGTTGGACATGGATTAATAATGATTAATTTTATAAAACACAATGTAAAGGAATTTTGAATAGAGGAATGTATAAAACACAATGTATATAAATAAAACACAAACTTTGTATGCAAATACAAGATAAAAATAGCTCAAAAATAAACAACCCACAGTCATTGTGTGGATTCCCCCTCAAGTGGAAATGGTCTTTGCAATCACTTGTTATGCATCAGAAAGTTGGATGAGGATAGAAGGAGAATTGATGCCTTTGAGCTGTGGTGCTGGAGAAGAGTACTGAATGTACCATGGACTGCCAAGAAAACAGATTCATCCTAGAGAGGGTTAAACCAGGCTACTCCTTGGAGGCAAGGATTCTGGGGCTTTGTCTGACATACTTTGGACATGTTGTAAGGAGAGACAGGTCCTTGGAGAGGCACATCATGCTTGGGAGGGTGGAGGGACAGCACAGGAGGGTAAGACCCTCTATGACGTGGATTGATTGATTCAGTGACTGGGGTAATCAGGATGGGTGTGCCAGAGGCCATGAGATTGGCACAGGATAGAGCAGGTTTTCGGGCTGTTGTACACAGGGTCGCTATGAGTCGCAAATGACTCGACGGCACATAACAAGAACAACAAATACCAAATACTGTGTAAGACCAGTATAGGATGGTATGAGGGTGAGGATGGGTAGACATGAAACCACAGGGTTGCACAATTTTGTGAGTGGAGGGAGGTGTGAAAGAAATGGGAAGGATCTGACAGGGACCTTAAAAGACAGTAATGATGCGCAGGCTTACAGGTCATTACTTTTGTAAAATATAATGCATGGGAATAATTGTATGAAACACAATGTGAGTGAAGAACAGTGTGATAAACAATATATACTAACTTTATAAGCAAGCCAATATAAAATAAAATACACACACACACACACACACACACAAACACAAGCGTTCCGTAAACAAGAGTGTTCTAAATAAATGGTGTGGCCTGCTGTGGGAGGAGCACATGGTTGCCAAGATTCCATGTTCATATCTCTAGCAATTCATAATAGTTCTGCTCCTTCTAAGAGAGGAGATGCTGCCCATCTGTCGTGGGTCGCAGAACCTGTGAGCTTTTTCTTATGCCTCTGCTGTGTGTGCCTCCTGCTCCTCCCCATGTGGCAACCAATGTGGCCCTTTGTCCAAGTAGTAAGACCTGCAGATTTGTGACTGGACCTAGACCAAGTGATCCTCGATGACTAGGAACTAAATGACTACCCAGATCACGGATTAGAATCACTCTGTATACTTACACCCATACCCATGCCCAAGCCAGGGTTCTTCAATGACATATGGTCCCTTGGCACCAGTCCAGATGCTGACCAGGTTTCAGGATCTCCCTGAAATTTTGGTTCTGTGATTAAACCCAAGGTTACCTCTGAGCTACAAGAGTTGTGAACTCATATGAAGAACTGAAAGACAACGTGTCTCCTTCACTCAAAAGTAACGTTAGTATTATAAGTATGAATCACTTTAAAGGTTACTAGTAATTTTAAAAATAATTAAATGTCTAAACAAATAAGAGGATTATCATTTTATAGGCTCATTTTTTAGAGGATCTTACAGCCTCCTTTGGAACTCGTATAGTCCACACTTGGAAGAAAATATTGAACCTCCAGGAGAAGGAAAACCCTCTGCCAATAAATCCATATTGGATCCATCTGGAGCTCTTTGGTCTGTCTCCACAACTCCCTGAGGAGATGGTGAGTGAACTAAAGAAAGTGAACTTTGCCCAAGATATTATCTCTCTGGCCACCAAGCATATCTCGAACTCAACTATTACACTCATCTTCCAAACTTGCCCTGTGAGTGCCACAGTTAAGCAAGCAGATTTGGAGTTAAAACCCTAACTCTGAAGCCCATCAATGAATGAAATTCAATAAAGTTCCACTCACAGGGAGCCCCTGTACAGCCATTAAAATCTTCTCAGGTGATTAAACCTCCATCCAGCAGGAAGCTCCCTGCTTACTTTCCATAGCCCCCTAAGGAAGGGTTTCATTCCAGCCAGATGCCTCAACACAGCCTCCAAAGCCTCCAACTCAACAGGAGGTCTCAGCCCAGCTTCCAAGCAGAAGAAAGCCCCGGGTTAACCTCTAGAATGGCTCGGGCTATTGCACCTCTAGTTCCCAGTTTTCTAGCTCTTCCTTTGTTCTCTCGAGATATTGTGCTCTCTCCAGTCCTGCCAGGACCACTAGGTTTACCTTTCAAACCCCCTGAGGACTTGTAACACTCTCTATTTTGGTAAAATGCCCAAGGTCAACCACAAATGCCCTCCAAAGAATCTGAACCTCCAATTCAGTAAGAATACCCAGAGCCATATCCAGGGTGACCTAAGGAAGTAGAACACTCTTCAGGACAACAAAATTGTGCAACACCTGCTCCAGAGCACCCTTGGGAGGCTGAACATTCTCGAGTTCAGCAAGAGGCTCTAGGTCCCCCTTCAGAGTTCCCAGAAAGAAAAGAATCTCCAGTCCAAAAGGCAACCCCCAGCACTGCCTCCTAAGTCTTTCCAAGAAGTTAATTCCTCTCCAACTGAGCAAGAAGTCCCCAGTTCCTCCTCTAAAACTCCCTGTGGGTGGTGAAACTTCTCCAGTCCACCTGGAAATTCCACCACATCCATTTAAGCCCTCTGATAATTCTAAGCCTTCTTCAAATCAACAGGCATGCCTCATCTGAATTTCCAAGGGCCCATGAAGAATATATGACTCCAGTGGGGCCGAGGCCTTGGCACTACCTCCAGCACTCCCTGAGGAGATTTATTATCTTCCAGTGCTATTATAGCCCCAATCTGGCGAGAGGACCAGAGCAGACTCCAGAGCAGGACCAAGCCTCCAGAGGATGATTCAATTCAACTAATGACCCAACACAGCAACCAGACCCCATTAAGGTGTATAAACATCTCTCAAGACAGCGAGATAATCTATTTCTACTTTCAGAGTTCCCCAAGGATAATTCTTCAGAGAGTCTTTAAATACCCCTATAAGAATTGTAACTCTTATCAACAGCAGAGTATCATAAGTTATAGTTTCATCTATAGATCAATGCAAAACTCAGTATCAAGTGTTGCCCAAAGCCACAGTGAAATATTTGTATTTGATGATTACCATGACTTCAGAACAAATTACTTATGTTCAAACTTCCCCAGTTCAGTAGAACACAGCTCAATCTCAAGAGTATCTTCATGAGGTTAAGTCTTTTCCAAGGCAGCAAGAGAACATGTCACAGCCTCTAGAGTCTGTGGAGAAAGGTGAGCCATCTACAATCCCTCAGGAGGCTCCAGCTCTGTCTCCAGAGTATGTTAAACAGTTTGAACTTTCCTCAGTCCAGTCCGAGGTGGTTGAATCATCTGCAACTTTGCAAGAAGGCTCAGATTAGCCTGCAATGTTTCCTCCAGAGATTATGACTTCTACAGTTTAACAGGAGAACATAACACTACTTGCAAATTCCATTGATGTAGTTCCACTTTCTTCAAGCCAGTCAGAAGCCTCAGCTCAGCCTCCAGAGGAGAAAGCACCAACTTCAAATATTCAGGAGATCCCAGTTGAGACTTCAGTATCCCCTGAAGAGGTTGTAACCCAACATCCAGAACACCATGAAGGGACAGTTTCACCTATAGCTCTGAGTGAAGCTCAGGATCCAGCATTGCCAACTGCCACAGTCAAACCTCTGGATGTGGTACTTACTATAACTTCACAACCCATTACAGAAGTTGGATCTTTTCCAACGCATTTACAGGCTTCATCCCAAACTTAGAGCCCCCTAAGAAGATTAAACCATCCCCAGCTCAACAATAAGGTCCATTTCAGTCTCCTGGGTACCCCTGTGAAGGTGGAAATGTCTTCAATTCAACAAGAGATACCCTTTCAGGAGAAGGTACCCTTTCAACAGATGGACTTTACTTCATCATAGCAGGGGTCCCAATTCCGTTTTCTGGATCCACTATACTTTTAGAAATTTCCAAAACTGAGCAAGAAGTCCCATCTCAACCTTCAGAACACCCTACAGAGATTGAGACTTGTCTAGCTCATCCAGAGGCCCCATCTCAGCTTCCAGAGTCCCCGAAAGAGGTTGAACTTTCTCCAACATGGCAGGGGTGCCCAATTTAGTCTCTTGGGTCTCCTGTTCCTGGAGAACCCACCCCATCTCAGTAAAAGGTCCCATTTCAGCCTCCAGAAACTCCTACAGAGATTGAGTCTTATCCAGGCCAGCCAGAGGCATCATGTCAGTTTCCAGAGCCCTTTTAGGAAGTTGAACCTTCTCCAGCTCAGCCATTGTTGTGTATGGTTGAGTCAGAAACTATTCATGGCTGACCCCCAAGAGGGTTTTAGAGACTCAGACTTCTTCCCTGATCTCCAATAGGTCTTTCATTTTTAATTTGTTCTGCTAATAGCTGACTTAATACTAAAAGGCAGAAATCAACAATATCCAAATGTTCGATCTGTTGAAGCACTCTATGATTGTTGATATCAGCTGTTGCTCCTCTGTTCTGTTCCTCCATCCCTTTTTCCCCTTGGGTTCTGTAGTTTACTAGAAATTCCCACAGAAACTGAAACCTATCAGGGAAATGACTCATTTGACTGTGAGTGATGCAGGCCAGTGTTGCAGAGACTTATGAGTGATGTGTCAGGGTCTTGCAAATTTTTAGCTATGGTGAAGCTAGATGTTGTGTCCCAGAATAGTGAATATATAAAAGAGTGGTGACTTAATTCTGGCAAGTCTCAATATACCTCCAGAGCTAAAGGATATAGATTTAGCTGTTTGGTTCAATGGTCGACTTTCAATAGCTAGAAGAGTTTCACCTGGTCTGTCTCTTGGTCTCTCTCTGCCAATGAAAAGGCATTTAAATATGTGAATCATAGCAAACCATGGCAAACATTGAGAAAAATTGAGATTACAGAAGGCTTAATTGTGGTCATGTGAAATCTATATCTAGACCAAGAAGCTGTTATACAAACAGAGCAAGGAAACACTGCATGGTTTTAAATCAGAAAAGATATACACCAGGATTACTGACCAAATCAATCAAGAAACTGGGCTCAAGATTGGAGGAAGACTCATTTACAACCTGTGTAATGCAGACAAAATCTTGCTTGTTGAAAGTAAGGAGGACTTGAAACACTTACTGTAGATGATCAAAGACAACAACCTTCCTTATGGTTTGCATCTCAACATGAAGAAGACAAAATCTTCACCAATGGACCAATATAAAAAATTATGATACAGAGACGGAGTTCCGCCACCAGAGACGGAGTTCCGCCACCAGATGGGCCGGGAAGAGACCCAGGAAGAGCAATAGTCAGCCCTCCACAGTGGAACCCCAGAGGAGTGAAGACTACCCACCACTGTGTGACCCCCCTGCAGCCTGCACCTGTGTGACCCCCGACCAGTAGTGCCCAAGCCCCGCCCCCACCTCTTGGTGGTACTGTCCAAGGCCTGCGCTCCTTACCCCCCTAGTCCCTTGCTTCCATGCACCTCAGCCCCCACCACAGCCCTGTAACCTCAGGGCACCACAGTGGATCCAGCCATCACCTGGAGCTAT
>NW_006399947.1:6066764-6067947 GCF_000299155.1 Elephantulus edwardii
AAAAAATAAGAGACTAGGAATTTATAGACTATCAGTTGAGGTGGTCTTAGTGAACAGATCTTGTCCTAAACATACTCAGTAGCTTACGACAAGAAATTTGGAAGACAACTACTTGGGAAATCAACTGAAAATAAACTATTTCTGTGCCTATTAAAAGAACAACAACAAAAAAAAAACACTCCAAGAAACCAAACAGTGATCTACCATGATACAGAAATTATAATCAATATCATAATGCACAAGTAAGATTTTCATGGTTATTTAAAAGTGCTTAGAACAGAATATCAATAGGAAGGTAGCAGAAATCTAAAGTGAGTTGATTAATGCCATGGGACAGAGTATTACAGATGTCAGATTAATCTTGGCTAAAAATATAGACAAGATTATTTCTATGCAATGAAATTAAAATTTGTGACTAACAAACCATAGACAACTTGGAGATAATGGGACTCTTAAACAACTTGATGCTCAAGCAGAACTACTATTTAATACGTATGGTGAGCAGATAAGTCAAGAATCTGAATAATAAGGTGGCAGCAAAACTAGAGGAAGATTCAACAACAAATTGTAATATTCAGATGTCATGATCTTTCATGAGAAGCAAAAGAGGACTTGAAGCATTAACTGGAAAAGATGAAAGACTATTCTATTAAATGATTATACTTCAGTGACAAAAAAATAAAGCAAAATAATCTCACAAAGAGATCAGTAAACAATATCATGGTGGACAGAATAAAAACTGAATTTTTCAAGCATTCATTTTATTTGGATCCATAATCAACATACATGAAATCAGAAGATGCATTATATCAGGCAAGTATGCAAAGACCTCTTTGACAGGCTAAAGAGCAAAGAAGTCAGCTCAAAGACTAAAGTGCACTCAATCTATGCAAAAGGGTTTTCACTGGCTTGACATGTGTGTGAAAGTTAGACAATGAATAAGGAAGACAAATATGTTGTTAAATTGTGGTACTGACCTGTCAGCCACTCCCTCCCGACCCACGGCTTCCGCCCGCGCCCGCCGGAGCTTGTTCGCGTTGACTGACCAGAGTCCGCGAATTCTCCGCTCCGCGCCCGCCCGGACAGACAGCCCCCGATCCCAGCTTTTTATCCTCCAAGAACACTAAGAAGAATGTCCCTGCATCAGTTTTTGCTCGAGCCAATCACCTGCCATGCCTGGAAT
>NW_006399947.1:6069257-6070617 GCF_000299155.1 Elephantulus edwardii
GATATTGGAAAATTGCCATACTGACCTAAAGGAAGGGGGCAGGTATGTAAATCGTCTGCTAGAAAATTGAATAAAATTGCGAAATGTGAAAAAAAAAATTGTGGTACTGAGGAAGAATATTGAATATACTCTAGCCTGCCAAAAAGACAAATAAATCTCTTTAGAAGCAGTACAACTAGAATGTTCCTTTGAGGCAAGAATGGTGAGACTTTGTCTTTCATATTTGGAGCATTTTATTAGGAGATCAGTTCCATCTAGAAAAGATGATGAGTCAACAGAAGAAAGGAGACCTTCAAAGAAATACACTAATATAGAGACTATAACAATGAATTCAGGAAATATTGGAGACTATGTAGGTGACACGAAATAGAGAAAAATTCATAACTTCTGTTCAGAAAGCCTTAAGAATGGACTTGAGCATAATAGAGATTATGAGGATGATGCAGATTTAGGCAAAGTTATCTGTGTTCATAAGGTTGCTATGATTTGGAGACAAGAAGGACTGACACAGGGACTATGTCACTGGAGTCATGATAATGATTTTATCTTTATTTAAGAGAAAGAGGATGGCACAAGATAGGGCAAGGGTCATTTCTGTGATACATAAGATCAGTATGAGTTGTAGTGAACTGGATGGCACTATGACTACTTCATGATAAGTCTTCCTACAATCTTGATTAAACACATTCTTCGTCATATAGTTGAGATCTCAAATTATTTGCTCTGATAAAGACTAAACAGATATGAAAAAAAGAGATAATCCTGACACACAACTATCTTTATTTTAAACAATGCAGTGTTTCATCATTCTATCTGAACATCTGATTCTTTCTAAACATAGATTTCACATAAGCACAATTATGTATTCTGGAATTTCCATTTTGTCATTGTTAGTCACAATTTGCTATGATCCACACAATCAAATGTCTTTGCATAATCAATAAAACCCAATTTAACATCTTTTTTATATTCTCTGCTTTCAGCCAAGATCCCTCTGACATCAGTATGCTGCCATTTGTTCTTCAACCTCTTTTGAATAAAGCTTGCTTCTCAGGCAATTCTTTGTTGATATACTGTTCTAGTTAGTTTTATGTTACCTTCAATAAGATTCTACTTTCATGTGGTGTTAATGATATAATTCAATTATTTCTGCACTCTGATGGATTTATTTTTTAATGGGAACACATATATATATATATATCTTCCAATATCTTGGTCAGGTAACTATCTTTTAAATTTGTTGGCAGAAACTCATCACCATGTCCAGGGTTGCATCTGTTTATTGAAATGCCTCAAAGGATAGTTTGTCAATTCCAGTGGCCTTATATTTTGTCCCCAATGTCTTCAGTAAAGCTTGGAC
>NW_006399947.1:6070908-6077926 GCF_000299155.1 Elephantulus edwardii
GCATATTTGTCCTTTAGTAACTGAGGTATTTTACTCAGTATAATGTCCACCAGGATCATCCATTTTGTATAATATTTCATGAGTTCCTTATTTTCAATGCAGCGTAGTATTCCGTTGTGTGAATATATCACAGCTTCTCTATCCATTCATTTGTTGATGGGCACTTGAGTTATTTCCAACTTTTTCCTATCATAAACAAAGCCTCAATAAACATGTGTGAGCATAAATCTGCTTGGGTGGCAGTTCTGCTTTCTTTAGGGTATATTCCCAGTAGTGAAATTACTGGGTCAAGAGATATTTCTATTTCCAACTTTTTGAGAAAGAGCCATACTACTTTCCATACTGGTTGCAACATTTTACACTCCAACCAACAGTGAATAAGGGTTTCAGTTTCTCTGCCACCTCACCAGCATTTGTTGTTTGCTGTTCTGTTAAATTTTGCTATTCATACTGGGGAAAGATGATATCTCATAGTTGTTTTGATTTGCATGTCTCTTAAGCAAAAGATTTTGAACATTTCTTCATGTGTTTGTCCGCCCTGTGACTGTCTTCTTTGGTAAGTGTCTGTTCATATCTTGTGCCTATTTTTCATTTGGGTTGTTTACCTTTATTTTGCTTTGATGCTCAACTGTTTTATAAATTCTAGATACAAGTCCCTTATCAGATATGCCATTACCAAATGTTTTTTCCCAGTCTGTGGCTTCTCTTTTAACCCTGTTGGACAAGTTTTTGGATGTGCAAAGGGATTTTATTATTATAAGGTCCTTTTTATCTATTTTATCCTATCCTGGTTGCAGGTTTTTCAGGATGCTTGGAAGACTGTTTTATGTTGTGGGTTAGGGCTTCTAGATTTCTTCCAAGCTTTTCTCTAATGAAGTTTATAGTCCTTGATTTTAGTCCTAGGTCCTTCTTGAGTTTTCTCAGTATCAATAAATTCATTTTAGTGTAACAACATCTAGAAAAATATATTGTGCATACGTTTAATATGATTAAAAGCCGATTTAATGATATCTAAACAACATTAAAAGTGCAAAAATGTAATATGCAAACACCTAAAGTTAGAAAGCTGATAGGGATGAACATGTTAAATATTACTTAGGATCAACATTGAACTAAAATTTTGAGCCTAGAGTTTAGAAATATTAAGGGATTCTATGAGCAGAGCACCAAGTGATGTAGTAAGCATCAAAAAAAATTGGACAGAATACATTTATTGTACCAAAAGAAACTAGAGCCATGACTCAAGCAAGATACTCAGGTCCCAAGACACTCATGTTTATTGCTGTATTATGCACAATAACAAAGCAATAGAAACAGCCCAAATACCTATCAGCAAATGAATAGCGGGACATACTGTGATGCATGTATACAATGGAATACTATGAAGCATTTAAAAACAAGGAACTTGTACAACACTACACTACATGGCATAATTATTCTGGAAGACATTGTTCTGAGTGAAGTGTCTCACTCATAAAAAGACAAATATGGCATAACACCATTCTTATAACACAAGATTGGCATGGGAAGGGGAAAAACAAGAAAATCATGGATAGATAATGAGTATTTCACTGGAACAGATGAGCATAAGAACTGTCTGAAAGGAACGTATCATATATATGACAACATATGTGTGACAACAATCTGGAAGACGAGGTGTGTTACAAAATGAATTGAAAGTGAGGAAGCAAGAGAGAGGAAGGAAACGTGTATCAATGAATGAACAAAACCCCAACCTATCTGTAAATGTCGCAAACGACTCGACGGCACATAACAACGACAACAACATCTGTAAATGCTCATTCAAATCACAATAAAGAAATAATTAGTTGAGTTTCAACCATATGAGAATGAATCAAAGGTATTAAATAAAATTACCACTCTACATTGAATGTGCTCATGAAAATAAAGCTTCTGAAAAATAGATGGAAAGTAAAAAATAAGACATTGAAAAAAGAAACAAAATTCATGTGATTCTAAAAATTAATAGCAAGTTTAAGTGAAAAACATATTTTCTTAACACAAAAATTTTAAAATCAACATAAACCTTATAATCCAAGATTTTCACATATTTGTTATGTTTTGAGTTTTGATCTTTTTATTACAGAATCTATTGAGATGATAATTCAAGGCAGCAGTTGATGGTAGAACAATTGCTCACTGAGTGAATCCATGGAGGGTAAGCAAGAGCAAAATCAAACTAAATGGAATTATAACAGTGTTCAGGAAATTAATCCTTTTTTTGGATGCCTTGAGTAGAGGCTGCTGTCAATGGCTGCTGGGAGATTACTGAAACTCCTTAGAAAGGATTTTTCACTGACCAGTGATTAAAATTAGTTTGGTAGTGGCTGTGATAATTAAGCCAAATGTTTTGCACATGGATCAAGAGATTAATACATTCTCTTCCCATCTTTCACCTCTCAGTATCTTTGATCTTAAATACTTCCTTTTATAATCATGTGATTTTTTTTAAATCATGTGACTTTTATGAGAAGTTTCTATGATCATTTTATTCTTTCCTTATCTTCCCATTTTAACTCTCCCACATACTTGGACTCATCTGTATTGCCCAACAGATTTCTCCTTGTATCATCCTAGACTATTTTATTAACTCTGACATGTAAGACAAGCTAAAATTACCTTGAAGGATGTTGCTCTTAGTCCTCCCTCCTTGAATAATGTCATTTGTATAACAGTACCATGGCACATTTTGTATGTAACTAGGTTTTTCCCTAGATCAGAGTCAAACTACTGCCTATAAACTATTGGGGAAAGAGAAATTACAAGGTTTGGGTAATTTTGATACAGCTTAGTAAAATTATATTTCAATTTAAGCCCTGAGTAAACAACTTATTTCTAATTATTTCTAAATGCATTGGGATGTTTTTAAAAAGTATTGATTTTTTCAAACAAACATCATCTTTATGTGCAGTGGATTTATTATTATATTTGGAACTTAGAAAAAGATGAGTAGGTAACTATCATACCTAACGGTAGGGAGGAGAACAAGCCAAGAACAATTGTGATTTTGGTGATCACACAAAGTTACTATAAGGTGACACTGTTTGATCTATTTCAGAATGCTAAGTAGTTAGTAGTGTTGTTGTGTACTACTGATTCAGAATCAAATTATAGCCGACCTTTCTGGGTGTTTTCAGAGGCTGTAAATCACACAGGAGGAGATTTCTCACCCTTCTCCCTTTAAGCAATTGGTGGACTAAAACTGTTTCTTTGTAATAGCAGAGTAAGTTCTTACCACTGGGCTACGATAGCTTTTCTATATATAATTTCTATGCACATGTTGCTGTTGTTGTTATGTATTGTAGAGTTGTCTGTGACTCATAGAACTGTATGTACAATAGCTCTAAACTTTGCTCAGTCCTGAGTCAATTTCATTGTCTCTGACACACCTACCCTCATAACCCCAGCCACTGAGTCAGTACATCTCATCCAGAGACTTCCCCTCTTGCACTGTCCCTCCACCCTTTCAAGCATGATTGATGTTCCTCTCAAGGATTGGTCCCATCTTATAACATGCCAAAAGTATGTAAGACAGAGTTTCAAAATCCTTGCCTCAGAGGAACAGCCTGGCTTCATTCTGACCAGAATGGAACTTCTTGTTCTCTTAGCAGTTCATGGTATATTCAGTAGTCTTCTCCAGCATTACAATTCAAAGGTATCAATTCTTCTATCATCCTTAGTCATTGTCCAACTCTCTAATGCATAGCAAGTAATTTTGAAGACCATGGCTTGGATCAGGTGCACCTTAGTCTATGACATTGTTGCTCTTCAGCACTCGGGAGAGGTCCCTGATTACAATTTGTCTTTGATTTCCTGACTACTGGTGCCAAGAGTGTTGATTGTGGAACCAAGCAAACTGAAATTTATAAAAATATCAATCTCTTCACTGTCTATCATGATGTCACCAACTGACCAGTGGTGAGAATCTTTGTTTTCTTGATATTGAGCTTCAATCTCTACTAAAGACTGCAGTCTTTGATCTTCTATAGCAAACACCTCATGTTCTCCTCAGTTTTAGTAAACAAGTTTGTGGATGAGTCTTCCTCCAATTCTGATGCCACACATTCTTCTTCATAGAGTCTAACCTCTCAGATAATCTGTTCTGCATATAGATTGAAAAGGCGTGGAAATAGGATGTATACCTGGTGTATATATTTCCTGATTTTGAATTATGCAGTGTTTCTTTGTTCTATTCTGAAAATGCTTCCTGTTTCAAGTACAGGTTTTAAATGAGCATGATTAAGTATTCTAGGATTCCCATTCTTCTCAAGGGTAGCCACAATTTGTTGTGATCCACAGTCAAATGCCTTTGTATAATGATCAAAACACAGATAGACATTCCTCTGGTACTCTCTGCTTTCAACCATGATCCATATAACATTTACATTTCCCTCATGCCACCTCCTCTTCTAAACTAAACTTGAACATTCGGTAGTTCTCTCTTGATGCATTGCACCAGTAGATTTTGGATAATCTTTAGCTGGATCTTGCTTGTGTACAATATTATTGATATTGTTTGATAATTTACACACTGTCATGTCAAACTTTTTTGAATGATCACAAATACATTTCTCATTTCCAATTGATGGTTGTTGTTGCTGTTTTTGTTTGTTGTTGAGTTGAGCACAACTCATAGTGGCCCTATGAACAAAAAGCCTGAAGTCTTTCTATAACTATCGACATTTATCAAAGTTCATAGTTTCCAGAGGCATGTTGTTTAGGAAGTGGATGCCACTCCTGCATCTCTAGGACAGACCAATTTGTTATCTTAGCAGTCCATGATATATTCAGTACTCTTCTCCAGTACCACAACGTAAAGGCACTGATTCTTCTTCTATCATTCTTAGTCATTGTCCTGCTTTCTGATGATTAACAAATAATTGTGAAGGCCATGGCTTGGCTCAGGCACATCTTAGTCTCTAGACTGGCGTTATTGCTCCTTAGCACTCTGGAAAGGTTTTTGAGAGCAGAGCTCCAATCAATGTTGATAGAAACCCTCAATTTGATCATCTTTGATTTACTTTTGATGCAAATATTTGAATAATAGCTGTATTAACAGATCTTTACTTTATCCATATGGATGTTGTTGTTAGGTTCCACCAAGCTGAGTATGATAGCAACCATATCACGAACTGACCTGAGTACTCTCTTCTCTTATGCCGTCCTGACAATCTCTGACACACTCAAGTCCATTGTTGCAGTCACTTGTCAACCCACTTTATAAGAGTCTTCCTCTCTTTCTCCGTTCCTCCACCTTTCTAACATGGTGTCCCTTCCAAAGGGATAGCCTCTCCTACTAACATACCACAGTATGTGAGATGAGGCTTCATTATCTTTGCCACTAAGCAGCATCCTGATGCCCTTTGCCCAATGAATATTAGTTTATACTTTTGGCAATCCATGAGATATTTAGGATTGTACTTCAGGATAGATCTTGAGAGGTCATTTTTACTATGAATGCAACTCCATTCTTCCTCAATCTGACATTCCTGACATAATAGATCAAGCAAAAGTTGGAAACAAAGAAGAAAGAATGGTAGTGAAAAATTATAGATTTGGTGACAGAAATATGACTGGAGATTGAATGATGTAATTTTATACAAGTAATGATGTATTATTCTTTACAAATATTTTTCCCATAAATACATATAGAGACTATACCCATGCAGTGCATTAGGAAAGTATGCTGTTAGGGACTGTTCTAATGTACTGAGAAGCAATGTTGTCAGTTAAAAGATCAAGTTGTGCCTTACTCAGAGCATATTTTTTCCAATCACTCGCTGTGAATTGGAGAACTGCACAATGAATATGGATGAAGAACATTAAATATTCCATGGACTGCCAAAAGAATAAACAGATATCTCTTGGAGAAATTTCAACCAGAGTACTCCTCAGAGGCAAATATGGCTAAGTACCATCTCACATAGTTGGACATTTTGTTGCTGTTTTTGTCAGATAACATTGAGCCAAGTACAACTCAGTGAGTGACAGATCTGTCCCTTGTGCTGTCCTGTACCATCTTCACAATTTCTGAAACATTTGAACACATCTGACATCTGAGTGCAGTCACAATGTCAATCTCTCTAGCTAAGGATTTTCTTCTCTTTTTCTTCACCTCTACTTTTCCAAGTTTAAGTCCTTTTCCAAGGAATAGCATTTCCTAGACACATGCCAAAGTATGTAAGATAAAATGTCATTATCTTTTTTCCAAGGAGTTCTTTGGCAACACCTACCCCAAGATGTATCTGTTTGACGTTATTGTTGCTGCAGTTATATGTTACTGAGCTGAGTATGGCTTTAGTGACCTTATCAATAAAAGTAAAACCAAAACTGAATCGAGCTCTATCCTGTGCTATTCTCACAATACCTGACACATTCAAGCCAATTATTGCAAACATTGTCAATCTGCCTGTCTGACGGTCTTTCTCTTTTTCTTCATTCCTCCACCTTTCCCAGCAGGAAGTTCCTTTCCAAGGAATAACCTTTCTTGGCAGTATTCTGAATATATTTCAGACAAAGATTTGTCATCTCTAATTGCACTTTCTTCAAGATATATTTTTTATTCCTTTTGGCAAATTAATGGGATATTCAACATTCTTCTCCAATACCACAGTTCATCAGCATCAATTCCTCTTTTGTCATCTTATTTATTGTCTAGTTCTCAGATGCATAGAAAACAGCCTACAAGATTGTGACCTGAATCAAGTTCACCTAGTACTCAAACTGATACTGCTCCTCTATAATTTAGAAAGGTCCCTGACCATAGACTTCCCTAGTGTAATACATCTCCTTATCTCTTGATTGTTGGTACCAAGTGTGCTGATTGTGGAGCCAAGTATGATGTAGTTATCGGCAGTTTCAGTTTTTCTCCATTTATCATGATGTTGCCTATCAATATAGCGGCAAACCTTTTTCATATTATTTGGTGTTTGTTTGATACTACTGTTGTTGATTGCCTTCGAGCTGAGCACGACTCATAGCAACCCTATGAAAAAAA
>NW_006399947.1:6078966-6081342 GCF_000299155.1 Elephantulus edwardii
CACAATTAAGTATTCTGAGATTCCCATTTCCCTCAAGATTAGCCACAATTTGTTGTGACCCACACAGTCAAATGCCTTTGCATTGTCAATGAAACACAGACATTTTTCTGGTACTTTCTGCTCTCTGCCAAGATCCATCTGACATTGGCAATAATATTCCTAGTGACACAATCTATTCTAAACCCAGCCTGCATTTCTGGTAGTTCTCTGTCAATGTATTCTTCAAGTCTTTTCTAGATAATCTTTAGGAAGATTTTGCTAGTGTGTGGTATTAATGATATTGTTCAATAATTTCCACACTCTTTCGGATCACCTTTTTTTGGCATGGGAATAAATATGTGTCTCTTCCAATCATTTGGCCCAGGAGTTGTCCTTCAGAATTCTTGGCTTACTGGGTGGCATGTCAATTGATATTCCATCAATTCTAGGGGCTTTATTTTTTTGCCACGTCCTTCAGAGCAACCTGCACTTCCTCCTTAATCAACATTGTCTCTTGATCCTATGTTGTTTCTTGAAATTATTTTGTGTCAGCCAATTATTTTTGGTACAAAGATTCTGTATACTCCTTCCATCTAGTTTTAACACTTGAATAATTCAATATTCAGCCCATAGCATCCTTAAGCATTGCAACTAGTGGCTTGAATTCCTTCTTCAGTTCTTTTAGACTAAGAAATGCTGAGCGAGTTCTGCGATTTTTCTTTTCTGACTCCAGGTCTTTAAACATTTTGTTACAGTATTTTGCCTTGTCTTCCTGAGTGGCCCTTTGAAATCTTCTTAACTTCTTGATTTCTTCCCTTTGCTTTGGCTTCTTGGTGCTGTAGTTCAATATTTAGAGTCTCTTCTGACATCCATTTTGCTCTTTTCTTCTTCCTTCTTTTTAATGACTTTTTTTTCATTATTCATTAACAATAATCTTGATATCATCACAAAGCTTATCTGGTCTTTGTTAATTAGTGTTCAAAGCCTCAAATCTATTCCCGAGATAGTTTTTAAATTCATGGGAGATAGAACTCAAGGTCAAATTTTTATTCCTGTGGATATGATTTAACCTTCTTAGTCTTAATTTGAACTTGCTTATGAGCAGTTGATGTTCTGTTCCACAATCATCACTTGGTCTAGTTTTCACAGCTGATATTGAACTTCTCCAATGGTTCCTTCCTCAGATGTAATAAATCTGGTCCCAGTGAAATTTATATGTATACCCTGTGTTTACATTTCTTATAATAGGTATTTGCTATAAAGAAATCATTGATTGTATAAGATTCAATCATTCTAATCCCAGCTTCATTTCTGTCACCAAGTCCATATTTTCTGACTCTTTATTCTTCTTTGTGATTCCCAACTTTGCCATTCCAGTCACTCATTATTAATAAAGCATCTTGGTTATATGTTCGATTAATTTCTGACTGCAGCAGGTGATAGAAAGCATCTATTTCCTCCTCTTTGGCTCTGGTTGTAGGCACATAAATTTGGATGATTATGTTAATAACTGGTTTTTCTTGTATGTGTACAGATATTAACCTGTTACTTACACAATTATATAAAGATGGATCTAGAAATGTTTGTTGTTTTTTTTAAATATGAAAGCGATCCCCCCTTTTTTTGTCTTTTCATCTCCAGCAAAATAGACCATATGATTGTGGGATTTAAAATGCCCCATGAAAATACATCTCATTTCGCTAGTATCCAATATGTCAATATTTATGTGTTCCATTTCTTTCTTTACACTATCTAGTTTTCCTACATTCATGCTTTTCATGTTGGATGTACCAATTGTTAATTTCTTATTACAACTGTTTCTCCTCCTTTGTTTTTCCATATCTAGAACAAAATGTAATAGAGGAAAATTCCCCCAATATAGTGAAAAGTATACATAAACACATAAACACAAGGGCCAACAACATACTCTATGGAGTAAGATAAAGGCTTTTCCCTTGTTAGTAGCAACTAAGCAAGGATGCCCACTAGCTACACTCCTATTCAATACTGTATTACAAGTACTTGTTAGGACAATAATATAAGAAGAAATTCTGAAGCATTAAAATTGGCAAAGAGGTAGTAAAATTGTAGTTATATGTAGACAATATGATAGTGTATATAGAAAATCCCAAAGACTTAACCCCCCAAAAATAAAAAAATCTGTTAGTACTTGTAGAAAAACTTAGTAGACTTGCAGGATATAAGATCAACAGATAAAAATGGTATGTATTTCTTTGCTACAAAAAAGGAAAGCATGGGAAAGGTAACTATAAGAGTGATAATGTTTATAATAGTAAATAATAAGATTAAATATTTTATCCCAGTCACAAAAGGACAAATATTACATGATGCCACTGTTGTAGAATGGGACTGTCCTTGGGGTTAGGGAGACACTGA
>NW_006399947.1:6081992-6083619 GCF_000299155.1 Elephantulus edwardii
AATAGGACTGAGAACTCAGAAATAAACCCACCCAGCTATCTACAATCAATTAATATTTGACAAGAAACCAAATCTATGAAATGAGGAAAGTAAAACCTCTTCAACAAATGATGCTGGCAAAATTGAACATCTATCTATAGAGCATCTAAACAAGATCCATAATTTATATCATCTAAAAAAGAAAAAACATCCAAAACCAAAATTAAAGATGGATCAGAGACTAGGGATTAAAATCAAACCCATAAAGATAAGAGACAACATGGAAAAAGACTTAGATGCCCTAATTAACAGCATAAATTTGTTTGCAAATACAGTGAACAATGAAGAGCCAAGAAAGGTTAAAATATGCTAATGGTACCTTCCAAAAATCAAAACATATGTGCATAAAAACTTACTTTAAGCATATTTTCAAGGGGAACAATTTCTTGTGTTGATAAAGATAGAAGATTAGAGGAAAAGAAGACTTTGAGTGAGTTGTATAGACACAGTGAATTGAAAATGAGTTTGAGGATGATGGAAATTGTGAGGATGCTGCAGGATAAGGCAAGGCTTAGATATATTGTTCACAAAGTTACCAAGAACTATAGCTGACTTGATCTCATTTAACAATACAAAACCAAAAACCTCATTGATACCGAGTTGGAACTGATTCTTAGTTGACCTTCCAATAGGTTTTTTAAAGCTGTAAATCACACAGAAAGATCTGTTAGTGAATTCAAACTTCAAGAGATATGTTACTTTTGGATTAGTAGTGTAACACAAACCAGAAAGAAAAGTTTAAGAATGAAAAACTAAACCTCAAATGCTTACCCTTTCATGATAATGAATTTAGAAAAGACCTATCTGTCAACTGAGAGGAAGAGATCCATATTTATGTCCATTCCAAGGAAATATGAACCAAAGCATGTACAAATTATAGAACAATGACATTAATATCATGCACAAGGAAATTCACACTGAACATAACCGAAAAAGGGTTGTGACAATATATTTAGAGAAAACTATAAAAAAATTCAACGTGTATTCAGAAGAGTCCATGGAATGAAAGAGATCATTACTGATGTCAGGTGGATCTTCACTGAAGGAAATAAAAAATCGTACATGTTTACTTCTGGGTTATATTCTATGCAAAGATATTCAACTATGTGGATCATAACAAATTATGAGCCAACATTACAATGAGTGAAAATTTAAGAATCTTTCATTTTGCTTCTGTTGCATCAAAAATATATATTCAAATAGAACAAGATATTACATGACTTAAAACCAGGACAAGAATGAATCAGGGTTGTATTATTTCATCATATTCACTCAATATAGATGCTGTGAAAGTAATCCAAGGACTTCTGGACTATGAGAAGAAGAATACAGTGTTAAGACTGGAGAAAGTCTCATTGATATATACAGATAGTACTGCTTGCTTTCAGAAAATGAAAAAGACTTGAAGAACTTACTGATGTTGTTGCTGTTGTTGTTATGTGCTGTCGAGTCGCTTGCAACTCGTAGCGACCCTATGTACAACTGCTCTGTCCTGTGCCAATCAAACTGTCTCTCACACTCCCATCACGATTATCCCAGTCACTGAAATAATTCACCTCATAGAGGGCTTTTCCCTCCTGTGCTGTCC
>NW_006399947.1:6084328-6086063 GCF_000299155.1 Elephantulus edwardii
GTACGCCCTTCCCAGTTTTGAACCATGCAGTGTTCCCTTGCTCTGTTCTGATGACTGCCTCCTGGTCCAAGTATAGGTTTCACCTTAGAAAGATCTGGGCAGCCAAAGGGTCCATAAGACTCCCCGCCCATTTCTCAGGTAACATTGAAGACACCAAAACCGCGTGGCATTCGTTCCTCAGGCCGTATAGAGGGGGCGTAAAAGAGCCTGACTGATGGAGAAGCTGGGCAGCCAAAGGGACCATAAAACTGATAGAAATTTTAAAAAAATCCACAATGACACCAAAACCTGTAGCTTTCATTATATGTTATACATCAACATCACAAAACACAATAATACTCACAATTTTACCAATAAAGAATATCATGGTAAATTAAGAAAAATTGACATTTTCAAAGATTCTTCCTTATTTTTATCTAAAATCCATTGCCATAGGCATATCCGTATTTTAACCAGTGAGTTCATTTTGAGTACAAATGTCCACTTGACACAAATCATAGTATTTCAATACTTTCATAAACCTGTGAAATTTGAATTCTGATTAAAGAATATGAAAGAATTTTAATTGTACTGTTGACAAAACTATTAAATATACAATAGACTGACAAAAGAACAAACAATTCTGTCTTAGAAGTAGCATAACCATAATGTTCCTTGGAGGTGAACATGAGACTTCATTTCATGTATTTTGGTGATGTTATTGACCACTCTTTGGATAGAGACATTATCCTTGGTATTGTAGAGAGCTCAATGAGGCAGAGAAATACCTTCACTGAAATGTATTGACATACTGACTACCACGTGGGTTTGAGCACAGCAGCAATTATAAGGGTAAGTAAGAACTGGGCAGTGTTTCATATTGTTCACTAGTGAGCATTGAAGACTTAGTGGATAAGGAGAAGAACTGCCAACCCAAAGGCAGACAAGTCAAGACAACCAGCTGCTTCTCGGGAGAAGATGGATAATCTCCTCCAGTACAGTTTACAATTACTTATAACTCATGGGCAGTTTAGTAATGAACACAAATAATAAGAGTCTGAACAGAGCTGACAGCAACTGGCAACAACAAAAGATGTTCGTTAGTTGATCTTCAAATGATGCTGGTATTAGTTAGTGGTGTCAAAGATGGTGAGATTTGCACAGGATAGGGCAGAGTTTAGGGCTGTTGTACATAGGGTCGCTATGAGTTGCAGGCGACTCAACAAAACATAACAACAACAACAGCAACAATAAAAATAAACGGGAAATATAAGAAACATTTTACACAATTACAGCAACCTTGGGTATAAAGACAGCAGAGACTGTGAAGATGGCACAGAACTGGGCAATGTTTAGTACAGAGGGTCTCTACAAGTAATTTTTCACTTTATCTAATAAAAAATAATAAAAAAGTTTATGAATTTAAAATATTATACAATATTTTATAAAAAATATGGATTAAATATCTATATGCCAAAGATTGAATTGTATCTCTGTACTACAAATCCTGGGCTCTATAGTGGCATATTGGGTAAGGAGTTGTGCTGCCAATTCAAAAGCAGGCAGTTTCCATCCACCAAACATTTTACAAGAGAAAGTTGGGCAATCTCCTTTCTTGCAATTTATGTCATCTCAAACACTGTTTTAGGGTCAGCTATTTGTCCCTGTAGAGGACATCATGCTTGGAAGGGTGGAGGGACAGCACAGAAGAGAAAGATCCAGGATAAAATGAATTGACACAGTAACTGGGGCAATG
>NW_006399947.1:6087583-6090824 GCF_000299155.1 Elephantulus edwardii
TGATTCACAGTTCATAGTAGCGTCATAAATGAAAATGTCTAACAGTTTAGTCAATACTCTATCAACAACTTTAACTCACCTTTAGATAGCTTATTTTTTAGGTATCTTATTATAGATCAACATCAGATGCAATCATCTTCATAACCATATTTTGTTTATTCTGAAAACTCAGAGCTTCTAAACTCTGAAAACATGTTTACGAGCTGTAACTGATACATGACTATTGATATGAGGTTGCTTTTTTTCTTTTGAAATGGAGAGCTGGTGCAGCTGGAACCTCATAGACTCGACTCAGATACTAGTTGCTGTCCAGTCAGACTCAACTCATAGCTGACCCTCTAGGAGGCTTTTGGCACACAGGGTATTTTTCCATTTTTCTCCCCTCCAGCTTCTGGTAGGTTTAAAATGGCTACCAACTGACAGGAAGAGATCCATATTTTTCCCATTTACAATCTTGGTGAACCAACAGAATGTGGAATTATTGAAGATTATCATTAATATAGTATGTCAACATATTGTCAAAAAAACAGTTAGAACAGTACAACAGGGAAAAGCCAGAAGTTCAAGCTTCAAGCTGAATTTAGAAGTGGCCATAGCACCAGGGACATCATTGCTGATGTCAGATGGATCCTAGATGAAAGCAGAAAATACCAGAAGAATGTATATTTGAGTTTTATTGACTATGCAAAGGCATTTGATTGTGTGGATTGTAACAAGTTATAGTTAATATTGAGGAAAGTGAGAATTCCAGAACACTTATTGTGCTCATGAAAAATCTCTAGATCAAGAAGCTCCTATCTGAAATGAAGCGAGGGACAATGCATGGTTTAAAATCAAGAAGGATGTATCTCAGGGTTGTAGCCTTTCTCCCTACCTCTTTATTCTATATGGAGAGTAAATAATTTGTGAAGCTGAACTTTATGAAGAGCAATGTACCATCAGGAGCAGAGGAAGTCATCAACAACCTTTGTTATGCCAATGATACCACCTTGCTTGCTGAAAATAAGAAGGATATGAAATGTTTGCCACAGAAGATAAGGTCTACAGTCTTTGGCATGTATTACATTAAAATAAAAGGTCCATATCACAGGACTGACAGTCAATATTGTGATAGAAGGAGAGAGTATTGAAGCTATCAATTATTTAATCTTGCTTGAATCAGCAGTCAGAACAGGAGATGGATTGCAAAGGGTGAATCAACTGTCAAGGACCTCTCAAAAATACAAAAGAACAATGATTCCACCTTCAAAACTAAAGTGTACTTAATTCAGACCATGGTTATTTCAATCACCTATTATACCACTGAGAGTTGGACTGTTAATAATGAGGACAGAAGACTAATTGATACTTTTGAGTAGTGTCACTGGGGAAGAGCCTTGAATATCCTGTAGACCGTCAAAGGAACAAACATTGGTGTCTTGGAATAAGTGCTTCCAGAGTACTCCTAAGAGGCAAAGATGGGGAATTGGAATCTTATTTTGCACATATACCTAGGTGAGGTTATTCTTTGGAAAGGAACATCATACTTGGAAAGATAGAAGGGCAATGAAGGAAAAGACTCCCTAACAAGATGGATTGATACAGCAACTTCAGCAACGAGCTCTAGTATTTCAGAGATAATTAGGATGGCGCAGGATAGGACAGGGTTCAAGGTGGCTGTTCACAGAGTTGCTACGAGTTGTATTCACCTTGAGGGCAACAAACAACAAAAATAACCAGTTTGGGTTAGCAACACAACCCTTTATAGATAAGGCTACCAGTGTTCTTAATTTAAATGTTAAGGAAACCCTATAATATCTAAATATATGTAAAATAATTTTTTTCTTCATTTCTCAAGATATCAAGTAGTAATTTTTCAAGGTTTATTGTTCCTTAGGAATTTTTGAAATGAGTTGTGGTCACTAGACTCTTTGTGGGATGCTGAGAGAATCATTGTGCCATAGAGTTGACTACAACCCACAATCCATAATTACCCTGCAAACAAAAGATTTAGGTATTGCCTTATCCTGCACCAACCTCACAAACTCTATGATCCTTGCAGTTACTGAGATAATCTATCTAGTTTAGCGTTGTCTTCTCTTTCACTGATCCTCCAACTTTCTGAGTATGACGTCCTTTTCAAGGACTGGGCCCTCTTCACAAAAAGCCCAAAGTATGTGAGATGAAATTTCAACATGCTTGTCTTTAAGCAGCACCCTGTTGGCACTTCTTCCAAGTCAAATTGGTTTGTTCTTTTGCAGGTCATGGGAGTTGATAATGGCCTAGTCCTTAGGGAGTTGTTATTGTTGATTGCCTTTGAGTCAAGCATGACTCATAGTGACTCTATGAACAAAAGGCCAGAAGCTCCTGTACAACTATTGACATTTATCACAGTTCATAGAGTTTCTGGAGGCATGTTATTTAGGAAGTGGATGTCACTCACAAAAATTTTGCTTTTCTACTAGTTTGAATCCACCAGCTACTTCACAGGAAAACTATATTCAATCTCCTTTCATGTGATTTACCTTCTGAAATCTTGCTAGATGGCTAGCTATAAATTGTGTCTGACTGGATAGCTGAAAGAGTAGTAATTATAAATGAAAAAGAAATCAAATTTGACTGTAAAACCAATGAATGCTAGCAAACTTAGCATACACAACAACAATGGTCATCATAGTGTAATGTGGGATTATTGGTGTCAGCATCATCTAGTGTAAGCTTATTAGAAATATGATAAGTGATCTCCACTCAAGAAATAGTAACTCAGAAATTCTGGAATTATTTATGTTTAAAAACCAAACAAACCACAACACTTAGTAGTCTATACCTGTTATGCAAAGGGCTAGAAGTCATCAGTATCAGCTTCCAATCAAACTTTGTCAGAAATACACAATTTAGGCACCTGCTCAACTCTATTGATTCAGCACCTCAATTTTTGCAAGTGCCCTAGCTGATCTGCTTCCACATTCAAGTTTGTGAAAGAGGATTTAAGAAACGCTTCGATAAATATTTCCAGTATTTCAACGTGTGTTTCAAAGCAATGCTGAGACAAAGAAATAAACAAAACCACTTGCTATAGATTGATTCAGATTCATGACAACTCTTTGTTATTGCAATACTGAGGCTACAGGATGACAAACACTACTCCTAAAACAATTCTCTGTCAAGTGCTATTCTATTAATTTACATATTAACTCACTCAACATTTATTGAGCACTTACCATGTCCTTGTCACAGTAGTAAATAGTTATTGTGGAGCAAT
>NW_006399947.1:6091504-6092198 GCF_000299155.1 Elephantulus edwardii
TGACACAATATTGCTTGCCAAAAGTGAAGAGGACTGGTGGCACTTACAAAAGAAGATCAAAAGCTATAGACTTCTGTATGAATTATCTCAAAATAGGGACAATTTCATCTCAGATGCTTTGGGTATTTGGTTGGAGAGGATATTCATTAGATAAGGATACCTATATGCTTGGGAAAGTGGGGGGATGGTAAAGAGAGGATCAGGTGAATTGACACAGTGATTGCAAGATTGAGCTCAAGTGTCTCAGAGATTGGGAGAGTGATGCTGAATTGGAACAGCCATACTCGATGACACCCAAGAAAACAACAAGAAAAAGAAATCTTCATCATTGAATCAATAAACAACTTCATGATCAATGGATGGGAAAAAAAAGAGTAGTCAATGATTTCATTGAAGTTGGGCTCGCCATTAACACACAAGGAAGCAATAATCAAGAAATTAAATGATATATTGCAGTATGCAAATCTACTGCCATAACCTTTTTAAAGTATTAAAGGGCAAACAGTTCATTTCAAAGATTAAAAGCCATGATATTTTAAATTGCTTCATATGCATGTGAAAGTTGTGTAATGATAAAGGAAATCTGAAGAATTGACACCTTTGAATTGTGAGATCAATAAGAAATAATGAATTACTTAAATAGTCACTGATATATTATTGTTAAGTATCATCAAGTCAGAACCTACTCATAACT
>NW_006399947.1:6093304-6099072 GCF_000299155.1 Elephantulus edwardii
CTAGTCAACCTGACAATCCACACACACATACATGGAGATCTGGTGATCTATTATTAGGAAATTGCACTGCTAACCAAAGGTAGGACATTGGAGTCTCCAACCCATCACCTGCTCCATGGGAGAAAGACGGACGGACATCTCCTTTCAAGCAATTTACAGCCTCAGAAAATCTTCTGGAAGATCAAATTTGAGTCAGAGCCAACTCAAGGGCACATAGCATTTGTCATTGGTGCTTTACAGATTCAAATAAGTACATGTTAAGACTGTCCAGCAGAGGGAACAACCGAAGTATTTTGTGACTAAAATGTTACTTAGGATTTTAAAAAATGTTTTATAGATTCAGATTTCAAAAAAAATTTACTTATGCATTTTCAACTTATGAAGATTCTAAATAATAATACAACATTCTGTATGTGTAGTAGCAGTAGTCTTTATGGAAAACATGTTATATAAATGCCAACTGCTGTATGTACTTTCATGGTTTTGTGCTTCTTTACAGTGAAAGTTAGGGAGATCTGATGGCATGTTCCATAGAATTGCTCTGCTAAATTAAAGACAAATCACTCTGTCTGCTTGAATTTCCCTAAGTTAAGTCGTCTGGTGATTTAGTCCATAGTTCATTTTTCTGTTAATGGTGTCTGTCCAGTGATTCAAATCTAGAAGGTTCCTCGGAAGAAAGATAAGCAATCTTTACCACGTGATTTTCAGTCTCTGAAAAGTCACTAAAGAGTCAGCTCACTGTCACTTTCAATTTGATGATTACAAAAGTAAGCAAAAACCTTGATGGGCTATATTCATGGTGAAAATTAAGAATAAATAGAAAGTGAAAAGACAGAGAAACAAAATAGTAGATTACAAACTGTGAACTCAAATGTAGTATAAATATAACCAAATATATCATTGTAAATCAGTAGAAACGGATGTATTACGAATTTTTAAATAAACAACAAACCAACATAACAAGTTATGATAAAGTTGGATCTGAAATATGGAAAATTTTAGTTTCATTTTGTGCCATTTTCTCCTATAGGTATACATACCCAGAACTCTGAAAATAATGTGATACGTGTTTTTAGCTCGTCTCTGTGGAAGAGAATACTATCATGGTTTACTTCGTTTTGTCTGCCAAAGACATTTTCAATCAGTCTGTCTATTTGCTAATGATCAGATTCTGATTCGTGGTAATCTTATATGTGGTAATATAGTGCTTCATATACTTCATGGTGCTTCCAGAGGATGGTTTTTTTGCCAGTAAATTGTCTTCACTTTTAGCTATTGCATGGATAAACCTTAACCCAACTTAACTCGTGAGTCAGAATCAACTTATGGCCAACCCTCTGTTGAATTTAAATCACACAGATGGTGATTACTCACCTGTCTTTCTGGAAGCCATTAGTGAATTTTGAAATGTAGTACTCTAATGTATGATATGCTTCCATGTAGAATGTTACATTGGTTCCATGTAAGCACTTTATTGGAAGTATTAGAAGAAAAAAATTGTTTTTTTGAGATGTTGTTTGTTGTTATGTGCTGTCGAGTCACCTGCGACTCATAGCTTACTATTTATTATGCTTATATAATCGTTTGATAAAATATTTAGTATAACGCTGCTTGCCTAGTGGATGAAGAGGTGGGCCACTAGGCCAAGGATTATTATTGTTGTTATAAAGTACCATCAATTTGAGTAAGTCTCATAGCAAACTATGAACAATAGATCTGAAATCTGTCCTATCCTGCACCATAGTTAATATCCTAGACATTTGAGTCCATTGCCACAGACACTGAATCAATCCATCTCATTGATGGTCTTCTACTCCTTCGTTGACGCTTAGCCTTTCCAAGCATGATGCTTCTTTCCAAGGTATAGCCTTTTCTAATAACATGTCCAAAATATATGAGACAAAGCTTCACTATCTTTGCTGCCAAGGGACATCCTGGTTGTACTTTTTCCAAGACATATCTGTTTGTACTTTTGGCAGACTGTGGGATTTTTAACAAACACACTTCTCTAACATCACAGCTGGAACTGACCAATTCTTCTCCTGTCAGATATATTCATTTTCCATATCTCAGATGAACACCAAGTGACTGGAAAGACTGTGGCTTTAATCAGGCTCATCTTACTCTTAAAAATGAAATAATTTTTATCCACAATTTTGAAGAAATCCCTGACAGCAGACTTTCCCAATAATGCATGTTTCCTGATCTCTTGCCTGTTGGTACCCAGGATATTGACTGTGGATCAGAGCAAGATGAAATCATTGAATATTTAAATCTTTCCTCCATCTATCATGATATTGCTTATTGATCCAGTGATAAGAATTTTTGTAGTCTGGATGTTGAGATATAATCTATGTTGAAGGCTACAATGCTTGATCCTCTGCAGCAAGCACTTCAGGTCCTCCTCACAAGCAAGCTTGTGTTACCCGCACAACTTAAGTTGTTGACGAACATTCATCCAATCCTGATGCCACATTCTTCTTCATAAAATATAGCTTCTCAATTGTTTGCTCAACATAGATATTGACTAGGTATAGAGAGACTAAACAGTCAAAGGACTGGCAGTTCAAATAACACTAGCTTCTTTGAGGGAGAGAGATGAACAATTTCCTAGTGTGCAAGTTATAACCTGTGAAAACCTACTGGAAGGTCAGTTACAAATATATTCCATCTTGACAGTAGTAAATTCTCATTTTCTTTCTATTATAATTGTTAGTTAATTATTTATGATTTAATAAATAACTATCTATTAAGTTTACTATTTATTAAGAAGTTTCATGTGGAAAGCACAATTAGTGTTTTCCTTGATTGTAATTAAATTTATTTTTATTTGTGCATTATGCAGACGACACAACCTTGGTTTCTAAAAGTGAGGAGGACTTGATGCACTTGCAGCTGAAGATGAAAGAATGAATCTTTTGGAATGGATTGTATCTCAATGTCAAGAAAACAAATATCCTTACCACTGGACTGATAGGCAACATCATGATGGAAGGAGAAGAGATTGAAACTATCAACAACTTCTTCTTGCTTGGATCCACAATTAACATCCTTAATATCAGCTGTCAGGAAATAAGGAAATGCATTGCACTGGGAAAATCTCCAGTTATTGAGGAGCAAAGATGTTAGTTTTGAGGACTAAGGTGTGTCTGATTCAGGTCATAATCTTTCTGATCCATTGTTTTGCATATGACAGTTGGAGTAGGAGTAAGAATGACAGCAAAAGAATGACAGCAAAAGCTCTTTTAGCTGCAGTATTGGAGAAGAGCACTGGACATCCCATGGACTGCCAAAAGAACAAACAAAACAATCTTGGAAAGGGTGCAGACTGACTGCTCTTGGAAGGCAAGAATGATGAGACTTCACCTCACATATATTGTGGATGTTGTTAGAAGAGGCTATTCCTTGGAGAAGGACATGGTGCTAGGAAGGGTTGAGAGTTGGTGAAGGAGAGAAAGAGCCTCAATTAGGTGGACTGAAGCAGTGACTGCTACAATGGGCTCTTTTGTGTCATAAAGTGTGAGGATGGTGCAAAATAGAACAAGGTTTAGATCATTTGTTGATACAGTAACTATGAGTTTTACTTAACGGCACCTAACAACATTGTTGTTGTTATGATGTGCCTCCAAGTCACTAGCAGGTCTTGAAGGTCTCTAACACACTTACCAAGTATATGTTTCATATAAGCACAATCAAGTATTCTGGAATTCTCATTCTTCTAAGAGTTAGTCACAGTTTGTTGTAATCCACAAAGTAGAATGCATTTGCATAGTCAATGAAACACAGAAAGACAATTTTCTGGTACTCTCTGCTTGTAGCCAAGGTCCATCTAACATTAGTTATCAGTTTCCTGCTGATGTGATGTTCTGGTTGCTTTTGAATAATTTTCAGCAGAATCTTGCTTGCGTGTGATATTAATGATATTTGCTCACTAATTTCCACACTCTGTTGGGTCACTTTTTTTTTTTTGAATGGGAGAAAATATTGATCTCTTCCAATCAGTTGGCAAGGAGGTTTTCCTCTGGGTTTCTTGGTAAGTACATCCAGGGCAGCATCTGTTTGCTGAAATATGTCAACTGAGATGCTGTCTATTCCTGGGACCTTGTTTTTTTTTTGTCTATTCTTTCAGAACAGCTTAAACTTTTTTTCCTTCGTCATCACAGGCACTAGCTCATAATTAGTTCATGAAATTATTATGTGTCAGCCAATTCCTATTGAGACGGTGACTCTGTATACTCCTTCAAACTTCTTTTAATACTTCCTAGAACAGACAGGCAGCTTACTCACATGCAAATTCAAGCTGAAACTAGAGAAAATTAAGTCAACTTTAAAGGAACCAAAATTTGACCTTGTTTCTATCCCACTTGAATTTAAAAACCATCTCAGGAAAATGTTTGAGATCTTGAACACTAATGAATAAAGACCAGATGAGCTGTGGGAGTATATCAAGTATATCATCCATGAAGAAGGCAAAAAAGGTCATTACAAAGACAGAAGAGGAGTTCCAGGCCCCTGCAGGCAGCGAAGCTATGCCTTCCGGGGGTCGCTGCTGGGAAACCCTGCAGGCGCTGCGCTCTTCGGACAAAGGCCGTCTCTCCTACCACCGTGACTGGCTCCTGCAGGGTGAGGATATTTTAGAAGAATGTATGTCTCTTCCCAAGCTATCTGTTTACTCTGGATGGGTAGTAGATCATGTCTTACCTCATTCAAAAGACAGCTTGTCGATCTCTGAGACATCTGGACCTACTTCAGCCGTAGACAAATCCTCATTTGTTCCCAGATCTCCTATCAGAAAGCCTGTATTCTCACCTGCCTGCCTCACAACACCAGATGAAACCAAGGGCAAACCTGAATCCCAACATTCAGAATCCATTCTACTTCAGTCCCCACGGGGGATGGAAGTGGAAGGCTGCATTCGAATGTATGAACTTGTACACAGAATGAAAGCAACAGAGCGCCTGAGGCAACAGCAGGAAGAACAGGAAAGGAAAGTGAGAGTCCTCTCTGAGATGGCATCTGAACAATTGAAGCGGTTTGATGAACGGAAGGAATTGGAGCAACATAAAGAATTCCAGGACTTACGAGAAGTCATGGAAAAGAGTACCAGAGAAGCCCTGGGCCACCAGGAGAGGCTGAAGGCAGAGCATCAGCACAGAGCAAAGATTCTGAACCTGAAGCTGCGGGAGGCAGAGCAACAACGTCTGAAACAAGTAGAGCAAGAGAGACTTCAGAAGGAAGAGGGCCAGGTCCGCCTGCGGAGCCTCTATGCACTGCAGGAGGAGGTGCTGCACCTCAACCAGCAGTTGGACTCTTCCCACCAGCACAAAGACCTGCTTAAGATCGACCTATCTGCCTTCCAAACCCGAGGCAACCAGCTGTGCAGCCTCATCTCGGGGATCATTCGGTCCACTTCTGAGGTGAGAGGAGTTTCCGGATGGCTTTTCTGTCTTTGAAAGGGAAAAATGTTAAGAGCATCAGTTAAATATGCTGAAAATTCACATTTATTCACTAATAAGCATATATTATTTTAAAATAATTACATGTCTTTTTTTTTTTACCTAGAAGTGGCCTATTTTTTTTTGATATATAGTCTTTCTTGGGGTGTGTAGGGTTATATATAATAAATACCTATCCTAAATTGAACTTCAGTAGGTAAAGTGTTTTCCATCTTAAGTTAAAACGAATTCTGCTGATTGTAAAATATTTGTGTTAATTCAATAATCTCCCTGCCATGGTTATGATGAAAAATTAAAACCTTATAGAAATGT
>NW_006399947.1:6099172-6100257 GCF_000299155.1 Elephantulus edwardii
TATATCAAGTATATCATCCATGAAGAAGGCAAAAAAGGTCATTACAAAGACAGAAGAGGAAGAAAACACTAAGATGGATGTCAGAAGAGACTGAATAATTCACTAGAGTGCCAAGAAGCCAAAGCAAAGGGGAGAAATAAAGAAATTAAGGAGCTAAAAAGAAGATTTCAGAGGGCAACATAGGAAGACAAAGTAAAGTATTATAATGAAATGTGCCTAAAAACATTAGTGTTGACCAATATCACTATATGTGGAAGAAAGGCTTTTAGAAATTATGATAGTTATACACTTATATAGACATACATTGTTGCAGTTGTGGTTGCTGTTATTTGCCTTTGAGTTGAGCACAACTCATAGCAACCCTATGAGCAAAAGGTCTGAAGACTTTTTACAACTATTGACATTTATCAAAGTTCATAGTTTCCAGAGGCACGTTGTTTAGGAAGTAGATGCCACTCCAGCACATACACTTAAATTTTAAGAAAAAATAAAGTCAAGTCTACGACTATGTGTAGTAGACTGCTAATTAGACATTATCAAATGTGTTGTGTTGTTGATAGGTGCCTGTGAGTCGAGTACAACTCATAGTAACTCTATGAACAGAAGATGTGAACCATGCTTTACGTTGAGCCATTCCCATAATTTCTAACATAATTGATCTTATAATTCTAGTCACTGTGTCAATCCATCTCATTCATTCTTCCTCTTTCATTAACCTTCAACCTTTTCAAGCATGATGTCCCTTTTCAATGAAAAGCTCCTACTTAAAATATGCCAAAAATATGTGAGAAACTAAACTGTTATCTTTGCCTCTAAAGAGCTTTCTGATTATACTTTCTGCAAGAGGTAACTGTTTGATTTTTTGACAACTCATGAGATATTCAGTACTGTTTCTCAACACCACAGATCAAAGGCAACAATGACTCCCCTGTCATCCTTAGTCATTGTCCAGCTCTCAGATGCACAGCAAATAATTGAAATGTCTATGATCCGACTCAAGAACACTTTAATTTTCAAGCTGACATCATTACTCTTTAGTACATCAAGGTATCCATGACTGAGATTTTCCCAATGTAATAAGTCTC
>NW_006399947.1:6101052-6101609 GCF_000299155.1 Elephantulus edwardii
ACATCACTTTGGTATTTTCTGCTTTCAATATGGATCTATCTGACATCAGCAATACTACTGATGTCATGCCTCCTCTAAACTTAACTTGAACTTCTGGCATTTCTCTAATAATGAACTGTTCTAGACTGTTTTGGATAAACTTCAGCAATATTTTTCTTGCATTTAAAAATGATCATAATGCTCAATAATTTCTACGTTCTGTTGGATTATCTTTCTCGGGAATGGGAACAAATATGGACTTCTTATAGTCAGTTGGCACAACAGCTATCCTCCATATTTTATGGTACAGACGGTGAGCACGTCCAGGGTTGCATCTGTTAGTGGAAACATGTCAACCGGTATCTCATTGATTCCTGGGGCCTCATTTTTTGCCAACGCCATAAGTGCAGCTTGAATTTCTTCCCCTTTATCACCATTGGCTTTTTATCGTATACTACTTCCTTTTCATGTTGACCAATTAACTTTTTGTACAGTGATGTATTATATTCATTCCATGGTTTTTTAATGCTTCCTGGGTCATTCAAGATCTTGTCCATAGCATCTCTAGATATTACAAC
>NW_006399948.1:0-7195 GCF_000299155.1 Elephantulus edwardii
CTCTGGAGACTAAGGTGCATCTGATACAGGCCATAGTCTTTGCAATCACTTGTTATGCATCAGAGTTGGACAATGACTAGGAAGGATAAAAGGAGAACTGATGCCTCTGAGCTGTGGTGCTGGAGAAGAGTATTGAGGGTACCATGAACTGCTAAGAAAACAAACAGATTCATCTTGGAGAGGGTTAAACCAGGAAGCTCCTTGGAGGCAAGGATTCTGGGGCTTCATCTGACATACTTTGGACATGTTGTAAGGAGGGACCGGTCCTTGAAGAGGAATGTCATGCTTGTGAGAGTGGAGGGACAGCACAGAAGGGGAAGACCGTCAATGAGGTGGATTGATTCAGTGACTGGGGTAATCAGGATGTGTGTGTCAGAGGCAGTGCAATTGGCACAGTATAGAGCAGGGTTTAGGTCTGTTGTACATAGGGTCGCTATGAGTCGCAAGCGACTTGATGGCACATAACAACAACATTATAGACCAGTGAATAACTATGTTGAAATAAAGCCTGAAATAGTTGTCAAATTTAATATGAAGTATTGTAGAAAGAGGAAAGGACTGGATGATGTGTCAGGAATACACTTCTAATATTAAGGCTAATGATAAATAGATGCCTCAAGCACTGGTATACTTTTATAAAAGAACTCAACTGAAGTCAGAAAACGTTTTTGACCAGGTCAGGATTTAGTTATACAGGATTTCCGGTGCCAGCAAGTTCCACTCAGAACTATCTGCCCTGAACAAAGAGCAAAGGCTGCTGAAATCCTGGCAGCCCCCACAATGCTGTAATCAAAGGCAAGCCTTTTCAGGAAGAGGGAAAGGCCAAGGAGTCTGCTAGCAAAGTTCAAACAGGTAGATAGCAGAATCTTTCTGTTTAACATCTAACATCATTCAGATCACAGAATGAGTAGAGAAAATCCAGAAATCCCAAACCCACTGCTATCCTGCTCATAGAGATGCCATTGCTATTGTTGTTGCTGTTAGGTGGTGCAGAGTCGTGTACGACCTATAGTGACCCTGTGAACAACAGATCTGAACCTTGTCCTATCCTGTGCTATCTTCACACTTCCTGACACATTAGAGCCTATTGCAGTACTCACTGTGTCAATTCACTTGCTTTGGGGTCTTCCTCTCCTACACATAACCACCATCTTATGTCCACCATCATGTCCCTCTCCAAAAAATAGCCTCTTCCAGCAACATGCTCAAAGTACTTGCCTCATCAGCTTTGCATCCAAAGAGCACTCTGCTGCACCCTTTCAAAAACATATTTGTTTTTTTAGAAGTCCATTGGTATATGATATATCATCTTATCCCAGTAAGAACAGCAAAATTCAACAGAGCAGCAAATGCTGACATGATTGTAGAGAAACTGGAACCCTTATTCACTGTTGGTGGGAGTAAAATGGTGCAACCACTATGAAAGGCAGTATGGCACTTTCTAAAAAAATTGGAAATAGAAACACCATTTGACCAGCAATTCCACCACTGTGAATATACCCTAAAGAAACAGAACTGCCACCCAAGCAGATATATGCACACCCATGTTCATTGCTGCTTTGTTCACAATAGCAAAGAGATGGAAACAACCCAAGTGCCCATCAACAACAAATGGTTGGAGATGCTGTGGTATATTCACACAATGGAATACTATGTTGCACTGAAAACTATTGTTCAATAGTTTCCATACTCTGTTGAATCGCCTTTCTTGGGAGTCGGAGCAAATATGAGTCTTTTCCCATCTGTGAATGAGACAGCTGTCCTTCAAATTTCCTGGCATAGAATGGAGAGCACGTCCAGAGCTTCATCTGTTAATTGAAACAAGTCAATTGGCACCCCCCAGATAACTGGGGCCTTATTTTTTGCCACTGTCTTCAATGCATCTTCCACTTTCTCCTTCATTACCATGGGCTTCCACACATATGGTACTTTTTTAAATATTTCAGCGGCTGTGAGTTCTTTTAGATAAAACAACTCTGTATATTCCCTCCATCTTCTTTTGATGCTTTCTTGGTCTTTCAATATATTGTCCATAGCATCTTTCAATATTGTTACTTGAGGCTCAAATTTGTTTTTCTGTTCTCGCGTCTTGAAAAACTGCAAGGATAGGTTTTAGTAGAGCTCTCAAACTAAGACAAACTAAAAAGCAAGATTGGCCATCCACTTACTAAATAACAGGTCTCTGAAAACCCTATGAACAGTAGAGAAAGATGGATAGTTATAGTAGTAGTGGTAGACCCCAGATTAGAAGTCAGTTGAAAAGAGAACAAATAACAGCCAACACCATTTAATAATTGAAACATAAATGTATGTAGCTTGAATGTTGAAAAAGTAGAAATGTCAAAAAAGAAATGGACCTTGACATACTAGGCATTAGTGAGATGAGATGGACCAGCTTTGGCCACTTGAATCAGATAATCATATGGTATACCATGCTGTGAATGAAAAATGGAAGAGGAATGGTGGTGTATTCATAGTCAAAAAGTCAATTTTAAGTTCTATCCTTAAGCACAATGTTGTGAGTGGTAGGATATTATCCATATGTATACAAGGAAGACCAGTTAATATGATTCTTATTCAAATATATTCTCCTACATCTAGAGCTAAAGAAAAATAAATTGAAAATTTTAACCAAATACTGCAATCTAAAATTGAAATTGCACAGGTAACCAAGATGTATTAATGATAATTGGTGACTGGAATGCAAAAGTTGGAAACAGTGAAAAAGGAATAGTTGTTGGAAAATAATGGCTTGGACATAGAAATTTAGATGGAAATAGAATAATCAAATTTTGTCTTTTCAATTATTTATTCATTGCAAATATCTTTCTTTAAAAGACACAAGCAGCTCTTTTGCCTCCTGTGGCCATCGCCGAAGCGGCAGAGGCCAAAATGAAGTTCATTCCTTTTGTGACTTCTGACCGGAGCAAAAACTGTAAAGGGCACTTCAATGCACCCTCTCACGTTCGAAGGAAGATTACGTCTTCTCCTCTGTCCAAGGAGCTGAGGCAGAAATACGTGCGGTCCATGCCCATCCAAAAAGATGATGAAGTTCAGGTTGTACGAGGACACTATAAAGTTCAGCAAATTGGCAAAGTAGTCCAGGTTTACAGGAAGTAATATGTCATCTACATTGAACGAGTGCAGCGAGAAAAAGCTAATGGCCCAACGGTCCATGTGGGCATTCACCCCAGCAAGGTGGTTATCACTAAGCTAAAACTAGATAAAGACAGAAAAAAGATCCTTTCACGTAAAGTTAAATCCCACCAAGTTGGAAAAGAAAAGGGCAAATATAAGGAAGAAACAATTGAGAAGATGCAGGAGTAAAATATTAACACAACTTCATTAAAAACTGAAAATTAGAAGGGAAAAAAAGACACAAGCAATGACTTTACACATGGACTTATTTCACCTGATGGGCTGCATACATGATGACTACATCCGTGGAAGGAATCATTGGAGAAGCTCAATATCAGCAGTCAAAAGTAGACCAGGAGTGGACTGTGGGTCAGACCATCAATTACTTATATGCAAGTTCATATTGAGGCCAAATAAAATTAAAATAAGTCCACAATAACCAAGATATGATCTTGAGTAAACTCCACCTAAATTTCAAGATCATCTAAGAAATAGGTGTGAAGCACTGAACACCAATGATCAAAGACCAGATGCGTTATGGAATGTTATCAAATATATCATCCACAGAGAAAACAAAGACAAAGGAGAAAGAAAAAACTGTAATGGATATCCGAAGAGACTTTAAATATCACACTTGAGCATCAGGAAGCCAAAACAAAGGGGAAACATGTCAAAGTTAAAGAGCTGAACAGAAGATTTCAAAGGGCAGCTCAAGAAGGCAAAGCATAGTATTATAATGGAATGTGCAGAGAACTGGAATCAGAATAAAAAGAGAAGCCATCCTGTAAGGTGAAGATAAAGTATGTTGTTAGATAATTTTTTATAAACAAAATAAATAAGCAGTAGAGGATTGAGTTTCTTCACTAGGCAATAGAATCATCTCAATTTCACGTTAGTGTTAAACTATCTCATAATTATACAATTTGTTTGCTGCAAGTTTTTGGACTGAGTTTTCCTGTAATTTCAGACTCAAACAACTCATCATAACCATGATATGGCAGAAGTAGTTAAAGCAATTAAATAAAAATAGGATTGCTCCTTCAGGTAACTATTGTGGCATAGCAAATTACCCCAAAATTTAGCAGCTTAAAACCACCGTATTATTTCGCTCACAATGTGGAATTCAGGAAGGTTTCAATGGAGCTGCTGTCTTGGAATGTCTCATACAGTTCTTGTTGTTGTTGTTATGCGCCATCGAGTCACCTGTCACAGCCACCTTATGTACAAACTCTGAATCTTGCCCTGTCCTGAACCAGTCTCACGGTCTCTGACACAGCTACCCTCATTATCTCAGCTGTTGTTATAGTAGTGGTGGTGGTGGTTGTGTACCAGTGAGTCGGAATTGCCCCATAGCTGATCCTCTGAGAGTTTTCAGAGGCAGTTAATAGATCAGGAGGCAATTGTCCACCCTTCTCCTGAAGACCAGTTGGTGGATTTAAACCACATACAGGTCTTTGGGATTGCAGCACAGCTTCTTGCAACTGTTGTATTGTTATTGTTCTTGTTGTGTGCTGTAGAGTCTGAACTGACCTGTAGATGGCCCTCTGGTGGGTTTTCAGAGGCTGTTAATTGCATAGGAGGAGATAGCCCATCCTTACCCTACAGAGTTGCTGGTGGCCTCAAACAGTGTGCCTTCAGGATTGCAGCACAGTCTCTTGCCACTAGGCCGCTGCAAATCAACTCCAGCCAACTCTTTGTGACAATGTACAATTAGTCACTTACTCGAGATTGCAATCCACTTTCAACGGCATTCTTCCTGAGAGGAAAGCTAAATAGCTGCTTATTGGTCAGAAATAACTCAAATGGCATATGAAGAGAGGAATGCTACAGATTTCAGCCCTCTACAAATCAAAATACTTCAGAATTTAAGGTCTAATACAGTTCCTGAAATTCAACCTACAATTTCACCATACAAAAAATACTTTTTTCCATTTAGTTTTTTATAAGGATGCTGCTTTAAAACTTTACAGATTGTTCCTCTTTCTTGAAGTAATAGTACAGAACAAGTTTCTTAAGCCTGAAATAGTAAAAACAGGCAGTAGACTGCTCTTGTTACATGCTGTTCTAGTACCCTTGCTTTTATGTAGATTGTTCCTAGTTCATCTCAAATTACCTTTCTCTAAAAACACATATACACAACTAAAAACCAACACCTCACAATGCCATTATTAATTAAATCATTCTTCTATTGTTCTCATGTACAAAACATTTGCAATCTGTTAAACTTTATAAAGAATAAAAGGATGTCCTTGATATTCCTAAAATGACTAAATTGTTTTATCCTCTTTCTTCATGGTTAATAAGGCATTTAAAATACACACTCAGTGTCAGATGCCATATTAAAAGGAATTTGGGTTTGAAGTGTAATTTCTTTGAAATAAGCCTTAGGGGTATACCAGATATGCTAGCAAGAGAATCTGATCTCCTCTAACATCCCAAATGGAAGGAAAAGTCAAGATCAACCATCCAATACTGATTCCTATGAGACAAAAATCAGGCATATTTCTTCCTTCCAACCATATTGCTAATCCGGACATCAATTGTTCTTCCCACGGCATTCTCAGCTCCCCTGATTAATTCCTTAATTCCATGCAGTACTCACACAGAACTCAGACAAAATTAATGATTATGGGGTTTATTAAGGAATTTATTGTTTCTGATTTATAATGCTCCTGGCCCTAAACACTCTCACAGTCATTGCTATGATGGTTGCAGTTACTGTGTCAATTTATCTCATTGAGGGTCTTCCTCTTTTTTGCTGGCCTTTTATTTTACAAAGCACGATTTCTTGTTCCAGGAACTGGCCTCCAATGACAGAAGGACTAACATGTGTGAAATGAAGTTTGTCACCCTCAGTCTTAAGAAGTATTCTGTTTAAACTTGTTCCAAGATAAATGTGTACATTCTTCTGGAAGAACATGCAGTCTTTTTCAACAACATTACAATTCAAAGGCATTAACTCTTCTTTGAGCTTCCTCATTCATTGTCCTTCTTCCACATACATGTGTGCTAATTGAAATGGTTTAAGTCAGGTATGCCTTAGTTTCTAAAGACTTTGCTTTTCAACACTTTAATGAGGTCTTTTTAAAGAAGATTTGCCCAATGCAATATCTCATTTGATTCCTTGACAGTTCATTTCCTGGGTGTTGAATGTGGAGAGAAATAAAAATATCTTCTTTGACAACTTCAATCTTTTCTTCATTTATCAATATACTAAGAATTGGTTAAGATTTTGTTTTCTTTGTGTTTAAATATAATCTGTACTGCAGGTGACAGTCTTTAAGCTTCACAGTAAGTACTTCAAGTCTTCATTTTCTACAAACATATGTTATCTGCATATCACAGGTTGTTAATGAGATTTATTTTCTCCAATCCTGTTATCAAATAGTAGTACTTCATATAGTCCAACTTCTCAGATTATTTTCTTTTTTTCAATTTTTTTAACATACAATTTTAAAAGGTATGATACAAAGATACAACTGCAATGCACAGCACATCTTTTCTAGTTTAAACAATGAGATGTCCCCTCATTCTGTTCAAATACCAGCTTCTTATTCATGTACAGGTTCCAGATGAGCACAATTAACTGTTCTCAAGTTCCTATTTTTCACAATGTTATCCATAATTTGTTATTATCCACATAACTGAACACCTTTGCAAAGACAAGAAAATAGAGATAAGAATCATTCTGCTATTCTCTGCTTTCAGCCAAGATCCATCTACCATTACCAATTTCCTTTTTCTATGTTCTTCTTATCCAAATTGAATTTCTAGTAGTTTATTCTTAATGTGATGCTGTTACTATTCTTCTTTTCCCCACCATCTCCAGTAAATTGTGATATTCATGAAACTGTTTGATAATTTCTACATTCTGTTAAATTAATTTTTTTGGAACGGACACATACATCAATTATACAAATTCATATGGTAAAATATGTTGTACATACATATAATAACATCATCCAGAAAGAGTGCAAACAGTCATTGCAAAGACAGAAGAGGAAGAAAAGACCAAAATGGATGTCAGAAGAGACTCTGAAAATTGCACTGGAGCGCA
>NW_006399948.1:11320-12618 GCF_000299155.1 Elephantulus edwardii
CTAAAGAAGAGTATTGACTATACCATGGATTGCTAGGAGAATAGACAAGTTCATTCTGGAGAGGATGAAGCCAGGATGCTTCTTGGAGGCAAAGATTCTGAAGCTTCATGTGACATATTTTGGAAATGTTGCAAGGTGGGATCAGTCCTTGGCAAGGGACATCATGCTTGGGAGGATGGAGGGACAGAGCAGGAGAGATAGACATTCGATGAGATGGATTGATTCAGTCACTGGGGTGATGTGGGTAGGTGTGTCAGAGAAAATAACATTTGCAAGGGATAGAGTAGGGTTTAGGGCTGTTGTTCATAGGCTTACTATGAGTGGCAGGTGACTCTATGGTACATAACAACAACAACAACCGGTGCCTAGTAGTAAGAAGCTGCATTGCAATCCCAAAGGTATGCGGTTCAAGGCCACCAGCTACTACGGGAGAAGGATGGACAATCTCCTCTTGTGTGATTAACTGTCTCTGAAAACCTGCTGAAAGGTCAGCTATGGGTTGGTTCCCACTCTACAGTACATAACAACAACAAGCCATTAAAGTAAGCAGATTCAGCAGAATATTGTGGGAATCTCAACACCAGCAAAGAAGAAAACAAGGAAAGAAGAGTGTATGTCTTTCATAGCAAAAAAATGTCTGCACCCTTCAGACTTGGGCCTACAGGAGAAGCAGCAGATGCAACAGAGAACCAGAAACATTACATGAAGCAGAACTGATCTTGGGCCTGCTACCTCAAGAAACCAAAGCTAGGAGCACTTGCCCAAGTTTCTTTGGAGGACTAGGGAGGGAGTCATAACTGGCAGGACTAAGAGTTTTGTAACACTGGCCTAAAGCCATGGGACTAAAGGTGGAGGGGCTTGCAAGCACATTTCAGCAACTGTGTTGATGGAGCGATTATATTTTGCTACCAATCTGAATTATAGCCTTGTGACTAATAACCTCATAATCATGAGCATTGTTCCTTATGTTCTGTGAGCTATTGCAATGATTTTTGAGCCAGTAAAGCAGTAAGATAAGAGTTGGTATTACCAGAAAGAGTTGTGGGATCATGAGGTCTATGTCTGACCTCATGAGAATTGGTTTTGTATTGTGGATATTGCCAGTTGGGGCAGTTCCCCCTTATGGAATTAGTAGAGGTCAGACTCTACCATGTCCATGCAATCCTTGCTCCTTAAATAGTTGGTATCAGGAGTGTGATCCACTGTAATGACTCAGGAATCATGGATCTGTGGGATGTTGTTTTGGGGGGGTTTGGTATTTTGGGGGTTTTTCAGCTTCTTTTCTTTCTTTTTTTATT
>NW_006399948.1:14087-15864 GCF_000299155.1 Elephantulus edwardii
AAATGTTCAAAATCCCTATCTCTAAGACAGATGCAAATCAAAACAACTATGAGATATCATCTCACTCTAGTAAGAAAAGCAAAATTTAACAGAACAGCAAACAACAAATGCTGGTGAGGTTGTGGAGAAACTAGAACTCTTATTCACTGTTGGTGGGAGTGTAAAATGGTGCAAACTACTATGGAAGGCTGTATGGTGATTTCTCAAAAAGTTGCAAATAGAAATACCATTTGACCCAGTAATTCTACTACTGGGAATATAACCTAAAAAAACCATAACTGCCACCCAAGCAGATATGTACATACCTATGTTTATTGTGACTTTGTTCACAATATCAAAGAGTTGGAAACTACCCAAGTGCCCATCAACAAACGAATGGATAGAGAAGCTGTGGTATATTCACACAATGGAATACTATGCTGCATTGAAAAACAAGGAACTCATGAGATATTCTACAAAATGGGTGATCCTGGAGGATGTGTGGGATTTTGTAAGAGCGAGAAGTTAGGGGCTTGGGTAGTATAGTTAAAACTGTTACTATTGCAGCTACTAAATTGGAATTAAAAGTTGAGAAAAAGCCTTTGCCTGAGACAAGGGCAGGGGCCTAAGACTATATGTATATTAATGAAATCAGGTAAGGGTGGAGAATGAAATTGAAACAGAATTTCTTTAAAGGTTTAAATGTTAAAGCTCTTGTGTTTCTTCAATGTAGTAATGTAGAAATACATTACTCCTCCTATGTATATTGTAAAATTCACTCTAAAAATGAATTCTAGTTGTTATAATGTTAATAAATGTTGTAGATTATGGAAAGGCGTAAATCCACCCATTGGATATACTAAAAGGGAAAATTTTCCCTGAAAAAAATGTTTGTTGAAAGTAGGAGAATTTGGTAGAGGGTGTGGTATTTAGTCTAGGGGAAAGATTAAGTCCCACCCTGTACTCTGAGGAGATTTATATTTCAATAGATTTGTACACTTACCTGGGACTTTTGATTGAAGAGATTTCTGACTTTTAAAAATCAGAGCATGTGTTTTGTCTTTGAATACACTGAGACAAGGAAGAGTTGGTGCCCATCAGAGTCCCTTTCAAGAACTTGAAGTTAAAGGGATCTAGCAAGTATGTTCACTTGTAACCACTTTTATCCACTGGCGTGAAAGTAGGAGACACACAGGAATGAAAAGACAGGAAGAGTTTGGGTATGTTCCGTCAGCACTATTCACCTAGCATGCACAGATGTATGGATTAGCAACCAAGAGTAACGGAGTCATGAGGAACCATGTCTTGTTGTCTTGGCCACATTTGGGGGCCAAGACTGAATGAAGGGACCAGACAATCTGGAACACAGCAGAAAATATGGACTCCTATCTGAGTTTAAGGTTGATACACATTTGGACCAGGATATGGATAATTGAAGATTAGTTGACCATAACCCAACCAGATAAAAAAAAATATTTTAACTAGCTATAAACTAGTGTTGATTGTTGCAATCTGGTGACTTGCTTTTGATTAGATTTTACTCATGGATACAAATGCTAAAAATAATAACTGGAATAGTAGATTCTTCAGAGAAAGGAACATGCTTATTTGTTCAGAATTCTGGTTAGGTAGGGATTGGTAAATTAAAAATTGTTGATGTTGTTATGTGCCATCAAGTCACTTGCAACTCATAGCGACCCTATGTACAACAGCCCTAAACCCTGCTCTATCCTGTGCCAAACGCACTGCCTCTGACACACCCATACAGATTACACCAGTCGCTGAATCAATCCACCTC
>NW_006399948.1:41626-43666 GCF_000299155.1 Elephantulus edwardii
GGTATTCCCTGCTTTCAGCCAAGATCCATCTAACATCAGCTACAATATCTCTAGTACCACGACCCCTTCTAAACCCATCCTGGACTTCTGGTAGTTCTCTGTTGATGTTCCAGTTGTTTTTGGATAATCTTCAGTAAAATCTTGCTTGCATGTGAAATCAATGATATTGTTCTGTAGTTTCCACACTCTGTTGGGTCACCTTTCTTGGGAATGGGAACAAATATAGATCTCTTCCAGTCAGTTGGCCAAGTGGTTATCCTCCAGAATTCTTTTTTTTAAAAAAAAATTTTTTATTCATATTATTTTTATGTGTACCATCCAATCAGATCTGAGTGGTACAGGAGGAGATTGGCCCCTCCTTCTCCAGCAGAGCATCTGGTGGATTTGAACCGCATACCTCTGGGATTGCAGTGTAGCGTCTTGCTACTAGGCCACCAAAGCTCCCTTTGTCCTCCAGATTTCTTGGCACAACTTGGTGAGCACATCCAGGGCAGTGTCTATTAGCTGAAATATGTCAATTAGTATACCATTTATTCTTGGGGCCTTATTTTTTGCTATTTGCTTCAAAGCAGCTTGAACTTCTTCCTTCATCACCATAGGCTCTTGCCCATATGTTGTTTCATGAAATTTTTCTGTGTCTGACAATTCCTTTCAGTACAATGGCTCAGTATATTCTTTCCATCTTCTTTTAACACTTCCTGGATCATTCAAGGGTTTTAGTCTTAGTATAAATTAAAGCGCAACATCAAGAAGACAAAGATTCTCACCACTGGGCCAATTGGCAGCACCATGATAGATAGACAAGAGGTTAAGATTGTTAATTACACCTTGCTCAGCTCCTTTAGGCACCAGCAATGAGGAAATCAAAAGATAAATTGCACTGGGAAAAAAATCTGCTGTCAAGGATGTCTTCAGAGTACTGAGAAGCAATAATGTCAGTCTAAAGACTAAGGCACACCTCATCCAGGCCATGGTCTTTACAATTATTTGCTATGCATCAGATAGCTGGACATGACTAAAGATGACAGAAGAAGAATTGATGCCTTTGAGTTGTGGTGCTGGAGAAGAGTACTGAATATACACTGGACCTCCAAGAGAACAAATAGCTTTGTCCTGTAGAGGAAGAAAGCAAGTTTCTCCTTGGAGGTAAGGATTTTGAAGCTCTGTTTCACATACTTCAGACATGTAGCCAGGAGGGATAGGTCCTTGGAGAAGGACATCATGCTTGAAAGGGTGGAGGAATAGCGTAAGAGAGGAAGACCCCAATGAGATTAATTGACATAGTAACTGGGGTAATGGAGGTATGTGTGTTGGAGTCAGTGAGACTGGCTCAGGATAGGGCAGGCTTCAGAGCTATTGTATATAGATAAGGTCTCTATGAGTAGCCGGCGACTCAATGACACATGACAATGACCCATTGGATGGGGGCTTTCTTCAGAAATGGCATACTTTTGAGAAGTTCTTGACATAATGATAGAATTCCCCGAGAGGTGTGAGAGTTGCAGGTTATCTACAATTGATCTCCAGCAGCTGGAGAAGCAAGTCCTTTCTTATAGGGGAATCTAGGTTACATGTCTGCATCTGTTCAACTCTCACTTTATTTCAGCTTTGTACAAAAAGTGACCTCACAAAAGCCCTTTTCAGCTTTACAATATCACAGTCCCCAGTCATAATCCCATCCCTCTTTTTCTCCTTATCAAGCTTTGTTTCCACTTGGTGTTGTGCAGTTGTTTTTCTATTCTTGACCACCACCCCCGCCCCCTGATACAACCCTGCTAAATACAAACTTTGAGAGAGCTTTAAATAAGTTTAAATTTTAGTTTAAATTATTGTACTGCTATATCCTAGAACACTTCCTGGCTGGGCATATAAATATTTATTGAAAAATAATTCATCGGCGGGCTGCCCTCGGCCCTCGGCTTGGGGTGAGCCACTGAGGTCCTCTGGGTGAGCTCCTCAGTCCCCAGATTGTGCCATCTGACCCCTGGGTGGGGAAAGGAAAAAAAAAAGAATGCCTAGGGTATCCAGAGAATGTTACCT
>NW_006399948.1:44311-46591 GCF_000299155.1 Elephantulus edwardii
CCATCCTCACCCTTCTGCCCCCAACCTCACCTCCTTATACCCCCAATATGTTTTTCCCAATAAAAAAAAATTTTTTAAAGAAAAATAATTCATCTACTACTTAATTTAAAAAAGCCTCAAACTCATTGCCACAGAGGCAGAACCAGCTCAGAGCAGATTCTCCAGCAGGTAAATCTCATGGGGATAGATTAGCCATCTTTCTCCCTCAGAGCTGGGGGAACTGCTAGAGACATGCAGCCTTTGGTTTATCACCACAGTTTTCCATCAACTAGGTCATCAGAGTTCCCTTTCTGCTATTTAGATCCCTCCACTAGAAGCAATGCCAACAAAGAAAGTCTAATAACTCTATTATGCAAGGCTGAGTTCTAACGAAAAAGACTTAGGAACATGAATCTTAACAAAAATTGATATTGTCCAAAAAATATCATACAGATGCTTTTAGACGCCATTTAAAGAAAAATATATACATAAATATGTCTAAAATGTCACCCCCCCAAAACCACAACTAGCCAAGTTTCAAGGGTCATAAAATGTTATCTTTCATATTTTTAATTTTAATTGTGATTTTGATGAAAGTTTACAACAAAACGTTCTTTTATTCCAGTTGATTGACTTGCAGCAACACCACATGACCCTGTATCAGTGGAGCTGCTTCATAGAGTTTCCTAGGCTGTATTATTTATGGGAGCAGATTACTGGGTCTTTTCTACCATGGTTTGGGCTCAATCCAAGAATGTTTCAGTTATCAATTTAACCATTGTGCCACCAGGACCCCTAATAATAGAATAGGTTCCAGCACAAATACACCCTAAAGTAAGTGAGCATCAGCTTACGCTGAAAACTGAAAGTCCAAGAAGCCTGTTTGGCTGTGAATCTAACTGATAGTGTATAAGTAAGGGTATATCAATCACAGATCTAGATTAAAGTCTTTTGGCAAGTAGACATATTTAGTTTCCCTTCAATCTGGCACTGTAATTCTACATTTTAGACTAAGGTCTATCTTGAAAGGTGATTTACTATCCAAAATATTTTATTAACATTGCCTGTGAGGTTAATAACATCCAGGATGCCTTATCTCCTTAATTCCTGCTATTATGGTTGCAAAGTAACAAAATAAAACTGTTAAGTCTTAAACAAGGAAACCCAAATGTGGTTTTTGAGAACTGAAGTTGGAGTCAAGTGCTAACTTAATATTTAACGGATCTGAATTTGGGTCCATGTTTTCCTCTACTTTCCTTTCTAGTCAAATCTGAAGTGTTTGAAGAAAAGACAGAGGTTTTTCCTGGGGATTGCATTCATTCTCTTTTGTTTTCCATTTACTTACAGAAGACACTATTGGTCTTTCAAAATGTTATTTGTTTTAAATGTTTAAAATCCATCAACATTCTCCTCCCATTAGGATTTCTATCCTCAAACACATGATTGAAGGTTGCTTAGGACTCCAAACCAAGTCAATGGCAGTGAATTTGGTTTTTGAAATTTTTTTTCAAATACATTATTCTGCAGTCATTTTTTTGAGCAAACTCAGCACAGCTCTTCAAATTCATTTGATCCAGTTTCCTGTAGGTAGGATCTTGTGTTAGAAAATCTATAGCTAATTCTTTTTTTAATATTTTTTTTTATTTTAGGCACCAAAACTTTTATTAACGCACCTTCATACTCTTAACACCTTATAAGCCAAATTTACCTCATTAACAGAGAGTTGTGTTAGGGCAAAAACCTTAAGGAATCTAGTTGTTAGAAGCTGACCAAATGCAACCACTATGGAAGGCAGTATGGTGCTTTCTCAAAAAGTTGGAAATAAAAATACCATTTGACCCAGCAGTACTACTACTGGGAACATACCCTAAACATAACTATGACTACCACCCAAGGAGACAATATTCTCACCCATATTTATTGAGACTTTGCTCACAACAGCAAAGAGTTGGAAACAACCCAAGTGCCTATCAACAAACAAACGGATAGAGAAGCTGCGGTATATTCACACAATGGAATACTATGCTGCATTGAAAAACCAAAGAACTCATGACATATTACACAAAATGGGTGACCCTGAAGAACATTATGCTGAGTGAAATATCTTGGTCACAAATGGACAAATACTGCATAATGCCACTGTTGTAAAGCAAGACTGACATCAGGGTTGGCGGGAGCCAAAGGCAAGAAGGGATAGTTTTCTCCCTCCTCTCTTTCAGTGCAGTATACATTATTGAACCCATCTTACTCAGTCTCTCCCCAACCCCAAGGACAGTCCCATTCTACAACAGTGGCATCATG
>NW_006399948.1:47651-56116 GCF_000299155.1 Elephantulus edwardii
GAGGGAGAGAACCATTTAGGAGGAATATATGATTAGGTATTATTGTCATGGCAAAAGTTCAGAATGAAAGCTGCGTAGTGGGGGGATTGTATAATAATGAAAGAATTTTTTTTGTTAATTTCCAAAGAGAAAAGCAAACTGGGGGGAGGGATAGGCAGGGAGAAATGTGTGCAACAATGAATGAATGGAAACCCTAAGTCTCTGTAAACTTTCATTAAAATTAATAAAATAAAAAAAGAAGAAGTTGACCAGAATCTCAAATCCTATATACTTCCTTTGATAGAAGGATGGGGGAGGGGGAACATTTGTTAATATAGTAGGAAGAGAAATACTAATAATTGTGTATAACTTTGTTACATAATTTTGCATTTATTATTTTCAAAGTATTTTTAAACATTAAGCAAATGCTATTATGAATATTCTCACTGAAGTCTTTGGCATAGGTGAAGGTGGGAATTTATCTTTCAGGTCAATACTTCCTTGAGAGTGAATGTTCCTCCCTGTCAAGCAGCCAAGCAGGTTCTAAACAGAAGCCAATATTGTAGATATTAGGTCAGATTGCCAAACTTTCACAGAGTCAGCCAATAGGAGACAGGAACTCAAAAAGATCTGTACAGATTGTTACTTGTGGAACAGCAGCCAGCATTAGTTTCATGCTTCCATTGGTTCTTCTTGCCTCCCAAATTCCACAGGAGCCATGCAGAAGTCCCAAAGAAAAAGTGCATTCAAAGTGGATTTGTAACATACCTAAGAAGTCCCAAGCATAGAAAATCTGCAATCTTTCAAGAGTCAGCTAGTAAATCTTCACATTCTCCCCATCCAGAGAGACATTATCTTTATTATCCTGGCCACCAAACAAATCTGCCTTCTGACTCAGAGGGCTGTATCTTTATCACACTGGACTTTTTACAAGGAGAGGAGGGAGGTGAGGTTAATTAACTCCTAGTGTAAGCAAATCTGTCCCCTGCCCTGGAGCAGCTTTCAAAATATCCTTGAACAAAGCTCTTTGTTCATACTACATGCAGAGACATCAAATTATCTTCTTAAACTATCTTTTTTTTTTATGGGTTTATGCTTTGATGACTCATAAATTAACTTTAGTTTGTCTTCTTTTCAAGTGCATCATCTGTCACGGACATGAAGAAACAAATCCTTGTATTTAGCATTGAAGACTAAGGTGCACCTTACTCAACCCATGATCTTTTGAATCACTCCTGATCATCAAAGAGCTGGACAACTAAAAAGGATGACAAAAGAAGCATTGATGTCTTTCAGCCGTGGTGTTCAAGAAGATCACTGAATATACCATTGACTGAAGATATAACTTGGAGAAAGTTCCGTGAGACTGCTCCTTGGAGGAAAGGATGACAAAGCTTCCCACACATTTTGGATAGGTTTCTAGGAGAGGCCATTCCTTGGAAAGGGAAATCAGGCTTAGGAAGATGGAGAGTCTGTGAAAGAGAAGAAGACCCTAGACCAAATGGATTGATTGACACACTGACGGCTGCAATGGATTTGAGTATGTCAGAAATGACTAAGATGGCACAGAATAGGCTCAAATCTGTTGTTCATTGTATAATGTGTTATACTGGATCGAAGGCATGGCAATACTAACAATAACAACATAATTGTCAGTCAACTCAGAGATCCCTCAGAAGAAATGTTTAGTATGCTACTAAAAAAATCAGCCTTTAAAAGCCTTCTAGAGCACAGCTCTACTCTAATACACCTGGTATTGTTATGAACTGAAGTTAACTCAAAAACTAATTACTGGTCACTTGTGGTTGCTGTGAGGCTGAACACTGTGACACTGATGTGTCAAATGTGTTAATAGTTGACTACCCAATGCTCCCCAATTAAAACAAGATTGGAAGCAGGAGTAGCATCCACTTCCATAATAGCTTGCTTCCAGAAACCCTATGAACCTGGAGAGAGGATGAAAGGCACCCAAGAGTTGAGGACTCTCCTTCATAGGGTTGCTATGAGTCGCCTGCGACTCGACAACACTTAACAACAACAACAAGTTACTGATATAATTGTCAAAGCAGAAGTCTTCACATTTTTTAAGTGAAATATACTGTTTATCAAGAACAATGTTTAATAGACTTTATCTATCTATCTAGTCCTCGGGTTATGAACAAGGTTTGTTTTCAAGTATAATTTCTAGGTAAGTCAGAGCAGGAGCAGATAAAGGTAACTATGACGAAGAATTTGTTACCAGTAAAAGCTGGTTCAACATTTCCAAAGTGAGAACAGCATTATATCATACTAAATGACAAGTACAAGTTGTCTATAAGACTAAAGTTTATAATCCAGGAACTTTCTATAAAAGCAGAACTCCTCCCTGAGGAAAGGTGAGGCAATGCTACCAAAAGGTAGTCTTTCTCCCCAGCCTTCTTTACTCCACCTTCTTGAGTTAGAGTATGACCCAGTTTAGATTGTCTTTGTAAAAACCTCATGTTCCTCAAAATATAGTTAACGAACATCACAATACTAAAGCACTGATGTTTTCTGATTACTAGTACTTCTAGTCAGTGGTAGATGATTAGATAATAAGAAAAGGTTGTGCTACCAAATCAAAGGTGGGTGATAATAATCTGTGGCCCTCAGGCCTGGTTTTAATTGTTTTTGGTCAAACATTCTTCTAAGTGGTATAGCACTGGTCAGTCCATTTGCTGTATACAGAGGTAACTCATGGTTGCTGTGATGCTAAACACTGTGACACTGATGCATCAAGTACAATATTGGTCACCCATGGTGGACAGTGTTTGGTGGAGCTCCCCGATTAAAACAAACTTGGAAGCAGGAGTGGCATCCACTTCTGAAGTAGCTTGCCTCCAGAAACTATGAACTTGGAGAAACAATGAAAGTTACACAATTGTTCATGCCTTTCATTCATAGGGTCGCTATAAGTTATCTATGACTCGAAGGCACTTAACAACAACAACAACAATATAATGAATACTTCACAGGTATGATGAACTGAAGGAAAACAAATCTTAGTATCAGATGTCATTGTTGTTGTTGTTAGGTGCCGTCCAATCAAGTACAATTCAGATATGCACCCTGTTCTATTCGGTGTGATCCTCACAAATCTCCAAAACACAAAAGCTCCTTGCAGCAGTTGAAAGCCTTCCTCTCTTTTGCTGTCTTTTCACCTTTCCAAGCATGATGTCCGTTTTCGAGAAACAGCCTCTCCTAGAAACATGACCAAAGTATGTGAGACAAAATTTCATCATCTCTGCCTTTAAGGAGCACTCTATCTCTACCTTCTCTAAGACATACCTGTTTGTTGTTTTGGCAATCCATAGGTTTCAGTTGTTGTGTACCATCAAGATGGAACCAACCCATAGCTGACACTCTGGCAGATTTTCAGAGGCAGTTAATTGCATGAGAGGAAATGATCCATCCTTCTCCCCTGGAGCAGTTGGTGGATTTGAACCATGTGCCTTTGGGGTTGTAGCGCAGCTTGTTACCTATAGAGACAAAGAAAAAGTTAGCAAGTTTGATTAACCCCTGGAGTCCCTGTGTAGAACAGAAAATACTCTCAGCTGTTGACTAAAATGTTGAAGATCTGAGACTACTCAGAGGTGATTCAGAAAAAAAAAATCCCTACAATCGACTTCCAAAAACCAGCCATTGACAACCGTGTGGAGATTATTCTACTCTGACATGCATCAGCTCCTGATGAGTCAGAATTAACTTGTCTGCAACTGGTTTTTTAATTAGCCACTGTGTCTGGAGGCAAGTAATTTAGCATGTGTCAACAGAAAGTGTGTTCCAGGGGTGGTCTGAAAGGATTTACTCATTAATTTCATACAACAAGTATTTGCTGATAACCAAGTTAATATCAAGCATGCTCCTGGTGCACAAACGTGAATCAGACATAATCCCATTCAAAGATAATGAGAAGCAAACATAACAAAGTGCACATAATACAAAATGAACCATTTAAACCATTTTTAAGCATACACTTCAATGTCATTACATACATTCACAATGTTATATAGCCAGCACAACTATTTCTAAAAACTTTTACACCCTAAACACATATTGTCGAACCATTAAATTCTTTACTTACCCCTCTCCCCAGTTTCTGGTAACATATACTCTACGCTTAATCATTATAAATCAAACTTCTATACCCTTCATATCATTCAAGAAGCTGGACTTTATAAAAAAAGAAAGTGCTATCAGGATTAGAAGAATATTCATCAACAACCCGCATTATTCATATGACACAAACTTATTTGCTGAAAGTGAGGACCTGAGGCACTTGTGAAGAAGATCAAAGAATAAAGCCTTCAATATGGATTACATTTCAACATCAAGAAGTCCAAAATTCTCACCACTGGACCAATAGGCAACCTCATGACTGATGGAGAAAAGACTAAAAGTGCCGATAAATTCATTTTACTTGGATCCATAATCAATACCCTTGGTATCAGTAGTCAGAAGATCAGGAGACATAATACAGTCCCAATAAGTCTGCAGTCAGATACGTCTCCAAACGAATGAAGAGCAAATGAGATCAGCGTGCGGATAATTGTGCACTTGATTCAGACCCTGGTCTTTTCAATCACTTGTTATGCATTTGAAAGCTGGACAATGAATAAAGATTATAAAAGAATTGATATCTTTTCACTGTGGTGTTGGAGAAGAGTATTGAACAGCCCATGGACTGCCCAAAGAATAAACATACATGTCTTGGAGGAAGTACAACCAGAGGGCTATTCCATGACAAAGCTACATCTCATATACTATGGAAAGTTATTAGAAGAGGCTATTCCATGGGAATGGAAATCATGCTTGGAAAGGTGGAGGGTCAGTGAAAGAGAAAGAGACCCTCAACCAGATGGATGGATACAGTAATTGCTTTAATGGGCTTCAGTATGTCAGAAATGATGAGGATGGCGCAGGATGGGACAGGGTCCAGATTTATTGTTTATAAGGTTCCTATACAACAGCACTAATTCAAAAGCATGTAGTTCGGATCCACTGGCTGCTTTGAGGCAGTAAGATTGCCCAATCTCCTCTTGTGTTGGTTTACAACCTCTGAAAACCCATTGGAAGGTCAACCATGAGCCATTTCAACTTGTGGGCAATGAGTTTGAGTTTATATACTTCATAAGAAGCACTGATGGTGTAATTTTAGAACATGTCAAGCTGCAAAAGGTAAGCAGGTGGAATTCACCATGAGAGAGTCACTCCGTGAGAGAAAGGTGTCCTCTCATAAAGATTTACAGCCTTGGGAAACATACAGGGTTGTAATAAGTCAGACTAGACTCCGTGACACTGGATTTGGTTTGGGTCTTGGTATAAATCTCACATAAACAGGATTATGTAATATTTGTCCTTCTGTGTTCAATATCTTTCTCTCAACAAGTTTTCAACATTTATCTATGTCATAGATTGTGATTGTATCAGAATGTCCTTATGTTTATTATGATTGTTCTTTCAGGTGCTGTTTAGTCAAGTATGACTCATAGCGACTCTACGAACAACAGAGCTGAACCCTGTCCATCATGTGTCATCCTTCCATCTCTGACACGCAATGTCAAGCCCATTGCTGCAGTCACTGTGTCAATTCACCTGGTTGAGGATCTTTCTCTTCTTCACTGTACCTTCTCCTTTCCAAGTATAATGCCCTTCTCCAAGGAACAAAAGTATGTGAGATGAAGCCTCTCTATCCTTAACTCCAAGGACTCCACCAAGGCTTGCTGAGAGTTAGTTCCTGGACTTAAAAGCAAGTAAGGATCTTCCACCTGTCTCCACCATCTCCATTCAAGCAGTAGCTCTTTCCCTTCAAATTACGTTTGCTAGCTACATAATAGTTTACTGTATGGATGCATCACATTTTGTTCATCCATCCATCTGTTGATGGACACCTGCATTGAGTTTATACCCTTTGGAGTACAGACATCTGCTTGACTCCCATTTTCAATTCTTTTTAGTATATGCTGTTGCTCATGTGTGCCATTGACATAATTCGAACTCACAGTAACCCTTTGTAGCAGAGAAGAACTGCCTTGTATAGTTTCTTAGAGTGAAATCTTCATGAAAGTAGATGGGTAGGTCTTTTCTTCCAGGAAACAGCTGGTGCATTCTAACAGCTGATTTTTTTTCGTTAGCAACCAAGTATTTAATTGTTACACAACTAGGATTGCTTTTTGAGTGTATATCCAAGCCAAAGCATTGGAATTTCTGGACTATATGCTAATTCTATGTTTAACTTTTTGCAGAATGAACAGTCTTCCACAGTGTCTGCCCATTTTAGATTCTTACCAATAGTGTACAAGAGTTCTAATTTCTCTGCATTCTAATGCTATGAATTGAATTGTGTCTCCTGAAATATGTGCTGGGGTCCTAAAGCATTTATCTGTGGATATAAGATCACAGGTTTCTTGACTGCACATAACAACCACCACAATAATAACGTTTGGGAATATTGTTGTTTTGCACCACTGAGTCAGAACGGACCCATAGCTGACTGACCAGTGGGTTTTCAAAGGCAGTAAATAGCAAGGGAGAAGACGGCCTGTCTTTCTTCCGAAGAGCATGTGGTAGATTCAAGTGACCTGCCTTTGGATTGCCATGCAATTTCTTACTACTAGGCCACCAGAGCTCCTGTTTGTGAATAGGACTTTTCTTTTCATTTTAGTAATACTTAAAGTGTGCAGTGTGTCTATAAACTTTGTCACTTGTGAGTTAAAAAAAGAACAGATTTAGAAGTAAAGACAAGCAAGCACAGAGTGGGTTGGGGGAGGGTAATGACATGTGATAAACACTGAAGACTAAGGAAAATCAGGGCTACAGAAGCTTAGAGAGAAGGGTCTTCTCTCTCCTTGAGCAGAGAGGCTTCTCCTAAAGGCAGTGCCCTGAGTTCATACTTCTAACCTCCTGAACCATTATAAAATACATTTACATTCTTTAAAACCACTCACTTATAGTATTTCTATTACCATTAATATATATGGTATTTCTAGCACCATTAAGATATGATTATTAAATAATTTTGTTCCTCAGTGTCTATTAATGCCACTTTTAAAAAAAATTAGTTAACTTTTGGGGAGCTCTGGTAGCCTAATGGCAAGGAGCTGTGCTGCAAACCAAAAGGCACACAGTTCAAATGACCACCTGCTCCAAGAGAGAAATATTGACAGTCAACTCTGGTGCAAATACTGTCTCTGAAAATCAGCTAGAGAGTCAGCTAGGAGTCACTTTTAATTCAATGGCACATAGCAACAACAGCAGCATCATTTTTATTCCTTTCTTCTTCTGTACATAGTTCAGTTATATTTTTTTAATGTTTACCTTGGGAATAAAATTAATATCTCAAATTTATAAAAATTTATTTTCATAGGGTATTATGGTTATCACAAGAGTCCACAATTTAGGTTGCATAGTGGAATGTACTTGGGGAGGTGGGAGGGTTGCAGGGGGGGTTGTGTACCAAGGAGGGAGTCTTTTACTTTTGAAAGAGAGGAGCGAACTGGGTGCAGGGGGAGAGGGCTGGGCGGGGAGAGAAGTGCAGCAATGAATAAATGGAAATCCAAATTCTCTGTAAATGTTCATTAAAATTCTTTTTAAAAATGTATTTGCAATGAATAGGTCATTGATTGTGCAAAATTCAGTCATTCTATCTCTTCTGTCACCAAGTCCATGTTTTCCAACTACTGATTCTTTTTCTCTGTTCCCAACTTTTGCATTCTAGTCACTCATTATTACCAAAGCATCTTGATTGCATGTTTGATCGATCTCCTACTGTAAAAGTTGGTAGAAATCGTCTATTTCTTCTTTTTTGACTCTTGTTGTTGGTGCATATATCTGAATTATACTGGTATTCACTGGACTTCCTTGTAAGCATATGGATATAATCCTGTCACTCACAATGTTGTACTTCAAGACGGATCTAGAAATTACTTTTTTAACTATGAAAGCAACTCCATTTTTCTTCACCTTTTCATCTCCAGAATAATATGTCATATAATCATCTGACTCGAAATGCCCCATGCTGGTCCATCTCATCTTTCCAATGCCTCGTATGTCAATATTTATGTGTTCCATTTCTTTCTTAACAATGTCTAATTTTCCTACATTCAAGGTTCTCACATTCACTTATGTTCCAAAACCTTTTCAGCTGCTGTAGATGAAAGTGCTGCCATTGCCATTGCTGTGCTGGATTTCCTGGTTCCCACTTCATGTGGGCAGCCATTCAAAAGAGTGGCACTGTGCTGTGTATGGTGCTTCTCTTGCTCTCGTCACACGATGTTTCAATTCTTTCTCCTACTTTAGTCAGTATTAGAAGTTCTTCCTTGTCCTTTTTTTTTAACTGTGAATTGAAGAATTGCCATCCTTATCCATTATCCTTGTTTTCTGGTATCTTTGGTGCAATGTTCTGAACTGCCATCTGCCTAGTTTGTTATCATGAGAAATTAGCTGGGTTCTTCCTCTCAGAAAAAGAG
>NW_006399948.1:56216-62198 GCF_000299155.1 Elephantulus edwardii
TATTTTCAATAATGGTGTTATTGTTGTTGGGTATCATCAAGTCGGAATTGACTCATAACTGACCCTCCAGCAAGTTTTCAGAGGCAGTAATCACACAAGAGGGAACTGTCTATCCTTCTCCCACTGAGTAGCTGGAAGATTCAAACCTCGTGCCTTCAGGACTGCAACACAGATCCTTATCACTAGGCCACCAGAGCTCTTTTAGAAAATTTTAATTTAATTATAATAGTATATTACCCAGGATCTCCAGAGAAAAAGAGAAAAGTAAAGAGAGAGTAAGGAGTTTACTAATATGGTTGTGAAAGTCAAAATTCTAGACTAAGTTGACTGAAATTTTAGTAGTTTACGATAGATATCTGATGTTAGGTATCTGTGTAACAAACAGTCCAGAATAGACCAGATGACTAAAATTTCAGTAGTTTATGTTAGATATCTGTGTAAGACACATCAGTAAGGTCGAATCTCTCTCCTTTTAGAAGAACATCACTCAGATTAGTATGGCCCTACTCAGTTTGGTCTCATGTTATTTAAAATGACAACATCTTCAAAGACTATTTTCAAACAAAGTCATGTTCCAGATGCCAAAGACTAGGACATCAAATATCTTGCTTTAATTCAACTGATGGTCATCAAGCCAACTCATAGTTGTCCATCCAACTGGGTTTCAGGGCAGTAAATTGCCCAGAAAGATACTGACCATCTTTCTTCCTCAAAACAGCTGGTGGATTGAACTGACAGCTTTTGTATTGACAGTGTAACTCTCTATCCACTAGGCAACCAGACCCCCCTACATTTTTGTTGTTGCTGTCAGATGCTGTTGAGTATACTACACCTCATAGAGACCCTATGAACAACAGAATTATGACTCTCCTGTGCCATGCTCACAATCTCTGTCATCTTCAAGTCCATTGAGAAATATCTTATTAAGGGTCTTTGTCTCTTCTGCTCTTTTTTAGGTGGATGCAATTTATTCCATGATAAATACTATGCAACACTCTACTCCTGTGTCTTTCCTTCTCTCTTCCTTTTATAGTCTTATTTTCACAGATTACATCACTATATATCATATGCACTTTATCATGGATTCATAACTATTGCATTATGTCTTTACCTTATAAATCATATAGGGACAGAATAACAGCAACAATTATCTCTGTACCTTTTAAATTATATGTTATTGTTGTTGTGTACTGTTGATTTGGAATCGACCCATAGCTGACCCTCCAGTGGGTTTTCAGGGGCAGTTAATCACATAGAAGGAGATTGCCCATCCTTCTTCTGTGGAGCGGCTGGTGGCCTCAAACCATGTGCCTTTTGATTGCAGTGCAGTTTCTTCCCACTAGGCCATAAGAGCTTCACTTTAAATCATATAAGCAAAGAAAAAATAAAACAAGTTATACATCATAAGTAACAATAATAGTGGTTTTTAAGTGTGTATCAGAGTTGTATCCTTTCTCATATCTACTCAAACTATATGTTGAGCAAATCATTTGAGATGCTGAATTTTATGAAAATAAAGTGTCACAAGGATTGGAGGAAAAATCATCAACAATCTGTGTTAGGCAGATTATACAACCTTGTTTGCTGAGAGAAAGGAGGGCTTGATGCATTTGCTGCAGGTCAAAGACTATAGCCTTTAGTATTGATTACATCTCAGTATCAAGGGAACAAAAATCCTTGCCATTAGGCCAATAGATAATATCATGATTGCTGTTTTTGTCATGTACCATTGAGTCGCTGTTGACTCACAATGACCCTATGTACAACAGGTCTGAACCCTGCTCTACCTTAAGCCAACCTCATTGTCTCGGACACACCTACCCCAATTATGTCCTTCCTCCCTTCCAAGCATGATGTCCCTCTCCAAGGCTTGGTCCCTCCTTACAACATGCTCAAAGTATGTCAGATGAGGCTTCAAAATCCTTGTCTCCAAGGAGCAGTCTGGTTTCACCCTCTTCTGGTCGAAACTCTTTGTTCTCCTAGCAGTCCATGTTACACATATTCAATGCCCTTCCCCTGCACCACTATTCAATGGCATCAATCCTTCTTCTATTATCCTTAGTCATTGTCCAGCTCTCTTATGCACCACAAATAACTGTGAAGACCAAGGCCTGGATCAGACAGACGCACCTTAGTTTCTAGACTGATGCTGCTCTTCAGTACTCCGGAGAGGTCCCTGACAGCAGATATTTCCAATGCAATTCATCTTTTGATTTCCTGGCTGCTGGTGCCAAGAATGTGGATTGTGAAACAAACTGAAGCTGTTAACAATTTCAATCATTTACTGACTATCATGGTGCTGCCAACTGGCCCAGAATCTCTGTTTTCTTGATGTTGAGCTTCAATCCATATTGAAAGAAGTTGCCAACTATTTCCTTTTACTTTCATATCAGTAATCAAGAAATTAAAAAAAATGTGTTGCATTAGGAAACTTTGCTGTCAAGATCCTCGCCAATGTGTAAGTAGCAAAGATGTTCATTTAAAAACTAAGGTGTCAGGTAGATACAGTAAAAGGAAATGGGACAGATCTTTTGTGAAAACAATGTATTCAAACTTTGTAAATAAATACAAAATTTTTAAAAAATCATAACAAACTATGGTGCCCCTGATTCAATCTATGGTCTGTTCAATGACTTGCTATACATATGAAAGTTGAACAAATGACCGAGATGACTGAAGAAGAATCAATGTCTTTGATATGTGTTGGAGAGGAGTGCTGAATATTCCATGGATTGCAAAAATAACAAATGACTGTGTCTTGAAGAAAGCATAACCAGGTGTCCTTGGAGACAAGAATGATGAAACTTTGTCACACATAGTTTGAGCATGCTGTTAAGAGGGTCCAGTTCTAGGACAAACGACTTTATCCTTGGGAAGGTGGAAAGTCAGAAAAAAATGAGGAAAACCGTCAACAAGATTAATTGACATGGCAACTGTGATAATGGTTTCAAGTACGTCAGAGATGATGGGGATGGCACAGGCTAGTGTAAGATTCAGATCTGTTGTTCATAGAGTTGCTATGAGTTGTAGTCAACTTAACAGCACCTAAAAACATATGGCTGCCTTTACCAATATTCTTTCTTTCTTTGCAGTTTTGAATTACTGTTTACTGTTCTTTCTTTTGAACCTGAAAGACTCCAGAAATTGTAAAACTTTAAGCAGCCAAAATTTACATACCTATGCTAATGTTAGATGGATCTTGGCTGAAAGCAGAGAGTACCAGAGGAATGTCTATCTGTGCTTCACTGACTATGCAAAGGCTTTTGACTGTGTGGAACACAACAGGCTATGGTGGACTCTGAGAAGAATGAAAATCCCAGAACATTTGATTGTGCTTATGCGAAACCTATACTTGGACCAAGAGGCAGTTGTCAGAACAGAGCAAGGAGACACTATATGGTTTAAAATCAAGAAGGGAGTCTGTCAGGGATGTATTTTGTCTCCATACCTTTTCAATCTGTATGCAGAACAGATCATCCGAGAGGCTGGGCTGTACAAGGAGGAATGTGGCATCAGATTGGTGGAAGAGTCATCAACAACCTGCATTATGCAGATGGCACAACCCTGCTTGCTGAAACTGAGGAGGACTTGAAGCACTTGCAGCAGAAGATCAAGGACTGCAGCCTTCAATATGGATTGAAGCTCAACATCAAGAAAACAAAGATTCTCATCATGGACCAATTGGCAGAATCAGTATGGATGGTGAAGAGATTGAGATAGTTAACAGTTTTAGTTTGTTTGTCCTGGTACCAGCAGCCAGAAAATCAAAAGATGAATTGCGTTGGGAAAGTCAGCTGTGAGGGACCTCCCAAGAGTACTGAAGATCAACGACATCAGGCTGGAGACTAAGGTGTGCCTCATCCAGGCTATAGTCTTCGCAATTACGTGCTATGCATCAGGAAGTTGGACAGTGACTAGGGATGATAGAAAGATAATTGATGCCTTTGAGCTGTGGTGCCGGAGAAGAGTGTGGAAGATACCATGGACTGCAAGGAGAACAAACAGGTTTGTTCTGGAGAGGGTGAAGCCAGAATGCTCCTTGGAGTCAAAGATTCTGAAGCTTCGTCTGACATACTTTGGACATGTTTCAAAGAGGGACATAATGTTTGGGAGAGTGGACGGATGGCGCAGGAAAGACCCTCAATGAGATGGATTGATTCTGTGATTGGGGTGGGGAGGGGAATGAGTGTATCAGAGACAGCAAGGTTGGCACAGGAGAAAATGGCTTTTAGAGCTCTTGTATATAGTTTCGCTATGAGTTGCAAGCGACTAGATGGCACATAACAACAACAATATACCACACATACATTTGAAATCTCCATAGTTGCATGATCTGTTTCTGCATGTTTCTGTTATTTTCTGCCTGACACAAGTTTGCCATCAAATCAAAACTGACTGATAACTGACCTTCCAACAGGTTTTCAGAGACTGTAAATAGCACAACCGTAGATTTCCCATCTTTCTCCCAACTAGTGCTAGTGAATCTGAAAAAGTGTTTTTCAATTAACAGCACAACTCCCTATGGACTGTGCCACCAAAACTCGGTATTGACATGCTTAAGACAAGTACAAAGAATATGTGAAAGAATGTGTTCCAAAAATTAGAAGACTCACTGTTGCTCCTTTCAATATATTGATTGTGAAGGTGTTGTTGTGTGTCATCAAATTGGAACCAACTCATAGCTGACCTTCCAAATCAGAGGCAATAAATCACATTGGAGGAGATTGCCCAGACTTCTCCCTCGGAGCAGCTGATAGATTTGAACCACATGCCTTCAGGATAGCAGCATAACTTCTTTTAAAAAAAATGTACTTTATTATTTTGGGTGTGTACCATCTAATAGGATCTGACTTGTGCAGGAGGATATCGTCCCTCTTCTCCAGCAGAGCATCTGGTGGATTTGAACCACATACCTCTGGGATTGCCGTACAGCATCTTGCCAATAGGCCACCAGAGCTCCCTTAGCATAACTTCTTAACATTAGGCTAACTAGAGTTTCTGTGAAAGCATTGGGCTTTATAAATACCAAATACTTTATTAAAAGATCAGATAACCAGTACCATGCATCAGGGAAGTCTTTTCCGTATTAGCATTCAACTGCTTTTCTCAAAAGGTAAACCCACGATCATAAATAATCTAAGCAAAGAAACAAATCTTTTCCTTGTAAAGCTCTGAAATTTGATATTGAGAATATGCATCTTTTATTAAAAATTAAATTCATGGCTACTATCATGTAAGCACTGCTATGTCATTTAATGTAACTCTCATAACTATTTTATGAATGAGTCAAGTAGGATCCTTCTTTTGCAAGTGAGAAAAAGAAGGTATGGGGATGTTAGGTATCTTGACAATATGCCCCAAGTAGCAAGAGACAAAATCTAAGTTTATCTACCTGCATACATGGGCCTCTCAAGAACTACTCCATGTCTTGATGAACAATTTCAGCATAAATGGAAACTCATATCTCTTTATCTTCTCTGAATCACAAGCCGCTTTTCTTTCTTTTCTCAAAAATGTCTAGAAATGTCTGAAAATATGAATAGGGTATGTGAGGGTTTTGTTGTAATTATTACTTTAAAATGGGCTTTTCCGCAATAAAGCAAGCAAATTAATAGGTAAAAGAAAATAAATAAAAAGGAATTAAATGTTGACAAAAAATGAAAGAATAAACAACTTCTAACTTAAAAGTAATAATAAAAATTCTGGATAAAATATTCTATAAAAATGAATAATGAATTCTATCTTCCATGTTTGAACTGACAGCAGATGACAAGTAAATAGGGTAGACACTGTTGTTGTTCTTGTTGTTGTTGTTATGTGCCGTCAAGTCGCTTGCGACTCATAGCGACCCTATGTACAACAGCACTAAACTCCGCTCTGTCCTGTGTCAATCGCACTGTCTCTGACACTCCCATCCCAATTATCCCAGTCACTGAATCAATCCACCTCATAGAGGGCCTTCCTCTCCTGCGCTGTCCCTCC
>NW_006399948.1:64599-68828 GCF_000299155.1 Elephantulus edwardii
ACACACACACAAATTAAATTTCCTGAATAAAAAAGATCATTTCCCTTTCTTTTTGAACCATAGTTATCATAGGATATTGATCACTCTTCTCCAACATCACAACTCAAAGGCATAGATTTGTCTTCTGTTATTCTTATTCATTGCCCACCTCTCAGATGCATAGCAAGTGATTTAAAAGAAAGGCAGCAGGACTTGAAACATTTGCTGCAGAAAATAAAAAACTACAGCCTTCAATGTAGATTACATTTCAGTATAAAGAAAACAAAAAATCCTCACCACTGTGCCATATGGATCTTACTTCAGTGAAAACCATAAAACAGCATTTTACTCAGTAAATGTTGTTATATAGGAGAAGAAAATATTAAATTACACGTGCAGAGGTCCAATCAAAAGAGAAATATTTGCTTCGAAGTCTTTACATGAGGGTACTGGTTCACAGACACAGATTGTGCTGCCTGTCTCCCTTGAGTAGTTCATTGTCTTTCTTCGAAATTGTCTTCACTGATAATCTGTGTAAACTTGAGTGTAGGTAAACAATAGCAGGGGAATTAAGATGGAGATTTTTTTATTTCCTTGCTATCAAAATAGAACCAACTCATACCTGGACCTCTGGCAAGTTGCACAGGAGTTATATCTTTCTTTTAGAGCTGCTGGTGGGTTCAAATAGCCCAAAAGGGGTCCCCTTTGAGTTAGCAGTGCAATTCTTTAAGGACTCAGCCACCCAAGTTTCCTTATAAAAGCAGTTTCTAAATACAAACTAAGATACTTACCTCTTTAAGTGAACAGGTGTTTTTATCTCTTAGACAGATTGCTGGAGACCTTGACATGTCGTTAGTATTTTCATAACCTTGGCAATATCATAACCTTGGTATTTCCACAGCAAAAATATACAGGTAAAGAAATGCTTTCTTCTAGTCATTGAGTCTAATCCTTAACCGTGTTGCAACTCCAAGTAGAAGGTTTGTCACTAGAGGAGACTTTCCCCTTCTCTGACATGGTGCTGTACCTCTGACTGGAGGCAGAGAGAGGTCATCAAGACCTTGTTGTTCTTGTTAGGTGCTTTCGAGTCACCTAGAACTCAGTAACCCTATGTACAACAGCTCTGAAGCCTGTCCTGTCCTGAGCCTGTCTCACTGACTCTAACTCACCCAAACCCTTTGCTCCAGCTACTGTATCAATCAGTCTTCTCTGGAGTCTTCTTCTCCTTCACTCTCCCTCCACCCTTCCAAGTATAATATCCTTCTCCAAGGACCAGTCCCTCCTGTCACATGTCCAAAGTATGTAAGACAGGGCTTCAAAATTCTTGCCTCCAAGGACACACTTCATTTAACCCTTTCTAATATAGACTTAGTTGCTTTCTTGGCAGTCCATAGTGTATTCAAGGCTCTCCTCCAGCACAACTCAAAGGCATCAATTCTGTGGAAAAATTAGACATTTGTCCAGTTCTCTGATCATAACGAGTAATTGTGAAGACCATGGCCTGTATCAGGCATACCTTAGTCTCTAGACTGAAATTGTTGCTGCTCAGTACTCTGGAGAGGTCCCTGATAGCAGATTTTCCTAGAACAATTCTTCTTTTGATTTTCTGACTGCCAGTACCAAGAATGTTCATTATGGAGCCAAGCAAGCTGTAGTTGTTAACAATCTCAATCTCTTCTCCATCTATCATGGTGCTGCCAATTGGCCCAGTGTTGAGAATCTTTTTCTTCTTGATGTTGAGCTTAAATTCATATTGAAGACGGCAATCATTGACCTTCTGTAGCAAGAGTTTCAAGTTCTCCTCAGTTTTAGCAAGCAAGGTTGTGTCATTTGCACCATGTAGGTTGTTGATAAGCCTTCCTCCTGTCCTAGGGCCACATTCCTCATCATAAAGTCCATCCTCCCAAATTTTCTGTTGTTTATACCGATTGAAAAGGTATAGTGATATGACACATCCCTAACACACTCCTTTCCTGATTTTGAACCATGCAGTGTTTCCTTGCTCTGTTCTGACAACTCCTTCTTGATCCAAGCATAGGTTTCACATTCTAAACCGGTTTTATTTGTAAATAATCAAAATCTTTCCAGACTTATTACCAGGATTCCATCCTAATTTAAATAGTCATGCTTCTGATAAATTGTCATGTTGCTGTTGCTGTGTACTATGAGTCACTTGCGAATCATAGCAACTGTATGTACAATAAATAGCTCTGAACTCTGCTCTATCCTAAGCCAGTCTCACTATCTCCAACACTTCTACTCCCATTACTCCAGTTACTGTGTCAATCTATCTCATTCAAGATCTTCCTCTCTTGTGCTGTTCCACCACCCTTCCAAGCACAATGTCCTTCTCCAAGATCCCTCCTTGACACATGCCCAAAATATGTGAGACAGAACTTCAGAATCTTTGCCTCTTCAAAGAGTAGCCTGGTTTCACCCTCTCTAGGATAAAACTGTTTGTTCTCCTGGCAGTCCTTGGAATAATCAATAATATTTTCCAGCACCACAACTCAAAGGCATTAATTCTACTGTCATCTTTGGTCATTGTCCAACTCTATGATGCATAACAAATAATTGCAAAGACCATGACCTGAGTCAGGTGTACCTTAGTCTCTTAGAATGATATCATTGTTCTTCAGCACTTTTGAGAGGTCCCTGACAGCAGCCCTCCCCAATGCAATTTTTCCTTTTATTTCTTCACTATTGATTGTTGTGCCAAACAACTTGAAATTGTCAACAATCTTCTCCATGTATCATGCAGTTGCCATTTAGCCCAGTAGTGAGAATTTTTGTCCTCTTGATGTTGACCTTCAAGCATACTGAAGACTGCAGTCTTTTCACTTTCTACAGCAAATGCTTCAGGTCCTCCTCAGTTTCTGCAAGAATGGCTATGTCACCTGCATAACGAAGGTTGTTAATGAGTTTTCCTCACATCTCAATGCCACTTTTCTCATAAAATCCAGACTCCTGAATGATATGTTCCATATAGGCATTTAAAGGTAGGTATGGAGATAAGATGCATCCCTGATGCACTCCTTTTCTCATTTTGAACCATGCAGTTTTTTCTTGCTCTGTTCTGAAAATTGCTTCCTGGCTTATGTATAGGTTTTGTATGAGCACAATCAAGTGTTCTGAGATTCCCATTCTTCTTAAGGTTAGCCACAATTTGTTGTGACCTACACAGTGAAACGTCTTTATATAGTTGATGAAACACAGATAGGCATTCCTCCAATGCTCTTTGCTTTCAGCTAAGATCTCTCCAGCGTTGGTGATAATGACTCTGATGCAACAACTTCTTCTAAATCCATTTATGTTTCTGGTAGTTCTCTGTCGATATATTGTTCCAGACGGTTTTGGATAATCTTCAGCAGGATTTTGCTTGTGTATGATATCAGTACTATGGTTCAATCATTTTCATACTCTGTCAGGCCACCCTTTTTTGGAATGGGAATAAATATGGATTTCTTCCAGGCTGTTGGGCAGGTGGTTGTCCTCCAGATTTCTTGGCATAACTTGGTGAGCACATCCAGGACTGTATCTTCTTGTTGAAATATGTCAAGTGGTATTCCATCAATTCCTGGGTCTTTGTTCTTTGCATCTCCTTCAGAGCAGCTTGAACTTCCTTCTTAAGCGCAATTGCCTCTTGATCATATGTTCTTTCAGGAAAATTCTTCTGTGTCAGCCAGTTCTTGTTGGTACAGTAACTGTGTATACTCCTTCCATTATCTTGTAATGCTTCATGGATCCTTCAAAAATCTGCCCATAGCCTTTTTAAATGTTTCAATTTGAGGCTTGAATTTATTCTTCAATTGCTTCAGTTTAAGAAATGCCGAGCAAGTTTGGTCCTTTGGGTTTTCCAGCTCCTCGCACATTTCTTTATAATACTTCACTTTTTCTTCCCAACCTGTTCTTTGAAACCTTCTGTTTAGCTCCTTAACTTCTTCCTTTACTTTACTACTTCCTTCCCTTTACTTTAGCTTCTGGTCACAGTAGTGCAAGATCCAGAGTCTCTACTGACATCCATCTCAGTCTTTTCTTCCTCCTCTATCTTTGCAATGACTTTTTGCTTTCTTTGTGAGTGATATTCTTGATATTCTCCCAAAGCTCATCTGATCTTTGTCCATTAGGGTTTCTAGGACTCAAATCTGTTCCTGATGTGATTTTTAAATTTAGGTGGAATAGACTGAAGATCAAGTGTTGGTTCTTATGGATTTGATTTCATTTTCTTTAGCTTTTTTTTTTTTTTTTTT
>NW_006399948.1:69448-71133 GCF_000299155.1 Elephantulus edwardii
CACTGTCACAGTCTTCAGCATCACAGCAACCACGAGTTACCTCTATACAGCAACGCACAGACCAGTGCTATACCACCTAGAAGAATGTTTGACAGGAAGACAACTTGAACCTGGGCTAAGGGCCACAGGCCTGAGGGCCCTTTGGGCTTAAGGCCGCCTCCTGGTTCAAACCCTAGGGCCAGGCTGGCTAGCCTCACTCCAGGGACAGAGCAAACCTGCACGTCAAACACATTCCTGGAAAAGCAGTCGACTCCAAAAGCTTGCCACGATTCCTGCGCTCACACCACCATGCTCCTTCCTTCTGGCAAGGAGAGCTTCCCAAGACCCTGGGAGGAGCCAGCCAACCAGGAACAACATGGCTGCTTCTCTCCTCTCCCAGCTTCCTTTGGGCTTAAGGCCGCCTCCTGGTTCAAACCCTAGGCCCAGGCTGGCTAGCCTCACTCTGGGGCCAGAGCAAACCTGCACTCTCAAATTCACTGTCACCAAGGAGGTGCCAACTCATTGTGACACACAATCATGTTTCTGAGGCTATGTATCATAACAAGAGGAAACTACCTTTCTTTCTCCTTCAGGGGAGAGCTAGATTTGAAACATATATGTGTTGCCTTTGCATTAGCAGCATGTTACCAAAGCTAGCATCCAAGTTATTGTTGTTGTGTGTGCAGTGGAGTTGGAATCACCCTACAGCTGGCCTTCCAGGGAGTTTTTAGAGGCAGTAAATTGCAAGGAAGGAGATTGCCCATCTTTCTCCCACAGAACAGCTGGTGAGCTCACACCACACGCCTTTACATTGAAAGCACAATTGCTTATCACTCACTAACCCACCAGAGCTCCCTAGCATCCACATGGTTGTTGGTCACGTACCACTGAGTCAGATCCAAGTCATAGCTGACCTTCCAGGAGGTTTTCAGAGGCAGGGAAGGATAACCACATGAGATGAAATCTCATTCTTCTCCTATGAAACAGTTGATGGATTCTAACCATGTACCATTTGTATTACAGTACAGCATGTTAGGACTATCATTTTCCCTAGGTTTTGTTCCTGCATTTAACCTCACTTTTCCCCCTTAAAAATTTCTTGTGACCTATCAACAAACAAATGGATAGAAAAACTATACGGTATACAGCATTGAAAAGCAATTAACTCATAAAACAATATATAACTTGGGAAAGCTTGGAAGATGTTATGCTGAGTGAAATAGTCACAAAAAGACAAATACTGCATAACACCACTGTTAAAAAATAGGATAGATATGCGGAGGTTGGAGATAGAATGGGAAAAGAATGGATAGATAATAAACACTGAAATAGAAAAGAGGGTAAGAACTATCTAAAAGAAATATGTGATTAAAGATTATATGTGTGTATGACAACAATCCAGAACAGGGCGTGCATTGTGGGGTGAGCTAGTGGAAAGGGAGGGTAGGGAAAGGGAAGGAAATGTGCAACAATGAATAAAAAATAACCCTAAAAAGATATAAAAATTGTGCTCACCACCCTACATAATAGGGTAGCAAAGATTTTTATTTGTTTCTTTTCTACTGTATTTCCTAAAATGACTGTAATAAAATGCAGTGTTGTTGTTATGTCGAGTTGCTTGTGACTCATAGTGAACCTATGTACAATAGCCCTAAACTCCGCTCTGTCCTGTGCCAATCACACTGTCTCTGACACTCCCATCCCGA
>NW_006399948.1:71818-79099 GCF_000299155.1 Elephantulus edwardii
ATAGAGCCCAAATGCAACAAAGGTTTATAATAAACGAGGTGCTATATACAAAACAAAAATCAAATCCCTTTTGGCATAATGGTTAAAGTACTAGGCTGCTAACTAAAAGAGGTTTAGATCCTCTGTGGAAGAAAGAAATGGCAGTGTGCTTCAGTAAAGGCTTACAGTTTTGGAAACCCTGTAAGGCAGTCCTGTTCTGTCCTATAGGTGTGTTGTGAGTCAGAACCTTGACTCAACAGCCATCTTGCCCCACCTCTAACCAAGCACTGGCATACATACTTCTTAAAATATCCATTCAGTAAATAGGCACTTGTGCATAACATGCCCAAAGTAGGACACACCCTGGGTACAGAGAGGAAGAAGTTCAAACTGATCTCAACTGTGCTGCCAGCCAACCAGCCGCACCTCCCATCAGCTGCTGCGTGAACTCTGCTTAGCTGCTGAGCACTTTTACCACTGCACCACCAGGCGTCCTCATTTATTAGTGTGGGACAAGTTAATTGCATACCTTCCACCAAACAGAACGTGTTCTTCATAGTAACTACATGCGAATCCCTTTGAAAACATAAGTAATTATACAGTGACTTTGCATCTCCCCTGAAGTGGGTGACTAACTGCTGTTACATGTTTAAAGCTATGCTTAAAGCAGAAAAGAGCTAAGCATCAAGGTAGAGTTGTGAAAGAGCTCTTGTGCAAAAAGATATCTTTCTACTCAGTTCCCAAGAATTTTGCTTTTTTATTAATGTTTCATGTTTGCACACATCCCGCTGAGGCAGAAGGGAAACTATCACCACCAGCAGCAGCAGCAACCTTGACATTTAAGGCAACCACACAAGGCAGCCCAGAACAGCATGTCCTCACAGACGACAGTATCAATGGTTGCCCAGTAAATACACATCTATATAAAGTTCAGTAAACACACAGGTGTAATGACCCTGGTTTTATATTTAAATACAACCTTAAAAATCACACCTTGGGCTGAGTACTTCTGAGAAATGATTACACTTTTAAAGATGTTTGAAGTTATATGGTCTTCAGGGGTCTGTCTCGTAAAGTCAACAAGGAAATTCTTTTCTGCCTGCAGTCCTGATTAGGATTTCCACTTCATATTTTGCAGAATATTCTGCTTTGGGTTATATGTATAAAAATAAGCACCCTTGGTACTCTTCATTAACATTTCTCCATTGTCCTATTACTGTCTCCCCACTTCCCTCAAAAACTCCTTTCCTAAACTGGATAAATTGTATATACTGCATTGAAACAGATGAGGGAGAGAATACTTTAAAAGCAATATATGATAGGGTATTATAGTCATCACGAGAGTCCACAATTAAGGTTGCATAGTGGAGTGTACTTGGGGAGGTGAGAGGGGTGTGGGGGGATTGTATACCAAAGAAAGAACTTTACTTTTCAAAGAGAGGAGCGAACTGGGGAGGAGGGGAAGGGAGAGAGGGCTGGGCAGGGAGAAAAGTGCAACAATGAGTGAATGGAAATCCCAAATCTCTGTAAATGTTCATTTAAATTATTTTTTTTAAAAAAAAAAACAAAAAACCTCCTTTCCTCACTCATCTGGGTTCAATGAGAAAAATTTATAAACTTTGTCATTACCTTATTTCTCCCTGAATGTCTGTTGTGGTTAACTCTTAGCAGGATTAATTATCTTTGTTAGATGTTCTTTCATTATAAAGCAAAGGAAATATGAAAGAGTAGAAAGCAACATCTGATAGGTCACAAATTTCTTACCCAGAATGAATAAAATGCAATCTGAGTCTGACTTACCTGTCATAGTGCATTTCCTTCAAAGTGTATTTCCTTTAACTCTTCAATATGGGTGAGACAATGTTGCTATGAATTCAAACTCTGGTAGCTAGGGTCATACAGGTTTTCAGTGTAGTTATTTGCTTACTAAATTCCCTGGCAGTACAAACACTTAACATACTTTGTTGTTAACCAAAAGATTGGGAGTTCAACTCAAACAGAGAAACCAGAGATGACATCCTCTCCTGCAGTTCTAATCCATCAATAGCTCTGAAGAAGAAAAATGTGACATTTCCTCTGAAGGATTTAAAGGCTGAGAAAATCAGGGAAGGGTCACTGTGAGTCAAACCAACTTAATAGAAGTGAGGAGGGGGTTGAGTTTTTTATGTCTAATTGAAAAATCAGCCACTGAAAATTCCTTGGAGCATAGTCCAGCTCTGAGAAGTACGAGGTTGCCGTGAGTCAGAATCTGCTTGGTAACAACTGGTGATTTACTTTCTGGAATCTTATCCATGTTTGAGATCATCCAAGCTGTTCTCAGAGTGCCCCACACATCAAAACATAGGTCATTCTTGTTGCAACAGCAGCTTTGTCCTGGAGGAAGAGACTCTTCCCTTGATCTTGTCTGGACAGTGACTGTGGACCCCTGAGCTATCTCATTTTTACTTTCTTACAAATCCAAAGTGTGAAACCGTTGGCCTGACACAGCCTGAACCTTGTGAATGATCACTTTTTCCTGGTTCAGGTATCAGTTCCTTTGATTCATTTTCAGCTAGCCTCTGGGAATGATTTCTGAAATTCTATGGACTATGACTTTATAAGACTAAAATTTCTCTTCAGAGATAGATTTAATCCTAACAAAGGAAGAGGTGGATTGTATCTCAGGCTTTTCTTTGGAGCAAGAAGAGGGAATCATCTATGGCTCCTTGGATTTTTACCTAATAGATTTTTCCTAATAGATAAAAATTTATACTTTTTTTATTATTTTAATGAAAATTTGCAGAGACTTTGGATTTTCATTGATTAATCAATTGTTTCACACTTTCCTCCCTCCCCAGCCTTCCCCCTCAGTTCGCTTTTCTTTTTGAAAAGTAAAAACAAAAATTATTTTATTGTTATACAACCCTCCCCATCCCCGGTTCACTCTACTATGCAACTTCATTCTGGACTCTTGTCATGACAATAATACCTAATCATATATACCTCCTAAACAGTTCTCTCCCTCATCTGTTTCAGTGCAGTATACATTATTTATGCCCTCTCAGTTTCCTCCCAACTCCGTTGTCAGTCCCACTTTACATCAGTGGCACGATGCAGAATTTGTCCTTTTATGACTGAGATATTTCACTCAGCATAATGTCCTCCTGGGTCCCCCATTTTATATAACATTTCATGAGTTCCTTATTTTTCAATGCAGCATAGTATTCCATTGTGTGAATATTCCACAGCTTTTCTATCCATTCGTTTGTTGATGGGCACTTAGGTTGTTTCCAACTACTGTTGTGAACAAACACACCAATAATCATGGATGTGCATATATCTGCTAGGGTTGCAGTTATGCTTTCTTTAGTGTATATTCCCAGGAGTAGAATTGCTGGGTCAAATGGTATTTCTGTTTCCAACTTTTGAGAAAGCACCAAACTGCCTTCCATAGTGGCACGTTGTACCATTTTACACTCCTACCAACAGTGACTAAGGGTTCCAGTTTCTCCACAACCTTACCAGCATTTATTGTGTGCTGTTCTGTTAAATTTTGCTATTCTGACTGGGGTGAGATGATATCTCATAGTTGTTTTGATTTGCATCTCTCTTAGAGCTAGGGATTTTGAATATTTCTTCATGTGTTTGTTTGCCATTTGAATGTCTTCTTTGGTAAAGTGTCTGTTCATATCCTGTGCCTATTTTTCAACTGGGTTGTTTACCTTTATCTTGTTGTGGTGCTTTATTATCTTATAAATTCTAGATGTAAGTCCCTTTAGAGGAAAAGCTATACTTTTCAGCCTTATAAATCCACCTAAATTTCACTGTAAAATATCTAGAGGATGTTGGTGTTTATGTTCATTTTATTGAGTCAGAATCCATTCATAGATGACCCTCCAGTGCAGTTTTAGAGACATTATATTGCACAGGAGAAGATTGTCTTTCTCAGAGCAGCTGATAGATTCAAATCAGCCGCCCTTGGGACCACAGTGCAAATCCCAACTCACTAGGTCACCATGCCTCAAAAAGAAAAGAGAAGAGAAATAAAAATTCAACAAAATGGAGAGACAAGAAAAGTGCTAAGGCCATGTGTCTCCTGTAGTTCAAATTTTTTCTTATATTAATTACAGATTCATTTTTAAATCTTTTTAACCATTGACATCCCACTGATTACAGAAGTTATATTTTTAGTTGTAAATCATTCTAAAGTATGCCATAGGCAAAAACCTTTTGCTTTGTTTTCTCTTTTTTCACCTTGTACTACCTTAAGTGGTTATGCGCTAGATTATGACCAAAATCAGCAGTTTTAATCCACCTGCCTCCTTCACAGGCAGAAGAGGAATAGTCTTATTCATAAAAGATTTATAATCTCAGAAATTCAGTGGAGGCTCAACGTACAAGCAAGATCTTAACGTAGATATTTTTTAATACTCTACTAAGTCTGATATTCATAACTCTATAGGACAAAGTAGAACTACTTCAGAGGGTTTGCGAAGCTCAGTAGTATAATATGTAACATATTGGTTTCTAACCAAAAGGGTAGTGGTTCAAATTCTCCCAGCTGTGCCATGGGAGAAAGATTTAACGTTTCAGAAAATTAATGAAGGCATACTATTAGAATTAGAATGGAACAGATTGCAATGGGTTTGGTATAAGGTTTCCAAGGATGTAACATTTATGGATGCAGACAGCTACACCTTTTTCTCACAAAGGAGCTGCTGGGTTCCAAGCACCTTCTTTTGGTAAGTGGTTTGATACTTTAATTCATACAGGAGAAATGATGCCTTCAAGGTGTGGTGCTGGAGAAAAGTATTGAATATACCATGGACTGCAAGGAGAATAAACAGGTTCATCCTAGAGAGGGTGAAACCAGGCTGCTCCTTCGAGGTAAGAATTCTAAATCTATGTCTGATAATACTTTGGTCATATTGCAAGGAGGAACCAGTCCTTGGAGAGGGACATCATGCTTGCAAGGGTGGAGGGACAGCACAAGAGAGAAAGACTCTAAATGAGATGGATTGACTCAGTGACTGGGGTAATGGGAGGTAGGTGTGTCGGAGACAATAAAGTTGGCTGAGGATAGAGCAGGGTTCAAAGCTGTTGTACATAGGGTTGCTATGAATTGCAAGCAACTCAACGGCCTATAACATTAACATTACAATTCCTATCCAGTCTGATAAATCTGTTTATGTCAACCTACTTCTTATAAATGTACTGCCAATCCAAAAATAGGTGGTTCAAATCCCATGAGAGAAAAATGAGCAAATCTTCTCCCATGAGATTTGCAGCCCTGAAAACACACCGGAAGGTCAGCTGTGAGTCAGTCCTGACTCAACATCAATGAGGAAAAGAGTGAATTAAAACTAAGATTAAAGGAAAAATTGAGTAAATGCTACATAAGCCAAAAAATATAAATAAAATCATTACAACAATAATAGATTGCTAACACTCACAAGCAGTGTCATGTGTAATCCCTTTTGTATTCATATGCATGGCTCATTAGCCCACAATGATTGGTGTTGTGCATATATGTGAATTCCTACTCAACTAGATTCTACTTCATTAATAGCTGTTCCTGTTGTTAATTGCCATCAAGTTTAGTAAAACTCATAGCAATCCTATGAACTGCTGGCCTGAACTCTGTCCTATCCTGTGCCGTCCTCGTCACCTCTGACACACTAAAGCCCATTGTTGAAGTCACGGTGTCAGTCTATCTCCTCAGGGGTCTTCTGCTCTTTCACTGTTCTGTCTTTCCAAGCATGACGTACCTTTCCAAGAAATAGCCTCAAGCACTGCATGTTCAAAGAATGGATAACAAAGCTTTGTCATCATTGTCTCCAAGGAGATGTCTGGCTACACTTTTTCCAAGATGTACCTGTTTGTTCTATTGATAGTCCATGTGATACTCAGTACTCTTCACCAGCATAACAACTCAAAGGTATCACGTAGATATTGGATATTTTCCATTTGGGGTACCTGTCACAATAGTTCGTACAGGATACATGCATAGTAAATGCTATATAAATATTTGTGAAATGAATGACTGGAAAAATTATAGGCAATTAAGTGTTGGATATGTCAACGAGGAATGGCACTAGTTTAAGGGAGGTAGCAAGGACTAGATAAGGTAGATAAAGAACAAGCAATGCAATCGATTTCAGGAAAAAGTTATCAAATAGGCAGTATTTATAAAGTATTTATTATTTGAAGTATTTTAATAATAGTAAGTAATTTTCTCTTCACAATAATAATCCTATGTGGTGAGTGATATTGTTATGTACGACTGAATCAAGTTAGTATCAACTTATAGTGACCCTATGAGCCCCACCTTATACATGAAACACAACAACAGTGATACTTTACCTAACGTCATACACCAGTAAGTGGTGGTGTCAAGAATTTCTGAAGTTTTATTCTGCCCTTGCTCCCATAGAGGACATGAGAATAAAGCTAACAATTATGTAAATAAAACAACAAAACCCTTGATTGAAGGATTAGAAAGTTTTCACGCTGCCTAACAATAACATTAAAATGCTAAGAGTATAAAACGAAAATGAGCAATAAGACTTTATCACATTCAAGTTAAGTGATCCACAGATTATTCTCTGAAAGGAATTTTGGGAAAGGAAGACTACAGATGTAGACCTAGGGCAAAGGACTTAGTAATAATAGCAATAATAATACACCATTGAGATAAATAGACAGATATCACAAAGTCCTAATGTTTTATCTCTATGTATGTATGTTGTTGTTGTTGTTGATGTTATTGTTATGTGCCCTCAAGTCACCTGTGACTCATAGCGACCTTATGTACAACAGCCCTAAACCCTGTTGTATTCTGTGCCAATCTTATTGTCTCAAACACACCTACCCCATTACTCCAGTCACTGAATCAATCCATCTCTTTGAGGATCTTTCTCTCTTGCTCTGTCATCCACCCTCCCAAGCATGATGCTCCTCTCCAAGGACTGATCCCGCCTTGCAACATGTTCAAAGTATGTCAGATGAAGCTTCAGAATCCTTGCCTCCAAGGAGCATCCTGGTCTCACCCTCTCTAGGATGAACCTGTTTATTCTGCTAGCAATCCATGGTATACTCAATACTCATCTCCAACACCACAGCTCAATGGCATCAATTCTCCTTCTAACATCTCTAGTCATTGTTCAGCTTTCTGATGCATAGCAAGTAATTGCAAAACCTATGGCCTGGATCAGGAACATCTTAGTCTCCAGACTGACATCGTTGCTCATTAATAATTTGGCAGGCTTTTCAGAGGCAGTAAATTGCATGGGAGGAGACTGCCCATCCTTCTTCCACAGAGCT
>NW_006399948.1:79234-84494 GCF_000299155.1 Elephantulus edwardii
TGTGTGTGTGTGTGTGTGTGTGTGTGGAGTGTGTGTGTTTGTGTGTATGCATATGAAACTGAGGAGGACCTGCAGTACTTGCTGCAGAAGGTCAAGTGCTGCAGCCTTCAATATGGATTGAAGTTCAACTTCAAGGGGTAAAAAAGATTTTCACAACTGGGCCGATTGGCAGCATCATGATAGATGGTGAAGAGATTGAGATTGTCAACAGCTTCAGTTTGCTTGGTACCAGCAGCTAGTAAATCAAAAGAAGAATTGCACTGGGAAAGTCTGCTATCATAGACCTCTGCAGAACACTGAAGAGCAACGAAGTCAGTCTGGACACTAAAGTGTTCCTGATACAGGCCGTGGTCTTTACAATGGAGCTCTGGTGACCTAATGATGAGTGATATATAGACGTTTAATATGTGACATAGTCCATAGAGGCACTGCTAATCTAAAGGTGGAAATTTTCTGGCCAATGGTTCTAAGAGGGAAGGACAAGCAATCTCCTCTTAAGTGATTTACAGCATCAGAAAACCTACAAGAAAGTCAGCTATGAATCAATTCTAACCCAATAAAATGAGAGCTGTTGTTGACTCATATATACTAGAATGAAACAGTGCTTCATAATGTTTTCCATGCCTGAGTTTTTAGAAGTAAGTATCCAAGCCATTAATACGGTGCTTCTGGGGGAACTAGAACCCCTAACCTTTCTGTAAGGAGCTGACCACATTAACAAATTGCACCACTTATGGACTGTTGTTGTTTTTGTTGTTGTTGTGTGCCATCATGTCACTTGTGACTCATAGCAACTCTATATAAAACAGCCCTAAAAACTGTTATCCTGTGCCAACTTTACTGTCTCCAACACACCTACCCTCATTACCCTAGTCTCTGTATCAATCCATCTCATTGATAGTCTTCCTCTCTTTCTCAATCCCTCTATCCTTCTAAGCATGATGTCTCTCTCCAAGGACCAGTCTATCCTTGCAACACATCCAAAATATGTCAGGCAACGCTTCAGAATCTCTGACTGCAAGGATCAGCCTGGTTTCACCCTGTCTAGAACAAACTTGTTTGTTCTCCTGGAAGTCCATAGTATAGTCAAAACTCTTCTCAGCACCCCAGCTCAAAGCCATCAATTCTCTTTCTGTCATCCCTTGTCATTGTCCAGCTCTCTGACACATAGCAATCAATTGCAAAGACTATGGTCTGCATCAGGTGCACCTTAATCTCCAGACTGACATCGTTGCTCTTCAGTACTCTGGAGGTCCCTGAATGCCAACTTTCCCAATACAATTTGTCTCTTGATTTCCTGGTTGCTGGTACTAAGAGTATTGGTTGTGAAGACAAACAAATTAAAGCTGTTAACAATCTCAATCTCTTCATTATCCATCATGATGCTGCCAATTGGCCCAGTGGTGAGAATCTTTGTTTTCTTGTTGTTGATTAATAACAATAATCAAATCCAATTCCACTGTGTTCAAGCTAATACCAAATCATAGTGACCATATAGGGCAAAGGAAAACTGCCCCATGGGGGTTTCAAGACTGTCAGTCTTTATAGAAACAGAATGCCATGTCTTTCTCCATTGGACTGACTGATGGGTTCACAAGACTCGTGTTTTGGTTAGCAACTGATCACTTCATTGTGCCAGTAGAGTTTCTACTAACAGCAGAACTTTATATGATGACCCTTTATCTTTTATGGAAATTAGTTTGGGGAGATAGGTGATATAAATTCTAAATTCAATAATTATTTGTCAAATTATTTCACGTGTCTTCAAGACTCCATAAGCATACTATAATTCATATTTTTGAGAGCAGTAATTTAGACTCAGAATTTAAGGGAGATGTGCAAGGCTTTTTGCCTATTTAGGTGTACATTGGTGTTGTTATTAGGTGACCTTGAGAAAATTCTGACTCATAATGAGTCTACGCACAGTGGAAGGAAATATCATCAGGTTTGGACCATCCTCAGAGGAGTATATGGGGATCCATTGTTTCAGCCACTCTGCCAATCCAGGTCTTTGAAGCTCTCTCCTTCTTTTTTTGCCCCTCTATTTTCCTCAGCATGATTTCTTTCTCCAGAAATTGTCTGTCTTCATAACATACACAAAATAATAGAGACAAAGTCTTGGAATCCTTACTGCTTAAAAGAGAATTAGATGTACAATGCAGGTCAAATACCAAATTTCTGATTTTTTTTATTTTTTATCATGTTGATTTCACTTACTCATTCAGATAGAACCTGGTTGGCAGTGCTAATTAAGGTCAGGTGCCCAACACTCTATCTTATCTTTTATTATCATTGGCTTATCTCTATTTTAATTTCTGTTTGCTCCCACTTGAATATAATCTCTTTAAGAACAAAGTCCTTGACTAGTCTTGTTCTCTGATCTTTCCAGACACAGTGTCTGAAAAACAGTAGGTGTTCAATTAAGACTTGCTGCAGAGAAGAACACAACTTAATTCCCTAAAGCTTACAGGTCATCTATGACAGTTAACATGATAGTTTTAAAAGTGCAAGGCCATGAAGCAATGCATTCAGGCAGTTGCTCCCCCCTCCACTGTTCTGATATAAGACACCTGCTAATTTACAGAAACTAATGTGATAGTTGGGGGGAAAGAAAACCAAAAAACAAGAACAGACAGGATACAAAAGAAACAGGAAAGAGCTAATAGCTAAACTTCATGGGAAACTATACTCAACAATGAAAAGTGGTTTTGAATTGAGTTGTTGTTATGTGCCAACAAGTCACCTGTAACTCATAGTAATCCTATGTATAATAGCTCTGAACCCTGTGCTATCCTGAACCTGTCTCACTGACTCTGACACATCTACTTCCATTACCCACCCCAGTTACTGTCTTAATCCATCTCATCTGATGTCTTCTATTCCTGTGCTATTCCTCTAACCTTCCAATAATGATAAGCTTCTCCAACAACTAATTCCTCCTGGCCATGTACCCAAAGGGTGTGAGACAGAGCTTCAGAATCCTTGCCTCCCAGGAGAAACATGGTTTTACCATCTCCAGTATAGACCTGTCCATTCTCTTGGCAGTCCATGGTATGTCCAAGACTCTTCTCTAGCACCACAACTCAAAAGCATCAGTTCTTTTCCTGTAATACTTAGTTATTGGTCAGCTCTCTAATGCATGACAAGTTGTGAAGACCATAGCCTGGATCAGGTGCACCTTAATCCCTAGACTGACACAATTTACTCTTAATCACTCTGGAGAGGTCACTGATAGCAGACTTCCCCAATCTAATTCATCTTTTGATTTCCTGTCTGCTGGTGTTAGGAGTGTTGATTGTGAGCTGAGCAAGCTGAAATTGTTAACAACTTCAGTCTCTTCTATCATAATGTTGCCAAATGATGCAGTAGTGGCTCAATTTTAGCTGCAAAAATTAGGCCAGGTGCAGACTGCTGAACAGACCATCAACTACTTATACGCAGGTTCAAACTAAAGACAAAGAAGATTAAATCAAATCCACAGGAACCAAAATTAGACCTTGAGTCTATCCCACTTGAATTTAAAAACCATCTCAGGAACAGTTCTGAGGCCTTGAACATTAATAAATGAGGACCAGATTAGCTGTGGGAAGAATGTCGTCCATGGATATGCAAAGGATCATTATAAAAAGACTACAATGGATGTCAGAAGAGACTTAATATGACAATAGAGTGCCAAGAATCCAAAACAAAGTGTGGGGGGCATCAAGAAGTAAAGTTGAACAGAAAATTTCAAAGTATTATAGTGAAATGTGCAAAGAGCTGGGGTCAAAAAATCAAAAGGGCTGAATTTCTTAAGTTGAAGGAACTGAAGAACAAATTCAAGCCTCAGGTTGTAATACTTAAGGGTTCTATGGGCAGAATATTGAATGATTCAGGAAGCATCAAAAGAAGATGTAAGGAGTACACAGAGCTACTGTACCAAAAAGAACTGACACAGATGAATTTCCTGAAACAACATATGATCAAGAGGCAATGGTGATGAAGTAGGAAGTTCAAGCTTCTCTGAAGGAATTGACAGAAAACAGGGCCCCAGGAATTGATGGAATACCAATAGACGTATTTCAACAAACAGATGCTGTCCTGGATATACTCACCAGGTTGTGCCAAGAAATCTGGAGGACAGCTACCTGGCCAACTGCCTGCAAGAGAGACTGGATTGAGGAACAATGGGATATTGTAAGAGTAGCCAAAGAGGTTTAGAAAGCAAACCAAAATAGTGGCTGTATACCAAAAGATCGTTTGGTACTTACATGAGTACACAACAAATTTTTTATAAGCTGTGTGCTGTAATGGCATAGTCCATAGAAAGTTGTGCTATTAACCCAAAGTCGGCTCCACTTTGCTACTTCTAATCTACCAGTGCTTCCAAGGGAGAAAGACTGATACCAGAAACATACAGTTTTGCAGCCCACCACAAGAAAACCCAATCTTGGAGACAGAGAGTGGGAAAAGCAGAAGTTTAACTTCATATACGAGTATATAGGAAAAAGGAGTTAGTGTCCCAAATCTGTCTGTGGAAGAGAAGGTTAGAGTGGGATATGTGTAGGCTAGCAAAGGGCACGTGGAAGAGCGTTTATTTGTTCATCAGTTTAGGGAATGAAACTCAGAGTTACCTTTAGAAAAATAGTTGTCATTGTTAGGTGCCATCACATAGACTATGACTCATAGCAAATCTATGAACAACAGCAGATCTAACCCTAGCCCCATCTTACACCCTCTCCATGATCCCCATGCTTGAGCCCGACTCCCACAATAGCTTCTGACACGCCTCCAGGTAACAAGCCCCAAGGCGGAGCCTAAACCGGTTGGGAGGAGCGAGGGAGAGACAGAGGGAGCCACCGCCAGCAGAAGCGGGGCCAAAAGCAGCGTGGGCACAAGCTGAGACCAGGCAACACAGAGGACTCCCACAATAGCTTCTGACACGCCTCCAGGTAACAAGCCCCAAGGCGGAACCTAAACTGGTTGGGCCCTCGGGCCAAGAAGGAAAACACAATCTATACAGGAGTTCTACAGGTCACATCACCTTCCCTTCGCACAGGGAAAAAAAAATCTCTCTGACAAGCTGTCAATCATGGGTCGGACAATGGGACATTAATTCTGAAGGCATTTGGTAGAAGTGGAGTGGTATCCTGCTGGAGGGTGGAGCTGGGAAATAAGTGGGTCAAAGCACTGGGCTAAGGGCAGGGACTACACTGTAACTAATGGTCAACTCCAAAATGAGGGATTTATCTTTCACTACTCCACAAATTGCTTTCTATCA
>NW_006399948.1:98320-100532 GCF_000299155.1 Elephantulus edwardii
TAGGTGTATCAGAGACAATAAGACTGACACAGGATAGAGCAGGGTTTAGGGCTGTTGTACATAGGGTTGCTATGAGTCACAGGAGACTCGACGGCACATAACAACAACAAGATGAACTGGATCAGGTACGCCTTAGTCACTGGACTAATATCTTTGCTCTTCAGCACTCTGGAGAGGTCCTTGACAGCAGATTTTCCTAATGAAATTTGTCTTTTGATTTCCTAACTGCTGGTGCCAAAAGTGTTGATTGTGGTACATGATAAAGAGTGGACTAAATTTCATAAGGACAATACTATATAAGACAATTATTGTAAAAAAAAATAGAATAATTACTAGTTAGACTGGAAGCAGGAGCGGCATCCACTTCTGAAATGGCTTGCCTCCAGAAACTCTATGTACAAACAGTGCTCAGGCCTTTCGTTCATAGGGTCACTATGAGTCATCTACGACTCGATGGCACCTAATAACAACTAGTTAGAAGTGTACCAAAGTCCAAGGGGAAAAAAGAAGGATGGAGGAGGGCTGAGGGTGGGGAGAGGGGAAAATCTCAAGTAGCAGATTTTCGTGGGCAGAGCAAGTGGGGTGAAAGAATTAGGAAAAATCCAGTGGGAAACTGAAAAGGTGGGGTAAGAAAGGTATGGACCAATGATGTTTAATTTTATAAAGCTCCATGTATGGTCAGGACAATGTGAAACAGTGTGAGTAAAGGAATGCATGAAATACAATGTATATGACTTTTGTATGTAAAACAATACATATAAGAGAAAATTACTTAAAAAAAAACCCAACAATGGAAAAAAAATGGGAAAGCCTGTGATTCAGAGCAAACCAAGTAGAAATTCAGCTAAACTTTACCACAGTTAAGTTGCCCTTCTTTGCTACAAGGTTGTTACATGCCATAGAATCAACCACTGCTCAAAGCAACCCAGCCAACAACAAATCTGAACCTTCCTCTTTCCTATGCCATCTTCTTTGCAACAGGTGAGAAAATAATTAAAAATATTTTAAAGAAAAAGGCATTTGACTGTATGGGTCATGATTGTGCTTATACAGAACCTATGGACCTGGTGAAACGAAAAAGTTATTCAAGTGTTCAGGTCTTTTGTTCATAGGGTCACTGTGAGTCGCCTACAACTCAACAGCACTTAACAACAAACAACAATACCTATATCTATACCTATACCTATACCTATACCTATACCTATACCTATACCTATACCTATACCTATACCTATACCTATACCAAGATGCTGTTGTGTGACAAGAGCAAGGGAACACTACCTGGTTTAAAATTAGGAAAAGTGTGTGTATCGGAATTGTATCCTCTCTCCATACGTATTGAATCTATATGCTGAGCAAATTATTTACGAAGCTGGACTACAGAAGAAAGTGGCATCAAGACCTTCACTATGCAAATGACAGAACCTTGCCAGCTGAATATGAGGAGAACTTGAAGCATTTGCTGCAGAGGATCAAAGAATACAACATTCAATATGGATTGCATATTTATATAAAGCTTTATTATAAAAATAAAAATTAATGTTTGTCTGCCTCAGTTGAATGAATTAGAAAACTAATGCAACATTTTAAATTTAACTTTTACTTGCTTTTGTATATTGTTGAGTTGGAACCAACCCATAACTGACACTACAATGGGTTTTCACAGGCAGTAAATTGCAGGAGAGGAGATTGGCCAACTTTCTTTCAGAGAGCAGCTGGTGAATTTGAAGAGGAGGATCGAATCAGTGACTGGGGAAATGGGAGCAGGTGTGTCAGAAACAGTGAGGTTGGCACAAGATAGAGCAGGGTTTAGGGCTGTTGTACATAGGGTCGCTATGAGTCACAAGCCACTCAACAGCACATAACAGCAACAACAACCTTCATGTACACAATTCATTACCACTAAGCTACCAGAACTAGTTAATTCATTTTCATAGTAATATTAGAGTGCATTCTGAAATGAAGATCAATATAAATGTACAGTAATCACACAACAATGCAATGCCCGTTCTGGGTCCTCCAGATATATTGTGTGGTTGTTATGTGCCGTTGTGTGGCTTGCGACTCATAGTGACCCTATGTACTACAGCCCTAAACCCTGCTCTATCCTGTGCCAATCGCACTGCCTCCTACACACTCATCCTGACTACCAAGTCACAGAATCAATCCACCCCATAGAGGGTCTTCCCCTCCTGCACTGTCCCTCCACCCT
>NW_006399948.1:101117-127401 GCF_000299155.1 Elephantulus edwardii
GATAATCTGTTCTGCGTACAGGTTGAAAAGGTATGGTGATAGGACACATCCCTGGCGCACACCCTTCCCAATTTTGAACAATGCAGTGTTTCCTTGCTGTTCTGACGACTGCCTCTTGGTCCAAGTATAAGTTTCGCATTAGCACAATCAGGTGTTCTGGGATTCCCATTCTTCTCAGAATCAACCACAGTTTGTTATGATCCACACAGTCAAATGCCTTTGCATAACCAATGAAACACAGATAGACATTCTTCTGGTATTCTCTGCTTTCAACTAAGACCCATCTCACATTAGCTACAGTATCACTAGTACCATGACCCCTTCTAAACCCAGCCTGGACCTCTGGCAGTTCTCTGCTGATGTGCTGTTCCAGTCATTTTTGGACAATCTTCAGTAGAATCTTGCTTGCATGTGAAATCAATTCTATAGTTTCCACACTCTGTTGGGTCACCTTTCTCTGGAATGGGAACAAATATAGATCTCTTCCATTCAGTTGGCCAAGTGGTTGTTCTCCAGATTTCTTAGCACAACTTGGCGAGCACATCCAGGGCAGCATTTGTTAGCTGAAATATGTCAATTGGTGTACCATCTATTCCTTAGCCCTTATTTTTTTGCTATTTCCTTCAAAGCAGCTTGAACTTGGTCTTTCATCACCATAGGCTCTTGCTCATATGTTATTTCATGAAATTCTTCTTTGTCAGAGGCCAAAAAACCTTGGCATTTATGAGATGTAAATATGGTATATGAAATAACTTTTAATCATGTAAAATTACAAGTCAGTAAAATTGACACAAGTGGTATTTATAAATAAAGACTGTTTCTGAGGTAGAAAAAAAATCTTTTAAAAAGAATAATCCTTTCAGTCTAGGGGAAAAATTTTGAAGAAGGCCTCCTTACCAAGTTTAAATCCTTTGTTACTGTTTTCATCCACCCAGAAATTTATGGCTGAGCAGTTCCTCTCTTATATTAACATAATAATAGAACTTTCAGACCTTTTATCAAGGACGACTTTTTCAAGGAATGAGAAAAAAAAAACGTTACTGCTGTAAACTTTAACTGGATACTGTTAGGTGTGCTCTGAATGACAGGCTTTACTATTTCCTCATCTCCTCTCCTGCTTTACTAAGTGTTGAATTGGAAGTATTTTCCCGTGAGACAGTTTACACCATGAAGCCAGCCTTCAGTCAACTCACACATTACACTATCCAAGTTTGTTGTTGTTGTTGTTGTTGTTGTTATGTGCCATAGAGTCCCCTGTGACTTATAGGGACACTGTGTTCACCACCTCTGAAGCCTGCCCTATCTTCAATCCCATCCCCAGTTCAAAGTAAAACTAAAGAAGGTTAAATCCAATCCAAAGGAACCAAAATTTAACTTGAGTCTATGCCACTTGAATTTCAAAACAATGTCAGGAACAGGTTTGAGACCTTGAACACTAATGAATACAGATCAGATGAGTTGTGGGAGGATATCAAGAATATTGTCCAGGAAGATGGCAAAAGGTCATTACAAAAACAGGAGGAGGAAAAGACAAAGATGGATATCAGAAAAGACTCTGAATATTGCACTGAAGTTTCAAGAAGCCAAGAAGAAATCAAGATGTGAAGGAGTTGAACAAAAAATGTCAAAGGGCAGCTCAGGAAGACAAAGCAAAGTATTACAATGAAACATGCCGAGAGCTGGAGTCAGAAAACCAGGCTCTGAGTATTGCACTACAGTGTTGAGAAGTCAAAATAAAAGGAAGAAATCAAGATGTAAAGGAGTTGAAGAAAAGATTTCAAAGGGCAGCTCAGGAAGGCAAAGCAAAGTATTACATTGAAATGTGCAAAGAGCTGGAGTCAGAAAATCAAAAGGACAGCAAGCAACAAATGCTGGCGAGGTTGTGGAGAAACTGGAACCCTGATTCACTGTTGGTGGGAGTGTAAAATGGTGCAACCCCTGTGGAAAGCAGTATGGCGCTTTCTCAAAAAGTTGCAAATAGAGATACCATTTGACCCAGCAATTCCACTACTGGGAATATACCCTGAAGAGACCATAGCTGACATCCAAGCAGATATATGCACACCCATGTTTATTGCAGCTTTGTTCACAATAGCAAGGAGTTGGAAACAACCTAAGTGCCCATCAACAAACGAATGGCTAGAGAGGCTGTGGTATATTCGCACAATGGAATACTATGCTGCATTGAAAAACAAGGAACTCATGCAATATTATTCAAAATGGTTGACTCTGGAGAACATCATGCTGAGTGAAATATCCCAGTCACAAAAGGACAAATATTACATGATGCCACTGTTGTAGAATGGGACTGTCCTTGGGGTTGGGGAGAGACTGAGTAAGATGGGTTCAATAATGTATACTGCACTGAAACAGAGGAGGGAGAGAACCATTTAAAAGAGAGATATAGCTGGGTATTTCTGTCATCACAGGAGACTAGAGCGAGGGCTACATGGTGGAGGGGACCTGGGGGAGGGTTTGTAAAACAATGAAAGAATCTTTTCTTTTGCTTTTCCATAAAAAAAAAAAGAAAATCAAAAGGGGTGAATTAAATCAGCACTTCTAAATTGAAGGAAATGAAGAACAAATTCAAGCTTTGTACAATACTTAAGGATGCTATAGGCAAAATATGGAATGATCCAGAAAGCATCAAAAAGAAGATGGAAGGAGTATACAGTCACTGTACCACAAAGAATTGACTGACACAGAAGAATTTCCTGAAAGAACACATGATCAAGAGGTGATGGTGATAAAGGAGGAACTTCAAGCTGCTCTAAAGGAATTGGCCAAAACCAACTCTTCAGGAACACCAACTGACATATTCCAACAAACAGATGCTGTCCTGGACATACTTGCCAGGTTGTGTCAAGTTGTTAATGAGGTGCCTTGAATGCATATTGACCATATGAATCACAGATCTGAACCCTGTGACATATTCATATCTTTAACACATTGAGCCCATTGCTGCAGTTAACCATGTCAAGCCATCTCATTGAGGGTTTTCCTCTCTTTTGCTGATCCTCCATCTTTCTTAAGATGAGGTCAATTTCCAAGGAAGAGCCTCTCTTAGCAACAACCTTGCCTCCCAGGAGCACTTTGACTACAGTTTTTCTGAGGCATATTTGTTTGTTCTTTTGGCAGTCCATGGGATATTCAATGCTCTTCTCCAACATCAGAACTCAAAGATACCAATTCTTCTGTTATCCTCAGTTATTGTCCAGCTCTCAGATGCATACCAAGTGATTAAAAAGATCATGACCTGAATCAGACACACTTTAATCTTCAAACTGATGTCATTGATTCTCAGTAATCTGGAGAGGTCCCTGACTGCAAATTGACTTACCAAAAGCAATATGTCTCCTGATCTTCTGAAAACTGGCACCAAGTGTGTTGATTGTAGATCCAAGTAGGATGAATCATTGACAATTTCAATCTCTTCTTCGTCTATAGTGATGTTGCTTATCAGTCCAGTGGTAAGGATCGTTGTCTTCTTTATGTTGAGATACAATACATATTGAAGTCTTTGATCATCAACAACCTGATTTATACAGATGGTACAACTTGCCAAAACTGAGGAGGACCTGAAGCATTTGCTGCAAAAAGTCAAGGACTGTAGTCTTCAAGCTTAATTTCAAGAAGACAACAATTCTCACCACTGGAACTAATGGTAGCACTAATGATGGATGGAGAAGAGATTTAGGTTGTTAATTTCAGCTTGCTCAACTCCACGATCAATACTGTTGGCACCAGCTACCAGAAAATTAAAAGACAAATTGCACTGGGAAAATCTGCTGTCAGAGACCTCTCCAGAGAACTGATAAGTGAAGACGTCAGTCTAGAGACTAAAGTGTGCCTGATCCAGGCCATAATCTTTACAGTTACTTGCTAACCATCAGAGAGCTAGACAATGTGTGTGTGTGTGTGTGTGTGTGTGTGTGTGAGTCACACCACTCAAAGACGCACAACAACAGCAACAGTCTTTGATCTTCTGCAGCAAACATTTCATACCTTCCTCAGTTTCAGCTAAGTTTTGTTATCTGCCTTACACAGGTTGTTGATGAATCTTTCTGTGATCCTGATGCCATATTCTTCTTCATAGAGTCCATGTTTTTGAATGTTTGCTCAACATACAAATTGAATAATTATAGAAAAAGAATAAAACCCAGATGTACATCTTTCCTGATTTTAAATCATACAGTGTTCTCTTGCTCTGTCTGACAACAACTTCTTGGTCTAGGATATAGGTGTCCTATGAGCTTAATTAAGTGTTCTGGGATTCCCATTCTTCTCAATATTGGACATAAATTGTTATGATATGCACAGCTGAAGGCTTGTATATAGTCAATAAAACACAAATAGACATTCTTCTGATATTCTCTCCTTTCAGTGAGGCTACATCTCACACCAGCAATGATATCCTTGGTGCCATAGGCTTTTCTCAAACCAGCTTGAATTCTGGAAATTCTCTGTCACTGTCCTGTCTTGCTGCTTCAGCAATATTTTGCTCGCATGTGATATTAATGTTAATGTTATTGTTCAATAATTTCCACATTCTTTTCTTTTTAATTGGGGAAAAACATATTGGAGGTACAAGGAGGTAAGGTTTGGGGGCAGAAGGGTGAGGATGAGCAGGGATGCAGTTTCAGAGCTACAGAAATTGGTTGGTGGGGGGAGCAGGTGAAGGAAATGAAAAGGATCCAGTGGGGACCAGATGCTACAGGAAAATGACAAGCATTTTCCAATGGTAATTAAATCAACTGTCTTATTGATTTGGGAACTGGATGCCAACTCTCTGGCTTCTTCATGCTGAACAGGGGTGTTGATATGAAGGGGGAAAGGGAGGACCCTTTATCACCTTACTGGTGAACTTGGGTTAAGGCTGCTTGCCTTCTTGTTCTGTTAGAAGATATTTTCCTGTCATTTGCTCCCCTCTGGACTGCAAAGTGTTTTCCCAGGTGGGTCCAGTGGGGTTGACTGGTTAAACCCAGAGGCTCCATCCTCCTTTGCTTCTTTAGCTGGCAGTTGTATTTCCTTTTTGTCACTGGCACTGGGTTCAGGGTCAGGTCTGAAGTAAAACTCAGTGTTAAGGTTACCTATAGGAAAGGGAGCAAACCTAGAGAGAACAAACTTGTGAATTACAAATAGAGGGGTTTTGGAGGCGTTGCTTTCAGGTTTACTGGGGGAGAGGGTGGCAGAAAGTAGCCTAGATAAAATTCTCTGGATACCCTAGGCATTTTTTTCCTACCCAGGGGTCAGATGGCACAATCTGTGGACTGAGGAACTCACCCTGAGGGGCCATGACGGCTCACCCCGAGACAAGGACCGAAGACAACCCGCCCCAGGCAGAGGGCCGTGACGGCTCACTCCAAGCCGAGGGCTGAAGACAGCCCTTCCCAAGCAGGGCAACACCCCCCATGGGCTAGCTGGTACACTCCCCTCTGATTGCCGCCACCCCAATCTGGTCCCCTCACCTGACCAAGGACTGTGTGGCCAGGGACAGCCTCTCCAATTCCAGCACCACTACTTTTAACCCCCCCAAATGTGGTCATACTATAATTTGAAGTAGGTGTCACTACCCTCCCCCTTTATAAATGGCAAAGGGAACCTGAAAATTGTGAACAGGCTCCCCCAGGTCTAAACATTTTTTGACAGAAACGTTCAACAGATCAAAATATGTGGTGCATTTAGGATGTTAGTCCTCTTGGACATGCTGCCACTGTTAAGTGTTATCAAGTAGACAACTCACAGTGACTTTCAACAATCCATTGTATAGGTGATCATCTTCTCTGGTTTTCCAAGGAAACCCAACCTGCAGGAGGCGGGGCACACGTCCCCCCCCCACCCCCACTGGCGGTGGGGTGCGCGTCATATCTTCTGTGCAGGCAGCCATCAGGCGTGCACCATCCCCCAACACAGGCAACTGGTGGGCGGTCACCATCTCCCGCATGTCATCTCCCACGCGGGCGGCCGGCGGGCACATGCCATTTCGTGCGCAGGCAGCCAGAGGGTGCCATCCCCGAGTGCAGGCGGCCGGTGGGTGTGCATCATCTCTCAGCGGGCGCGTGTCATCTCGTGCACAGGCAGCCGGCAGGTGCACACCATCCCCCGGCACGGGCGGCCAGCAGGTGCGCACCATCTCCCACAAGGGTGACTGGCAGGTGTGCGCCAACACCCAGCGCGGGTGGCCGGCGGGCTCATGCCATCTTGTGCGCGGGCAGCAGGTGGGCACATGCCATCTCCCAAGTGTCATCTCCCACACAGGCAGCTGGCAGGCGTGCGTCATCTCGCACACGGGCGGCTGGCGGGCACACGCCATCCCCCCACGCAGGCAGCTGCCAGGCAAATGCCATCTTCCACGTGGGTGGCCGGCGGGCACAAGCCATCTCCCGCGCGTCATCTCCCACATGGGTGGCTGGTGGTCCCGCTTCATCTCCCATACGGGAGGCCAGTGGCCGCCCGCTTCCCCTGCTGCCACCATCTTGGCTCCAAGAATTCTCCCCAGAACAAGTCCACTTTGCTGCAGTGTGGCGGCTCTGCTGCACCAGTCCTGGGGAGGCCCAGCACCCACTCTCAATCTTGGGCAAGGGATTCCATAGGTTCCGGTTGTGGGAGCTTCATGGAGCTGCGGCTGCGGTGAGGTGCAGTGCAGGCTCTACGGGAGGGGGTTGGGAGCTGCAGCACTCGCCCATTCTTCCTTGGGAATCCTTGAATTCCTATTGTTGAGCCTCAATCCTCACTGAAGACCAGTCATCAACTGTTTAACTGTTCAATTATCAATAAACAGAAGTCTGTAGAAGGCCATAGTGGCCCTGTTCCAAGTGGTCCACTGCTCCTGCAGCTCACCACATTTTCTCTGCCTCCTCCGCCATCTTGGATCCTCAATTTCCACATTCTTTTGGATCACCCTTCTCAGGAATTGGGGATAAATATGGATCTCTTCTGATCAGTTGGCTAAGCAGCTGTTCTCCAAATTTCCTAGTGTAGACTGGTGAGTACATCCAGGCCTGCATCAATTACTTGAAATATGTCAATTGGTATTCAACAATTTTTGGGACCTTATTTGTTGCCAGTGCCTTCAGCGCAGATTGAATTTCTTCCTTCATTACCATTTACTCTTGTTCATATGATATTTCCCAAAATTTTTCAGTGTCAACCAATTATTTTTTGTACCATGTATTCCTCCCATCTTCTTTTGATGCTTTCTGGATCATTCCAGATTTTGCCCATAGCACTGTTCAGCATTGTAACTCAAAGTATGAATTTGTTTTTCAGTTCTATCAATTTTAGAAATGCTGAGGCGGTTCTTTCCTTTTCATTCTCCAATTCAAACTCTTTGCACATTCTTCTATAGAACTTTGCTTTGTCTTCTTGAGCTGCCCTTTGCAATCTACTGTTCAGCTTTTGCTTTGGCATTCTGTTCTTTTGCTTTGGCTTCTCAACAGTGTAGTACAGTTTTCTGAGTCTCTTTTGACATTCATTTTAGTTTTTGTTTTTCTTCTTCTTCTTCTATCTTTGTGACAACCTTTTGTGTTCATTTATTATATCTTTGATTTCATCCCATAACTCATCTGATCTTTAATCTTTAGTATTTTATGTCTCAGACTTACTCTGGAGTGATTTTTAATTTCAGATGGGATAGACTCAAGGTCATAATTTGGGGCTTTGGGGCTTATTTTCCTTTATTTCAGCTTCAGTTTGAATTCGCACATGAGTAATTAATGTTTTGTCCCACAATTATCACCTGCCTTGCTTTTGACTGTTTATATTGAGCTTCCCCAATGATTCTTTCCACAGATGTTGTCAATTGGCTTCCTATGAAGGGGAGGCCATCAGGTGAGGTACATGTGTAAAGATGCCTTTGATGTTTTTTTAAAAAGGTATTCATGATGAATGAATCACTGAACATAAAAAATTCAACCATTCACTGTCCAGCCTCATTTCTATCACCAAAACTATAGTTTCTAACTACCATTCCTTCCTCATTGCTTCCAAGTTTTGTATTCCAGTAACCAGTAATTATTAGTGCATTCTGATTGCATAATTTGTCAATTTCAGGCTGAAAAAGTTGGGAAAATATAAACTTCCTTCACTTTGGCTTTGTTATTGTTATGTGTTGTTGAGTTACCTGTGACTCATAGTGACCCTATGTATCAGAGAGCTGGACAGTGATTAAGGCTTTGGCTTTACATATAGGTAATATAGACACACACATATTATATGTAGATTAAACATTATTGTTGTTGTTTTTATGTGCCGTCGAGTCGCTTGCGACTCATAGAGACCCTATGTACAACAGTCCTAAACTCTGCTCTGTCCTGTGCCAGTCGCACTGTCTCTGACACTCCCATCCTGATTATCCCAGTCACTGAATCAATCCACCTCATAGAGGGCCTTCCCCTCCTGCGTTGTCCCTCCACCCTCCCAAGCATGATGTCCTCCTCCAAAGACTGGTCTCTCCTCACAACATGTCCAAAGTATGTTAGACGGAGCCTCAGAATCCTTGCCTCCAAGAAGCCACCCAGTTTAACCCTTTCCAGGACAAATCTGTTTGTTTCCCTAGCAGTCCATGGTATTCTCAATGCTCTTCTCTAACACCACAGCTCAAAGGCATCAATTCTCCTTCTATCCTCCTTGGTCATTGTCCAACTCTCTGATGCATAACAAGTGATTGCGAAGACCATGGCCTGTATCAGACGCACCTTAGTCTCCAGAGAGACCCCACTGCTCTTCAGTACTTTGGATAGGTCCCTAACAGCAGACTTTCCCATGGCAATGCACCTTTTAATTTCCTGGCTGCTGGTGCCAAGACTGTTGACTGTGGAGCAAAGCAAACTAAAGCTGTGTACAATCTCAATCTCTTCCCCATCCATCCTGATGCTGCCAATTGGTCCAGTGGTGAGAATCTTTGTCTTCTTGACATTGAGTCTCAATCCATATTGTAGGCTGCAGTCCTTGACACTCTGCAGCAGGTGCTTCAGGTCCTCTTTAGTTTCAGCAAGCAGGGTTGTGTCATCTGCATAATGCAGATTGTTGATAAATCGTCCACCAATCTTGACCCCACATTTCTCCTCATAGAGCCCAGCCTCCCGGATAATCTGTTCTGCATATAGGTCGAAAAGGTATGGAGATAGGATGCGTCCTTGGCATATATAGTAGATTTAATGAATCTACTTTTCATACACATTGTTTCTGACTGCTCTTGTTACATTTAAAAGTAAAGTCATTTCTGATTTTCTTATTGGGTTAATAATTTGTATATGTCCTCTATTTGGAAGCATGCCTGGCTTCCACTTCCTAAAGAACTTGCCTCTGGAAACTATGAACTTTGATAAACGTCGATCGTTGTAGAGTGGCTTCGGTCCTTTTGTTCATCGGGTCACTATGAGTTGTGCTCGACTCGAAGACTATTAACAACAATAACATGTCCTCTATAGTATCAACAATATACAGAATTTTCCTTTTTCTACGTGCATTTGTAATAATTCACTCCGTTGTCAATGGACCTGTGTGACTTGTAAATGAAAGAGAATATTCAAAATTTAGGAAAGGCAAACACAGTGAGAGGGAAAGAACAAAGTCATCAGAGATTACAGGCTGCTGGAAGTTCAATGCCAGCTAGATCTCTCTGTTCTACTCTTGCGAAGCTGCACTACTTAACCCGGGCAAGAACACAGTGCCTGAGACTGTAAGATGAGAATATTAATAATACCTAACTCTTGAAGTTGTAAGAGAGTTCTGGTAGCCTATTGGCAAGAAGCTGTGCTGCAATCAAGAAGGCATGCAGTTGGAGGTCTCCGTGGGAGAAAAATGGGTAATCCCCTCCCATGAGATTCACTGCCTCTGAAAACCCACCCGAGGGTCAGCTATAGATCAGTTCTGACTTGACAATACACAACAACAACAACATGGAGTTGTGATAATCAAGTAAACTATACCTTGTTTCATAGACTGAACTGTATTTAAAAAAATATATATGTATATATTATTTTTGTTGTTGTGTGTCATTGAGTCAGAACCAGCCCATAGTTGACCCTCTAGCAGGTTTTCAGAGGTGGCTAGGAAAGCAAACAGATTCATCCTGGAGAGGGTTAAACCAGGCGGCTCCCTGGAGGCAAGGATTCTGAGGCTTCGTCTGACATACTTTTGACATGTTGTAAGGAGGGACAGGTCCTTGGAGATGGACATCATGCTTGGGAGGGTGGAAGGACAGCACAGGAGGGTAATGCCCTCTATGAGGTGGATTGATTCAGTGACTGGGGTAATCGGGATGGGTGTATCGGAGACAGTGTTATTGACACAGGACAAAGCAGAGTTTAGAGCTGTTGTACATAGTGTCACTATGAGTCGCAAGCGACTCGATGGCACATAACAACAACAAATCACAAAAGAGGAGATTGTTGATCCTTTTGCTCTGTGGAGCAGCTGGTGGATTAGAATGGTGTGCTCTAGAGATTGTTGTGCAGGATCTTAACACTAGGCCACCAGAGTTCCCTATATGAGTGTAACGATATAATATAAAAACTATTTGAGATGATTCCCCCATGATCTGATAAACCAAATAAACTGTGAGCTGATTAAGGGTGAAATGCAACTCTTTTCGTCCCTTCCCAACATTGACCCGGTGTAAGGGAAATTTCCCAAGAGTGTAGCCTGTGGCATGTTTTATTCCACAAGAGATAAAAAGGGGAAGAAGTAGCTGGGAAATGGAGGGGCTTGTACCACCAAGAAATAATCACCAGCATTGAAGTACACCCTTCTAGACTCAGATACCTGCTCTCGGATGCTCCTTGACTTAAGAAAGGTCAAGCTACATGGAGTTCTTCAAGCAATGCTAAGTCGAGAGAGAATGAAGGAAACTAAGGCTTCTTCAGCAGCCAACACTGTGTCTGAGATGGCCTTCCTCCAGAGCTGGCATCCTGAAAAGGAGCTTCAAATCTCCCAAACTGTAAAAAATACATTTCTTTTTTTTTTAAATCTCCCACTTGTGATATTTATGTTATAGCAGCAATCGATGACAAAGACATCTAGGAAATAGAAATTGATTCAAATTTACCAATTACATTCTTAAAAAGCTTTCCAGTAACTAACAATAGGATCATAAATATCTTTTCAATAAGTGTTGCTTTCTCTTAGTAGTTTTTGGTTTATAAAGAATAATCAACTCTTTCACTAATTTTTTTATTTCTTTTTTTAATTAATTTTAGTAGACATTTACAGAGGTTTTGGATTTCCATTCATTCATTGCCACACTTTTCTCCCTGTCCATCACTCCCCACCAGCTCGCTCCCCCCTCCGAAGAGAAAAAGAAAAAAAAATATTCCTTCATTAGTATACAATTCCCACATCCCTTCCCCCCACCCCCCCACCCCGAGTACACTTCTCTATGCAACCTTAATTCTGGATTCCTGTGCTAACCATAATACTCAATCATATAGAACCTCTAATCTGTTCTTTCCCTCATCTGTTTCAATACAATATACATAATTTATCCAGTTTTCAATAAGAAATTATTCTCTTATTATTCAGATGCATAAAAGATTTCTGTAACTGTAGTAAAAATTTTTAGTCCATCATAATCTCCTGGAATGAATTTCTCTTCATACATCACATATGAAATATCTGCACATCTCTTTTGAATTGTTAAGAGATTCTGACTTCTAGGTCATATTTGGGATCTGTGTAGTCTGACCAATACAAATCTCTCTTTTTGGTACCTAAAAGGAAGGGAAAAAAGAAAATATTTATATTGTAATTCATAGCTACATAGAGTGTGATGTTATCAATATATCCAATTTACATTAAACTCAAGGCATGAAAACAAAATATCAGAAATATGCCATCAGATGTCCAAGTTGTCCAGTCTTCTGAGGTCTTCATTGACAAAGATCAGTCATTCAAGCATCCATAATTCCATATTCTGTTAGGGTGTCCCCTCTCAAGTTCTTGGACATCCTTCTCTTGCAGGAGACACGTTCCTCAAATCCACACTGCTATGTGCATTGTCATTTGTGACCTCAGGCAGTCATTTTGCTCCACACCCTACAAGTCAAATCATTTTGTTAAGCCTGTCTGAATTTCCTTCTCGAATATTAACTAAGACCCCTCTCTTAAACTACTCAAAGCTCCACAAAAATAGTATTTTAACAAAATTTTCCAAAGAATTGAGAATATAAATGAGAGTAAAAATGTGAAAAGGAGAGTAAAGGCCGAGAATGGCTATCCTGACCCAAAGGTGGCAGTGGGAAGAGCATGAGCTCCTAAGTAGACAGCTTGGCTTTACGACCGTGATTCACCTGCTTGTTGACTGTCACAGATTGAGCTGTGCCCTAAAATATTTGTTTACATGGCTAGGCCATGATTTTGAATGTTTTGGATATAATTGTGTAATACAGAAGTTATGTAATGATCCCTCATGATTTAATAAGCAAATCACTTGTTAAAGAATTAAAGATGGGAATGGGAAACCTCCTTTCATCCTGTCATCACCCTTGTCCTACGTAAAAGGAATTTTTAGGGGTGTTATCTGTAATACCTTTTATCTCACAAGGGATAAAAGGAAATTTTTTTTAAATGCAGAGGTGAGGAGCAAAGACTGGAGCTTTAGTACTACAAAAAAAAGAGCAGCTCATCAGAGCATTGTGCGGACGCCGGGGCATATCTAGGACCAGGCGACAGAAAATAAAGACTTCTTCTCAAGTCAGGACCCTGAAATCTTACTTCTAGCCTCCAAAACTGTGAGATATTAAATTTCTGTTTGTTAAAATCATCTAATTGTGCTTTCTTTGTAAGTGGGCACAGGCAGGTACATAATACAAACAAATATTAACAGGTGAAAAGAACTATACTCATGACCATATATCAGTTTGTCAGATGAGAGTTCTATGGTATATATGTTGTAAGTTTAACCCCCTGTGTTGCAATCCCAAATATAGATGGGCAATCTTCTCTTGTGTTGTTTACTGCCTCTCAAAATCTGCTGAAGAGTCAGCTGTGGGTTGGTTCCAACTCGACAGCATGCAACAGCAACATCAATCCTTTGAATGACGTCATATTCAAGTGACCTTTCATTGGGTCTCTGAGGCCATAAATATTAATAGGAAAAGACCATTCCTCTTTCCACCACGAAGCAGCTGGCTTATTCAAAGGCCAACCTTTTAGAGCAGTTCTTTACAGATTGTAAATGTATCTATTATATGATATAATCAATAGGAGAAAATATAGAAGCTATTAATCAAAATTAAGCACACTGAAGGAATGAGTTGCTAAGCAATCTTAGGACCCCAGGAGCATAGCTTTGGGGTCATCATGATTAATTGTCACAACATAGGCCACAAAAGCAATGTTCAACATCCGGCTTTTCTGAATATCCACTAGGATCTTAAAAGTTCAGACCAGCCACTTAAGGCACAAACTATTGGTCTCTCTCAGTTTGAAATAAACTAGATGAAGGAAAGGAATAAAAACAATCAGTGCAAATAACTAATAGACTACTCAGATTTCAATCTCTGTTACTATAATCAGAACAGGTTTGTATCTGGCTACCACTCCTGACTGATCTACAAGGGATCACTATAGAGGGTCCTGGACAAGACAGGAGAAAAATATAGAATAAAACTAAAAATTATAAAGAGAAACAAGATTGTTTATTTGATAGTGACTGACATAACCACTAAAATGAAACCTTAGTAACTCTTCAAGCCTGGAACTAAGCTTGTCCCTTGGCTCAACTTTCTGCCAAACATAGGTTCCATTGAACAAGACAAGATCAAAATTACATTACTTGCCCAAGAAGTAAGCTCAGAAGGATGAATGGAAAAAATAGACATATATGTACATGACTAAACAAGACCTCATAAGTATTATTTAGACATGTGCCTGATGCCTGGTAAGCACTTCATAATTGTTATTATAACTAATATCATTAGTATTCTATTTTCTCTCTAATTTGCACTCTACTTGTCACTAAACTTTGAGGCTGACTCATTGTGGTGTTAAGGGCTCGTTGTTCAAAATGGCTTTCCTACCCAGTGACGGATTTTGTGATGTGGATGTGTGGGAATATGCAAATAGGGTATATTAACCTGCCCACGAGGCAGATTCAGCGGTAGATTTTGGGAATCTCACCATCAGCAAAGAAGGAGCAGAGAATGCAAACTGTATGTTCTTCAGGGCCAGAATAACCTGTGCCACTTAGACAGAGATTTATAGGAGCAGCAGCAGCCACAGCAGAGAACCAGAGACCTGACATGAGAAAAAAACTGACTTTGGGACTGTTACCCTATCAAAACAGAGCTAGCCTAAGGCCTTGAGGTTGAAGTCTGAGGAGCCTGAGAGCACATTTCAGCAGCTGTGCTGACTAAGTGATTATATTCTGCCACGAACTTGTATTAGAGCTTTTGATTCCCTAATAAATCATGAGTATGGTTTCAGATGCTCTGTGAGTTATTGCAATGGCTTTCAGACTCAGCACTGCACCACTTGGACCAAGACCTACAGGAGTAAGTGTTGATGTTGGAGATGGTAGAAATAGGTGTGAAGTTTGGAGGACATGTCTGGCCTCATGAGAATTGGTTTTGTGGTGTGGACATTGTTGACAGGGGCAAAGGAGAGTTTGGATATGTCCTTTCCCACGCCGCCCACGTCTTTTTAATATTCACTCACTTCCTTTGCTATTTTTGCTATCTTTTCCTTTTAAGTCCAAACTCATCATTTACCAGTTTTGATTAGGATTGGAAGAAGAAAGAGGAGCTCACTGTTACCATCCCTCTGAAATCTATTTTGATATTATGAACCAACAATAAATTGTGGCTAACCTTGAGGAAAATGGAAATCTCAGAACACTTGAGTGTGCTTATACAAAACCTATACTTGGACCGAGAAGAAGTCCTCAGAGCAGAGCAAGGAAACAGTGCATGGTTCAGAATCAGATGCATCCTGTCCCCATTCCTTTTCAATCTATATGCAGAAAAGATCATTTGGAAAGCAAGGCTCTATGTGGAGGAGTGTGGTATCAAGATGGGAGGAAGACTCATTAACAATCTATGACATGCAGATGACACAATCTTGCTTGCTGAAACTGAAGAAGACCTGAAGCACTTGCTGCAAAAGGTCAAGGATTATAGTCTTCAATACAGATTGAACCTTAACATCAGGAAGACAAATATTCTCATCACTGGGCCAATTGGTAGCACCATGATAGATGGAGAAGAGATTGAGGTTGTTAACAATTAGAGCTTGCTTGGATCCACAATCAACACTCTAACACCAGCAGTCAGGAAATCAAAGGGCAAACTGCACTGGAAAAATCTGCTGTCATGGACTTCTCCAGAGTGCTAAAGAGCAACAATGTCAGTCTAGATACAAAGGTGCACCTAATCCAGGGGCATGGTCTTCATAATTACTTGTTATACTTCTGAGAGTTGGACAATGACTAAAGATGACAGAAGAAGAATAGATGCCTTCCAGTTGTAGTGCTGGAGAAGAATCTTGAACATACCATGGACTGCCAAGAAAACAAACTGATCTGTCTTGGAGAGGGTGAAATGAAGTCTCTCCTTAGAGGATAGAATTTTGAAGCTCCACCTCACTGTACTTTGGCCATGTGATCAGGAGAGATTGGTCCTTGGAGAAGGACACATGCTCGGAAGGGTGGACAGACAACAAAGGAGAGGGAGACCTCAGATGAGTGGACTGACACAGTAACTGAGGTAATGGGAGTTGGTTTGTCAGAATTAGTGAGACTGACTCAGGACAGAGAAGAGTTCAGAGCTGCTGTACATATAGGGTCACTATACATTGCAGACGACTCAAAGGCACATAACAACAATAACATACTATGGCAGGTTTGGAAGCAGGACTGGCATCCACTTCCTAAATAACACGCCTCTGGAAACTCTATGAACTTTGATAAATGTCGATAGTTGTAGAGGGACTTCAGGACTTTTGTTTCATAGGGTCGCTATGATTCATGCTCAACTTGAAGGCAATCAACATCAACAACATAGATGATTAGAAATATAAAAAAGATTAACTTGAATTAATTTACTAGGCCATTTGATAGCTCTGAAACCTATTGTAAGATTGCCTCAAATGTTAAAAAAAATTGTTTAATATACTCTGTTTTCTGTTATTTGCAACAGAAAGCATTCTTTAAAAAAATACAGCCAAAGATAGACCAATGAAACAGAATTGAAAACCTAGGAATGGACCTGTCTATCAACGGTCAACTGATATTTGACAAAGAGACTGATGACCCAATTACAAAATGGGAAAGAGTTTTCACAGAGGAAGTCATTCAGATGGCCAACAGACACATGAAGAATGCTCAAAATCAGTGGCAGAAAGGGAGATGCAAATCAAAGCCACAATGAGATACCACCTCACCCCAGTAGCAGTGGCAAGCAATAAATATTGGAGAGGTGGGACCTCCCATACACTGTTGGTGGGATTGTAAAATTGTACAACCAATCTGGAAGACAGTTTGGCATTTCTTCAAAAAGTTGAACATAGAAACTCCAGACCCAGCTACTCCACTACTAGGAATACACCCCACTGGAATTAAAGCAGAGATCTGCAGCATTATTCACCATTGTAAGAACATGGAAACAGCCCAAATGTCCAGCCACAACCAAATGGACTGAGAAATTGTGGTACATTCATACAATGGAATAGTAGGCAACACTCAGGAGAAATTATTTTGAAAAATATTATATATCTTGGGAGAGACCAGAGAGCATTATGCTCAGTGACAGTAGTCTTATAAATACTCCATAAGACCATTATTGTAAAAATAGAAGGATATCTAGTAAAACATATATGAAAGCCCAAGGGGAGATGGGGTGAGTAAGAGCAGAGGGGTGAGGATGGGCAGGAGAGAAATCACAGGGTTGTAAAATTTGGTGGGTGGAGGGAGGGGGTGAAGGAAATGGGAAGGATCCAGCAGAGACCTGAAAAGACAGGAGAATGATAGGCAAGGTCCAATGGTGATTAAACTTGTAAAACATAATACATGAGAATAATTGTATGAAACACAATGTGAATGAAGAATAGTGTGAAACACAATATATACAGACTGTGTAAGCAAATCAATATAAAATTTAAAAAAAACATATATATATATAGCCTAGACTGACACAAGTACGCTTACCTTTAAAGAAAATCTTTTATGCACACCCATGTTTATTGCAGCTTTGTTCACAACAGCAAGGAGTTGGAAACAACCTAAGTGCCCATCAGCAAACAAATGCATAGAGAAGCTGTGGTAGATTCACACAATGGAATACTACACTGCATTGAAAAACAAGGAACTCATGCAATATTATTCAAAATGGGTGACTCTGGAGGACATTATGCTGAGTGAAGTATCTCAGTCACAAAAAGACAAATACTGCATGGTGCCACTGCTGTAAAACAGGACTGACCTTGGGTTTGGGGAGAGACTGAGAAAGATGGGTGGTTCAATAATTTATACCTACTCGTCTGAAACAGACGAGGGAGAAAACTGTTTAAAAGGGATATTTGATTAGATATTTTTATCATGACAGGAGTCTAGAGCAAAGGCTACATGATGTAGTGCACCTGGGGGAGGGTTTGTAAAACAATGAAAGAATTTGTCTTTTACTTTTCCAAGAGGGTAGTATACTAGGAAGGAGGGTTGGGAGGGAAGAAAAGTGCAACAATGAATGAATGGAAATCCAGTCTCTGTAAATTTGTACTGAAATTAATAATAAATTTAAATTTAAAAAAATTTTAAAAATCTATTACTAATCAAGGGAAATTTAAAGAATTTGTTCAAATTTGTAGTAGAACTTTGTAAATAAATTAGTGGAAAAAATAAAATACAATAGGAAAAAAAAAGAAAAGTTAAAGCAGTAATGTTGGTTTCCTATAGTGAGTACAGTTTGGGCTGCCAAATTATAATTCTATAAATTTATCACAAGAAAACGAAGATATTATTTGAAGATGATAGAAAAAGCTTCAGAACCTTCTCTTTATGGATGAACTTCACACTTTGAGAAAATGTGAACTTCCCTGAGAAAAAGCAAAAGAGTTAAGTCCAGGTATACTTACCATATCAGACTCTGTTCAGTCTTTTCCTTTTGCCAACTGAGTAGGTACGAGGGCAATAATACTTGAATTGCTTCTGTAATAAAGGTTATGTGATTTAATACTCTATGACTCATCCTAATCTACTTTACATAATTTCTGTGACAATAAACTTCAGACATGAGAGCCAAATAAGCTTTTCTTTCCATAGCTAAAAACAGGCATTTAAGGAAAAGAAGAGTAATACAATATATTAAATCTGTTGATAAAAGGGATTATGCTGGATATTCTTCAGGACATGATACAAAGAGAACATGACAACAATCTGGACTTCAATTTATTTCTTTTCTATTTTTTTCTGTACAATTTACAGACACATTTTTTCCATATGGAAGTCATAAATATCACTGAAACTTCAAAGGGAAATTAAAAAATAAATTGTAAACTTGAGATCTTACTAAAAAGCCCACTTTAGTGGAATAGTCCGCAGCAAGTTGCACTACTAACCCAAAGGCTGTGAATTTTTAAAGGTTCCAATCTACCAGTGGGCAATGGTGGGCTACCTCCTCCTTTGCACCTTATCTCCTCTAAAACCAAAAATGATTTGTAAAATATGAAATAATATTGCCTCTGCTGCAGAGATTCCCATTTTCCTCAAGGTTAGCCACAAGCTATCGTGATCTACAAAGTCAAATGCCTTTGCATAGTCAATGAAACACAGATAGACATTCCTCTGGTACTCTCTGCTTTCTGCCAAGATCCATCTGACTTTGGCAATAATATCTCTAGTGCCATGACCTCATCATCTAAACTCAGCCTGTATATCAGGTAGTTCTCTTTCAATGTATTGTTCAAGTATTTTCTGGATAATCTTCAGCAGGATTTTGTGCACGTGGCCAGAAGAGATCAGTCCTCAGAGAAGCACATCATGCTCAGAAGGGTAGAGGGACAGCACAGGGGAAGAAGACCCCAGATAAGATGGAATGATACAGTGACTGGGGCAATGGCAGTTGGTGTGTCGGAATTAGTGAGACTGGCTCAGGACAGGAAAGGATTCAGAGCAGCTATGTCTGTAGGATCGCTAAGCATTGCAGGCAACTCAACCAATAACATTCTATGACAGGTTTGGAAGCAGGAGTGGCATCCACTTGCTAAACAACTTGCCTCTGGAAAGTCTACGAACTTTGATAAATGTCGATAGCTGTGGAGGGGTTCCAGGCCTTTTCTTCATAGGGTTGCTGATTTGGGCTTGACTCGAAGGCAATTAACAACAGCAAACTACTGCAGAAGCAAAAGAGGTAAAATTTCAGGGCTATGGAATCTTATTTGACTAAAATCTTTCCAGAAATAATACTTGTTGCTGTTGTTGTTGTTGTTGTTGTTGTTGCTGTTGTTGTTGTTGTGTGCCATCGAGTCGCTTGTGACTCATAGCGACCCTATGTACAACAGCCCAAACTCTGCTCTGTCCTGTGCCAATCGTACTATCTCTGACACTCCCATCCCGATTATCCCAGTCACTGAATCAATCCACCTCATAGAAGGCCTCCACCCTCGCAAGCATGATGTCCTTCTCCAAGGACCGGTCTCTCCTCACAACATGTCCAAAGTATGTTAGAGGAGCCTCAGAATCCTTGTCTCCAAGGAGCCACCCAGTTTAACCCTTTCCAGGACAAATCTGTTTGTTTCCCTAGCAGTCCATGGTATTCTCAATACTCTTCTCCAGCACCACAGCTCAAAGGCATCAATTCTCCTTCTATCCTCCTTGGTCATTGTCCAACTCTCTGATGCATAACAAGTGATTGAAAAGAACATGGCCTGTATCAGACGCACCTTACTCTCCAGAGAGACACCATTGATCTTCAGTATTTTGGAGAGGTCCCTAACAGCAGACTTTCCCATGACAATGTGCCTTTTAATTTCCTGGCTGCTGGTGCCAAGACTCTTGACTGTGGAGCCAAGCAAACTAAAGCTGTGTACAATCTCAATCTCTTCGCCATCTATCCTGATGCTGCCAATTGGTCCAGTGGTGAGAATCTTTGTCTTCTTGACATTGAACCTCAATCCATATTGTAGGCTGAGTCCTTGACACTCTGCAGCAGGTGCTTCAGGTCCTCCTCAGTTTCCTCAAGCAGGGTTGTGTCATCTGCATAATGCAGATTGTTGATAAATCGTCCACCAATCTTGACCCCACATTTCTCCTCATAGAGCCCAGCCTCCCGGATAATCTGTTCTGCATATAATACTTACATGTGCTAAATTAAAAAGAAAACAAAACCACATCTCAAACCCAAACTCATCCAGTTGATCAGAACTTAACTCACAACTGACCCTCCACTTGGTTTTGGAGGAGGTCAATTGGAAGAAAAGAGATTGTTACTGTTGTTGGTAGGTACTATAAGATCAAGTACCACCCATAATGGCCTATGAACAACAGATCTAACCCTGTCCTAGCCTTTGCCATTCTTCCTATCTCTGACACATGTGAGTCTATTGCTGCAGTCACTGGGTCGGCCCACCCATTTTATTATTGATAGTGAAAGACAAATGATAGTGTTGGTAGAAGCAGGAATGAATGCTGGGAAGTCACAAATTGTGGAACTTAACACTCCAGCCTTACAAATTTTGTGTAAACAGCTGTCCTCTAATTGACTCTATCTCATAGCCACCCTCTGAGTGTCAGAACAGAATTGTACTCCATATGGTTTTCTAGAGATGCCCCCCTCAACTCCCCATAGGGTTTTTTATGACTGGTTTTTCAGAAATAGATTACCAGAACTTTTTCTGAAGTGCCTCTGAGTAGACTCAAACTTCTTGCCTTTAGTTTAGCAATCAAGTATGTTTAACTATTTTTACTACTCAGACCTACCTTGCCTATTTTTAACTCATTTAATAAAAATAATATTTCACAGTCATTCTGAAAAGCCAAAATATTACTTATTACTGTTTGAAAGAATCACTGAAGTACAGGAAGAGCTAAGTAGATATTATTCAAGTTGAAAGTTCAGTTCAACGTGGTAGAAAATGCTGAGGTTCATGACTGAAAGTAAGTACATGAGCAGAGTTTTTCTTCCCAGGATTGAATGGTGATAGTCCAACGTTTGCTAACTGTCAAATGTTGAGTCATATAAAAACGTATGAATGTTGTAAACTGAAATGATAACATCAGCTATGCTTCATTCCTCTTTGATGACTGGCCCAGTCATCATCATTAGCATGGCTTTCCTTTCTCAGCTTTATTATTCTATGTTATCCAGAATGCCTACCTCATTCATTCCATATTGGACATACCATATCTTACCAGTATATATATATATCTTATTTTCTTCCCCATTTCTTTTCGACAAGAATTATGAGGCTAAGAAAAGATGTTGCTTTTGCTCATCTCTTTAGTAAGGTAATCCCGCCATTATTTATTTTTAATGACACACAAAGTGTCTCAGAGATCTTCAGAAGGGAGATATGCCAGATTCTACATTAAGGACAGTCACCAGTTAGTCAATGGAATCACACTCATGAAGGAGCTTAGTGGAGAGGAATATTTTAAAAAGAACTTGCATTCTTTGGTTAGGCTTTTGGCAGAGGTGATGGCATTAAGAAATAGCCAAACTCAAACTTTGGAGTAGTTTTAAGAAAAATAAAGTCATTTTTATTACATATTGATTTTTCCCCAGGGCAAGAAAGAATGACTTATCTTCTCCTTGTTTTGTTGATGAAACAATTTTCTTATCCAATCTTCCCAGACTGGTTTCTGTGTCTTGATTGCTAGCCCAGTTACATTAAATGCTTGACTTGGTAGAAATTTTCAGAGAAAGTATATATTTGAAAGCTATCAGAAATAATTTGGATATACTTCTATCCATTTTCTTTTCAAATAAGATAAGCAGTTATAAGAATATTTTAAGGTATTATTGGGCATGCATCGTTGCTAGAACAGAGAATAATGTATCATCAGATCTGAAAATTTAAATTGCCTACAAATATTTTACTCAACTACCCAAAGAATTTGGTTCCTCAAAGCAGAGTCTAAGGCAGAAGTCCACGTGACATTACATTATTAGAGAATATAATCTAAGAAAATCAAGAGTGAGAGAATAGAAAAGTGGAGAAGGGTGACAGAGCAGATAAACCAGTGCATTACAAATATAGATCTTACAGATCTGCACCTGCCAGATCCCTGAAACCCAGACAAGACATCCTGTCCTTCCCAAAGACCCTGTATATCCACACTTCAGTACATTTCTACCTCTATTAGAACTGAATGGCCATATTTCACACCTTTGGGAAGAATTTCTCTTTATCATTGTTGTTCCATTCCTGGGTGGGGCTGTAATACGGCATCAATCTACTTTGCATTAACATTAACACTGATATATTTGACAAATAAGTTTAAAATAGACCTAAGCTATCTGTTCTTCTTTTACTTTACATACGTGACCACAGTTCCTTAAGACCCTAGATGTGAAGGAAGGAAGTGGCATTGGTACAACTGACACAGGTGACAAGAAAATCTGAACTCATGTGCATGTAATTTGTTCATGTCTTTCTGGACATGGTTAAGCTGGGTATCAAATGTTTCATTTATATCAAAAATATGCTGAGACATCTGCCCAAATTTATCAGTCAATATATCTTATGAAATGACAGTCAATATATCTTATGAAATGACAGTACAAGCTGTGGTTGTGTGATGGCTAAATTTATGTGTCAGCTTAGGTAGGCTATGATGCCCAATCATTTGATCAAGCACTTGGGCTTAGGGAAAGGTATTTTACTTAACCTTTATAATCTTTTAATTCTAAAAAAAGAAGATATCCTCAATAATATGGAAAAATTTCATCTCAGAAGCAAAAATTTACTTCCTAGAGATAAAGCATTCTGCCTCATAACTATAGCATAGAAATTCTGCCCATTTTCAGTCTACTACTCTACCTGTTCACCTATACTCCACAGGAGAAGATTGGATAATCTCCACCTCTGTTATTTGCCTCTGAAAACCCACTGAAGGATCAGCTATGGGTCAGTCATCACTCAGTGGTACTCAACAACAACCCTACTTACTTTTACTTACTTTTAGACTGCCACCATTCACAATCACTTGAGTTAATTCATTAAAACTTCTGAAATATACACACTCAACCTATGTGTGTGTGCGTGTGGTTCTGTGCCATCAAAGTTAGTTTTAACTTACAGGGCAATCTTTAAGACAGACTATTACCACCCTAATAGAGTTTCTTAAGCCATAGCCTTTTATTAAAGTGATAGAGCATCAGGTCTTTCCTCTTGCAAAGGAGCTGGTAGGATTTGACCACTGATCTTTCTGTTGGCAATCAAGTGCTTAACTGTTGAGGCATGAGGGATCCTTATCCACATATACAGTGGTTTTAGTAACAGTGACCTCAAATATAGACACAACTATAAGGATGTCACAGTACTGAACAGCACATCATTCTGAATCTGTGACAACAACATATAGATGTCGTACTGGTTCTGTTTCTCAGGAAAATGTCATCTGATATTCCATATGCAGGCACTCAATGCCTACTAAGATTTAGTAAAATTTCAGAAACCAAGTTTTATATGAGACTATTTTTTCTACTCATTTATCCATTTTTATTATTATTTATTTATTCTTAGATTTTTTTTCTACTTCTTAAATTCTGTTGATTCTGTCCATTTCAAATTTCTTAGATTTTCTGTCAAATGGTAGTCACTTGAATCTTTCCTGAAAAATATCCTTATTTAAGTTAATCAGGCACTTATTTTGTTCTTTTAGTCAGAATCCTGATTCTTAAAGACAGTGTGCTGATCAGGCAGTTTCAGGTCTTTAGTTTTTCCATTTGTGTAACACTCAATTACTATTTTTAAGTTATTATTCTGGCTCACTAACATATATTCAATGTCTCCTAAAACTTTCTCCCTTCAACTTGTGGCATCCACTAGTAACTTTGATATCTCTAGTATATTTGCTATCTCTGCATAACTCTGGTGGTGCAGTGGATTAAGTATTGTACAGTGAGTGCTTCTCTAATCTCTCACTCACTTTCATTCTCTCTCTCACTCTCTCTCTCTTTCATTACTGATGAGTCAGAACCAATTCATAGCTGGTCCTCCATTGTGTTTCTAAGGGTGCAAACCTTGAAGGAGAAGATTGCTCATCTTTTTCCCACTGAGTCACTGATGTACCTGAACCACCAGAGAGATCCAGTCTTCAAGTTTGCAACACAATTCCCTATAGTTTCAGGACATTCAATGTATATTTATCTCCTAAAGTAAACAAAATATACGACATTGCTTCTGTTTTCCTGTGTGCCCCAGAATAAATCTTGTTGTTGTTGTTGTTGTTGTTGTGTGCCATCGAGTTGGAACTAACCCAGAGTTGACCCTCTAGGGGATTTTCAGAGGCAGTAAATCTGACAAGAGCTTGCCCATCAAAACTGCAGGCCTTTGGGATTGCAATGAAGATTCTTACCACTAGGCCACCAGAGCTCCCAGGCAGCAAATAAAACACCAAAACATCATTTATGCCTAGTTTGATCCTACTCTTTCTTTAGTCTTTGGTTAGTTCACCTCCAATTAGTGTAACTGTTCAATAGTATGCATTTAACTAAGAAATGAAAAAAGGAGGATGGAAGAAGAATTTATGCTTTTGACTCATGGCTTTGGTGAAAAAATATGCCTATACCTTACATGGCCAAATGATCTGTCCAGAAAGAAGCATAGCCAGAATGTTCCTTATCAATGAGGATCACATAATGTTGTCTCACATACTTTCCACAAATTACCAGGAGATAGGGCCAGTCCCTGGGAAAAGTATCATCTTCTGTAAAGTAAAGAATCAGTAAAAAGAAGACTTCCTTCAAAAAACTAGATTGACAGAATGGCTGCAACAATCAGCTCAAATATGGCAATAATTGTAAGATGGTTGTGCAGGACCAGATAACATTTCATTCTGCTGAACGTAGGTACAGTTTTAGCTTACAGATAGCTTTTATAGCCATTACCTTAGTTTCCTCTGGTCTCTAGCTACCTTAGCTTGCAAATCATCAACAGCTAAGGAACTAGAATGAGCAAGAGTTTCCCATACTGAGCTGCAATACTTGAAGGACACTGGAGCAAGACCATGGAGAGAAGACCCTGGTAATGGTGGTGGAGAGATTGTAGCATTGCTGTGGAGAAAATGTGGCAAAGTATAACCAGAAGAGCCCTGAGATAAAGGCCACAGTTAAAGGTCTTGCTGGACAACCTAAGGAGAAGCTGATTTATAACTGTTCTGAGGCAAACCTGGCTGATTGATTTGGATTTGGTAGCTGAACTGAAACCAGGACTTTTCCAATTAAGGAATTGTGTTTTACTGTAAATCGGGCTTGGGACTGCTGAACTAAACCTGGGTTTGTATTGTGAGATATTCTTTGCCTGTCCCAATCCCCAATCTATTTCCCTAATAAATACTACTCTTTGTACCACAAATATGTGTAAAGTCTGTGAGTCAACAAAGAATAAACAAACATCTTGCTACTGGCATGGGTGTAGAGGCACCATGGGGCTGGGATACAGGCTCTTTATCTATGGGGTTTCGGCTTTGGGGCAATGAGGGGATATGCTATTCTCATTCCCTCTGGCCCTTTCAGAAAGATGCTCACAGCCCTGGCTTCCGTGTCCCATTTTCTGTGTTCTAGACAATAGTTTACTATGAGTCAGAACTAATCAACAACACTAACAGCAATATTTTTTTTAAGAAAAAAATCAACTACAGAGATTTTGAAAGGTTTTCTAAGAATTATATTGCAAAAATAATCTCAAGAACTGGTTTGAAGCCTTGAACACTAATGAACAAAGACCAGATGAGCTGTGGGAGAATATCAACAATATCGTTCATGAAGCATGCAAAATGTCATTGCAAAGACACAAAAGAGAGAAAGATCATTGTGGATGTCAGTAGAGACTCTTTATATTGCAATGGAGGGTCAAGAAATCAAAGCAAAGGAATTAAGAAGTTAAGGCACCAGCCACTGAAAGGTAATAAAGGAGGTCAGAATTGCTTCCACTGTGGAAAGCTAGCCCACTTCAGTAGACAGTGTCACAGACGAGAGACACAGATAGGCAAGGGAGTAGAGAGGAAGCTCCACTCACTTGCTTTAAGTGTGGATTTGAAGGACACATGGCCAAGGGCAGCCCACATCAAGTCCTAGTAGCAGACAGGACTGACAGGCCCTAGCTCCCAGCTGAAAACAAAGGAGGACGC
>NW_006399948.1:128511-130831 GCF_000299155.1 Elephantulus edwardii
ATCATTCAGAAAATTACTTGAGGACATCCCAACTAAGGATTTATCAATATTTTAGGTCTTCCTTTTCACAAAATCAGTTCCTAGCAATTAGTCATATTGATAGTCAAGACTTGTCACTTCATTCTCTCTTAACGAAATTTTGCATTAAATGAACTAGTATCTATGAAAAATTAAAATAAAATTAAACTACTAAGAAATAAAGAAGTAATCCAGTACTCTGCACTTGAGTACCATTGGTTCTGGATGATATGCTACTTTAGAAATGGTTCTCTATTGTTTGTCAGTTTGCGGTGCTGTGGTAACTTGCATGTTGCTTTGTTGCCAGAAGCTATGCTATCAGTGTTTCAAATACCAACAAGGTAATTCCTGGTGGGCAGGGTCCTGTGGAGCTTCCAGACAAAGATAGAATAAGAAGCAGGACTAATGATCCACATCTAAAATAAAAGGTCTTCAAATAACCTATGAATAGTAGCAGAACTAAAGAATAGTAACAACACTAAAGAATAATGTTTAGGGATGCACATGTTGTTGTTGTTGTTGTTGTTGTTGTTGTTGTTGTTGTTGTTTGCCATCGAGTCGAGTATGACTCGGACTCTATGAACAAAAGACCCAATACCTTTCTGTAACTATGGAAGAGGCCTAATGCCTTTCCATAACTATTGCCGTTTCTCCAAATTCATAGTTTCCAGAGGCATGTGGTTTAGGAATTGGATGCCACTTTTGCTTCCAAACATGTTTTACAACTGGAAGCTCCACCAAACACTGTCTACAATGAGAAACCATTATGTTATTTGATGCCCCAATAACACAAGGTTTAGCATCACAGCAAACCCAGATTACTTCATACAATGCATTGACAAAGAGTGATGTACAAAATGAAAGAATGTTCCTCCAAATATAACAACACTAGTCTCACTTAACAGTGGTTAAATGTTGTCAAGCTGAATACAACTCATAGCAACCCTATGAATAAAAGACCTGAACTCTGTTCTATAACTAACATAATTTCTGTACATTTATAGAGGTTATAGAGTTTCAAAGGCATCTAACTTAGGAAGTGAATGCCTCTCCTGCTTCCCAACTTGAATCAATCTGGAAGCGCCTTCAAACATTGTACATGATGAGTAAATATTAGTGGTATTTGACATGACTATGGCACAGTGTTCAGCATCATAGAAACTCGAAATTGTTCAGTACAGCAAACAGACAAATGATTGCTGTATCACTTGAAGAATATTCATTCTAAAATTAATAAATGTGTCTATTAAAAAATTAATAAAAGACACTAGAAGCCAACTCCTAGAGTGGAGGCTCCAGGCTGCACCCCAGACCCAACCTCTCACTACCGGATTTTAAAGACACACCTTTAAGCAGGTCTCAACCCTTGGTCAAAAGTTGAACTGACACCTGCTTTGGGGGGGAAAAACAGTAACACACATCAAATATGACCCCAAAACTTCCCTTACATGATCTCCATCAAGACATGACTGACAACAAGACGCTAGAAGACACCTTCTAGAGTGGAGGCTACAGACTGGCCCGCAGACCAAAAAAACTCCAGTGCAATATTAAAGGAGGAGGTACAGTGGCAAAAAGAAGGCATTAGTGAAAGCACAACTCCAGGAAATGACAGAATACTAACAAAATGTTTTAACAAACAGATGTGGCACCAAAGATGGCAAGAAATTTGGAAGAAAGCTGTATGTCAAATAACTGGAAGAGATCCATATTTGTGCTAATTCTCAAAAAAGGTCATATGAGACATTATAATCCACAAATACAATCTTAAAGGTGGCTGGTACAGTACATCAACAGGGAACTGCCAGAAATTCAAGCCAGACCCAGAAGAGAATGTAAATGGATGGATATTATTGCTCTGATATCAGATCTTGGCTGAATGCAGAGAATACTAGCAAGGGATATACATAGAATGATAAAAACACAAAGAAAATGAGGAAATGGTTGCTACAAAAATCATGATGGCAGTCAGTTTTGGAGAGAAAGGAGAGGGTTTTGCTAAGAGTGTGTTTCAGAGGTGACTGGCAAGATTCTGTTTCCTAGAGAGATGGTGTCTGTTAAAAATTTCACCCTATCAGGGAAATAAGTGGGTAAAGACGAGTGTGAGAAAGGCAGGGACAACACTGAAACTAAAGTTAACGCCGCAATAAGGGATATACCTTTAACTTGCTGGTCTGTCTGATACTTCTCTAAATCTGAACATTCACATTAAGACAGACTAGGAAGAAGGATTGGCCATCCACTTCTGAAATAGCAGGCCTCTGAAAACCCTATGTACAACAGAACACATTTAGATAACAGA
>NW_006399948.1:133210-138993 GCF_000299155.1 Elephantulus edwardii
TTCATTTAAAGTAAAAATTTAAACAATAAATTAGGGTCTTGTTTAATAATTTGTACATAGATAATTTAGTAATATTGGTTATATTTTTTTATAGTACATCATCATTCTGAATTATTCCCCAACCTATCTTTTAGAGTATTAAAAAACTTTACATGATAACTGTATCTTTTTCATTGTACAATATATTTATCTGTAAAGTGAATGTTATAAAGGATAAAATGATTAAACTAACTTGTATGGTAAGTATAAACTTAGGCACTTAATATGTTAGAGTTAGAAGAAATCCTAAGAGGCCATCTGATGATCATTTCTATTATAGAGACATGGAAACAGAATACCAGATGGATTAAGAGACTTGGCCAATGTTGAGTCTTAATTATGTATAGACTTGGGACAGCTCATAGTTCTGACTCAGATCATAGATATATCTACTGTCTCACCCACATGACAGGACCCCTGAGCCTTTTCACTTACTTTTCAAAATATATGTGAGAATCATAATCAAGCACTATTATCAATGAAATTTAAATTTGTAATCAAACAATAAACTTATAAGGCATCTGTTAAAAGTTAATAAAACAGCAAATTCACCTCTACATTTTTTAAGGAGGCAAACATTAAAAACAATACTAATTTTTAAAAATCCTTTATTTCCTACAAAAGCTGCTTATTTTTACTCATCTAATGTAGTAAAGGTAGCTTGTGACTGCAATAAAGTCTGTCATTGCCACAATCAATACTAATAAAAATGACACAACGTATGAGGCAACTGCCCTAATCATATTTATCTTGACAGGTTGTTTCTGAGTTATACGTCATTTGCACTTTAGCCCCACTTCTGTGCCATGTAGACCTAAGCAGTATAAACAAAAAACACATGATTCCAATTGTACTCTCCCAAAGAGAGAGTAAACCCAAATAAGTAACAAATTATTACTCCTATAAGGTTGTTACCTAACATTTCTTATTTGAATACCTTTCATTTCTGGAATTAGTTCTATTTAAACAATTCAAGTTTTGATTTCTCAACACGAAAAATTTCATTTTTTGTCCTCACACTTTATTTCCTGACAGACAATTGCCAACCTTCAAACACAACATGTGTTAAGTGCTTACTATAAACCAGACACACCTGTCAGTTTGGCAAACTGTACTGACCTGTAGTTTGCTGTACTGTTGGAATCTTTGTTACTGGTATTTCAAATATCAGCAGGATATCCATGGTACATGGGTTTCAGCAGAGGTTCCAGATAATTCTTGTTGTTGTTGTTGTTGTTGTTGTTGTTGTGTGCCATCGAGTTGCTTGCGACTCATAGCAATCCTATGTACAAGAGCCCTAAATGTCGTTCTATCCTGTGCCAACCTTGGCCTCTCAAATACACTCATTCCCACCACCCCAATCACAGTTCAATCCATCTCATCAAGGGTCTTCCTCTCCTGTGCCCATTCCTCCACTCTCCCAAACATGATGTCCCTCTCCAAGGACCAGTACCTCCTTGCAACATGCCCAAAGTATGTCAGAATCCTTGACTCCAAGGAGTGTTCCGACTTCACCCTCTCCGGGACAAACCTGTTTGTTCTCCTAGCAGTCCATGGTATATTCAACACTCTTCTCCAGCACCACAGCTCAAGGGCATCAATTATCTTTCTATCATCCCGAGTCACTGCCCAACTCTCCGATGCATAGCATGTAATTGCGAAGACTATAGCCCGGATCAGGTGCACCTTAGTCTTAGCCTGATGTCGTTGCTCTTCAGTACTCTTGAGAGGTCCCTCACAGCCTACTTTCCCAGAGCAATTCATCTCTTGATTTCCTGGCTGCTGTTACCAAGAGTGTTGATTTTGGAACCAAGTAAACTAAAATTGTTACCTCTCTCAATCTCTTCACCATCCATACTCATGCTGCCAATTGGCCCAGTGGTGAGAATCTTTGTTTTCTTCATATTGAGCTTCAATCCATAGTGAAGGCTGCAGTCCTTGATCTTCTGCTGCAAACACTTCAAGTTCTCCTCAGTTTCAACAAGCAGGGTTGTATCATCCACATAACGCAGGTTGTTGATGATTCTTCCACCAATCCTGATTCCACATTGCTCCTCACACAATCCAGCCTCTCGGATGACCTGTTCTGCATTCAGATTGAAAAGGTATGGAAACAAAATACATCCCTGAAGGACCCCTTTCTTGATTTTGAAACATCCAGTGTCTCCCTGCTCTGTTTTGACAACTGCCTCTTGGTCCAAGTATAGGTTTCGCATTAGCACAATCAAATGTTCTGGGATTCCCATTCTTCTCAGAGTCAGCCATAGCTTGTTGTGATCCACACAGTCAAAAGCATTTGCATAGTCAATGAAGCACAGATACACATTCTTCTGGTATTCTTTGCTTTCTGCCAAGATCCATCTAACGTTAGCTATAATATCCTAGTACCATGACCTCTTCTAAATCCAGCCTGCACATCTGGCAGTTCTCTTTTGACATATTGTTCCAAATGTTTTTTATAACTTTCAGCAAAATCTTGCTTGCCTATGATATTAATGATATTGTTCAATAATTTCCACACTCTATTGTGTCCACAAAATAGATTTTTTAAAAAAAATCTGTATATCTACTTGTAAATATTGGAAAGTGAAAGTAATGAATAGTATTAGCACATTGTCTAATATGTGGTTCTTAAGTACAATCAAGTCAGAACTAACCAATAGCTGACCCCTTAATAGGTTTTTTCAGAGACCATAAATAACAGGGGAGATTATGCATCTTTCTCCTGCAGAGTAGCTGGTGGATTCAAACAGTATGTCTGTGTTGACAGTGCAGCTCCTTACCAGAGCCACTAGAGTTCTAGACCACCAGAGTTCCCCATCTTATCTGATATGTTGTTGTTGTTTCTTGTTGTTGCTGTTGTTATTTGCCATCAAGTTGCCTACAACTCATAGCGACACTGGCTCTGGAACGTGCCCTATCTTGAGCCAATCTCATCATCTCAAACAGACCTAAGCCCAATTCTCCAGTCACTGAGTCAGTCCATTTCATCCTGGATCTCTCTCTCCTGCACTGACCCTCCACCTTTCCAGGCATAATATCCTTCTCCAAGGACTTGTATCCCTGGCCACGTGCCCAAAGTATCTGAGACAGAGCCTCAAAATCCTTGCCTCCAGGGAGCAACTCTGTTTCACCCTTTCCAGGGCAGACCTGTTTATTCTCCTGGCCATCCACGGTATGTTCAACACTCTTCTCCAGCACTATAACTCAAAGGCATCAAACTTTCTATCATCCTTAGTTGTCGTCCAGGTCTTGGATCCATAGCAAGTAATTGTGAAGACCATGGCCTAGATCAGGCACACCTTGGTCTCTTGACTGACATCATTGCACTTCAATACTCTATAGAGGGCTCTGACAGCAGAATTCCTCTGAAATTCATCTTTTGATTTCCTGACTGCTGATGCTAAGAGTGTCGAGTGTGGAACTAAGCAAGCTGAAGTTTATCTATCAACAATCTCAATCTCTTTTCATCCATCATGAAGCAGTTAGTTGGACCAGTGGTGAGAATCTTTGTTTTATTGATGTTGAACTTTAACCCATAGTGAAGACTACAGTCCTTGACCTTCTCCAGTAAATGCCTCATGTCTTCTTCAGTTTCGCCAAGCAATGTTGTGTCATCTGCATAACATAGATTGTTGATGAGTCTTTCCCCAATTCTAATGTCACATTCCTCCTCATAAAGTCCAGACCCCAGAATGATCTGTTCTGCATACAGGCTGAAAAAGTATGGAGATAGGATGCATCCCTGACACACACCTTTCCTGATTCTGAATCATGCAATGTTTCCCTATTCTGTTCTGACTAACGTTGATAGTCCCTCAGTTTAAAAGACTCTCAAAATATGACTCAGAAAGGAAGAGGTTCCTATTCAATGTAGCTTCACTCTATGCCTTCAAGTTGGTTCCAACTCAGGCTAATGGCAATAAAGTCCATCACTGTCATATTCAATGAGATTGACCATCTTTCTTCCTCAGAGCCACTGGTAGATTTTAACCACCAGAGAATATCAACCTTTGTGTTACCAGCACAACTCTCTAAATGCTACACCACTAGACCCCTCTAATTAGAGTTCACCTTAATGATATATATGTATTAAAGTAATCAGGACCTTCCTTCACTTGTTGATATGACACAACTCAAAATGAGGAGAAATGATTGTAAATCCTGGTAAGATGGAATGCTCAAAATATGAATCTAGGAAAATTGGAAGTTGTCAATAATAAAGTGGAACCTTTAAAGATAGATATCCTAGGCATTACTGACCTAACGTGGACTGATGTTGGTCATTTTTAATCAAACAAACATATGTTCTGCAAACAAGGAATGAAAACTTGAAGAGGAATGACATTCATCATCAAAAGAATATTTCAAGGTTTATCCTGAAGTACAATCGTGCCTGTCATAGGATAATATACATATGTCTATAAATTTATGTGCCAACTCTTATTACCAAAAATGAAGAAATTTGAGATTTTACCAACTTCTGTAGTCTGAGATTAATCTAAGATGTAGTCAAGATATACTGATAATTACTAGTGATTGGAATATGGAAGTTGGAAACAAAGAAGGATTGATAGTTAAAAAATATGTTCTTCATTATGGAAATTATGCTAGTGATCATATGATTTAGCTTTGCAAGATCAAGGACATATTTATTGTAAATTGCTTTTTTAAAAATAGGTTGCTTTTTCATAAGCAGCAACTACACATATTGACCTCACCAGATCTAGTTAATTTAACTATATCTATGGAAAGAGACAATGCAGAAATTCAACTTCATCAGTAAAAATTAGGCTAGAGACTGATTATGGAAAAATGACAATTGTTCATATACAAATTCAAGTTGTAACTAAAGAAAAATCCATACATCCAAAGTGCAGCCTGCCTGAATTTAGAGACCATAGCAAGAATAGATTTGATATATTCAACACTAATGGCTGAATATTAGACAAATTGTCAGATGACATCAAAGACATTATACATAGGAAAAATAAAGGATCATTAAAAAGAAAGAAAAGAGTGAAATGGATATTAGATGAGACCTTGAAAATTTTACATGATTCTAGAATAGTTAAAGTGGACACACAAAATTATAAATAAGAGAGCTGAGTAGATGATTTCAAAATACAGCCCAACAAGACAAAGTAAATTATTATAATGAAATTTATAAAATTTGTAAGGACAGGGTGGTAAAATTCCTAAAAAACAAAAAGAACCTAATCATCATTTCTCAAGCTGAAAGAATTGGAGAAGAGGGAGGAAAATAAAGCCTTAAGTTTCAATAGTGAACGATTCTAAGGAGAAAATATTGAATGATTCAGGAAGAGAAAACAGCAAAAGAAAATGGAAGAAATTCAAAGAATCTCTATGTCAAAAAGAGTTGCTCTGAATGACTGGAAACCCTAAGTCTCTGTAAACTTTCATTAAAATTAATAATTTTTTTTTAAAAAAAGAGTTGCTCAACATTCAATCACTCAAGTGGTATTACATGATCAAGAACTAATGAAACTAAAGAAAAATTATCAAGTTGCACTGAAGACATTGCAAAAGCTAAAGCTCCAGGAATTGATGGAAGTCAGTTGAGTGATTTCAGCAAATTAATGCAAAAACAAAAACACTCACTCAATTATGTCAAGAAATTTGGAAGACAGCATCCAGTTGGAGGAGGTCCTCATTTGTCTCTATTACAAAGAAATAGTGATTCATTAGAATAAAGACATTATCATACAATATCAATAATTTCA
>NW_006399948.1:140121-143010 GCF_000299155.1 Elephantulus edwardii
TAATTTTTAAAAATTTAAAAATTTTTTTTAAAAAAGCAACACAAAAAAAAATACAGGCTTTAATTTAACAGAACTATTTCTAGCATTAAAATGTGTCGGGTTTTCAAGAAACAGGGTGAAATAAAGCTTAACCCTTCCACTAGGTGCTAAGGAGAAGCAAATGCCTGAAAGACCAGGTGGATCCTCTCTGTCGCGAACCAAGTCTGAATGCTGGCAGACTGTCTCTATGTACTTTATATTTGGTAATTGCTGCTTGTCAGCACCTGCACTTTCTGTGTTGTTTTTGTTTGCACTCTGGGCAAAAAATGTAGAGTTGGATAGTTAAGTATTTCAGCAACTGTCTCCTTGGTGACTTTCAGGAAACAAACTTTGACCCTGTTTTTTGTGTGTGTAATAAAAAAAAAAAAAAAGTAAAATTCTGCTGAAGATTACTCAAAAAATACTTTGAATGGTACATTGACAGAAAAATGTCATAAATTTAAGCTAGCTACAGAAGAAACAGGCATTTGACTTTGTGGGTCACAATCTTAAGGGTGGCTAACCTTAAGAAGAATACCTGATTGTGCTATACTTGGACCAGGGAGCAGTTGTCAGGACAGAGCAAGAAAATACTGCATGGTTCACAAGCAGAAAAAAAAGTGCATCAAGAATATTTCCTGTCTTCATACCTTTTCAATCTGTATACAGAACAGATCATTTGAGTGGCTGGACTTTATGAAGGGGAAATGTGGCATCATGATTGAAGGAAAACTCGTCAAAAATTTACATTATGCAGATGACACATTACTTGCTGAAACTGACAAAGGCCTGAAGCATTTGCTGCAGAAGGTCAAGGACGACTACAGTCTTCAATATGGATTGAAGTTCAACATCAGTAAAACAAAGATTCTCACCACTAGGCCATTAGCAGCTTCATCATGGACGGAGAAGAGATTGAAATTGTTGATAAATTCAGCTTGCTTAGTTCCACAATCAACATTCTTGGCACCAGCAGTCAAGAAATCAAAAGACAAATTGCATTGGGAAATCTGCTGTCAGGGACCTCTCCAAAGTGCTAGAGAGTAATGAGTCAGTCTAGGGACTTAAGTAAGCATGATCCAGGCCATGGTTTCACAATTATTTTAAAATGACTAAGGATAACAGAAGAAGAAATGATGTTTTTTATTTGTGGTGTTAAAGAAGAGAATTGAACATACCATGGACTGCTAAGAGAACTAGTAAGTCTGTCTGGAGAGGGAGAAATCAAGATGCTTCTTGGAGGCAAGTACTTTGAGGCTCTGTCTCACATATTTTGGTCCTATAGCCAGGCGCAACAAGTCTTGGGAGAAGGATATCATGCTTGGAAGGGTCAAGAGACAGCACAGGAGAACACCCCAGATGAGATGGATTGACACAGTAACAAGTAATGAGGATAGGTGTGTTAAAGACAATGAGATTGACTCAGGATAGGGCATGGTTCAGCACTGTTCACTGTGAATCGTGGTAGACTCAAAGGCACATAACAATAAAAGAGAAATTGGAATGAGTGCTATACTCATTAATTTTGGAGATATATATATATATATATATATATATATATATATTCTCTGAAAGCAGATAATACCAAAAATATGTTTATCTGTATTATTGACTATACAGTTGTTATTAGGTGCCATCAAGTTGAGTATGACTCATAGAGACATTAATAACAGCTGACCTGAACACTGTACTATCCTGTGTCATTAATCATGGTCTCTGACACAGTAGAGCTCATTCATTGTGTCAGTCCATCCATTTGGGGTCTTCCTATCCTTTGCTGACCCTCCATGTTTCCAAGCATGATGTCCCTTTCCAAGGAACAGCCTCACCTAGCTACATGTCCGCAATATGAGAGATGAAGCTTCAACATCTTTGCCTCCAAGGAGCATTCTGGCTGCACTTTCCCAAAGCCATATTTGTTATTTTCGCAGTCCATGGAATATTCAGCAATTTTCTCTGGCACCACAACTCAAAGGCATCAATTCTCCTTCTGTCATCCTTATTCATTGTCCTCTTTTCTGATGCATGGCAAGTGATTGAGAAGCACATAGTCGAGAGATCCAAGATGGCAGCGGAGGCAGAGACAGCATGGTGAGCTGCGGGAGCAGCGAACCACTTAAAGCAGGGCCATTATGGCCTTCCACAGACTTTGGCTTTTTGATAATTGAACACTTAAACAGTTGATGACTGGCCCTCAGTGAAGATCGAGGGTCAACAACAGGAATTCAAGGATTCTCAAGGAGAAATAGGTGAGTTTCATGGCTCCCAACGCCCTCTGCAGAGCCCTCACCGCACCACACAGCCGCTGCAGCTCCATGAGGCTTCCACAGCCGGAATGAATGGATTCCCTCACCCAGGATGGATGCTGGGCACTGGCCCTCCTCAAGACTGGTATAGTGAAGCCACCACACTGCTGCAAGTTGGTCTGGAGAGAATTCTTGGAGCCAGGATGGCGGCAGTGGGGGAAGCGGGCGCCCGCCAGCCACCCGCACAAGAGGGGCCGCACACCAGCCGAGCGTCCGTGTGGCAGGGTGGGGGGCGCACCCTCAATGACCGCCCGCGCTGGGGGGGCTGCGCACCTCCAGCAGGCCTCCTGTGCTGGGGGGGGCACTCCCCGCTGGCCACCTGCGTAGGAGGTGGGGGACGGAATGCATGACTGCCATCTGCAGGTTTGGGTCTCCTTGGACAGGCCAAAAAAGACGATTACCTATGCATTGGACAGGCCAAAGAAGATGATTACCTATGCATTGGACAGGCCAAAGAAGATGATTACCTATGCATTGGACAGGCCAAAGAAGATGATTACCTATGCAATGGATTGCTGAAAGTCACTGTGAGTCTGATGACCTTAACAGTGGCAGCATGCACAAG
>NW_006399948.1:145410-149482 GCF_000299155.1 Elephantulus edwardii
TACTCCTACGATAAAAATAATGCCCTAAAATATAATACTTTTAGACTATTCTCTCCCCCATAGACTTCAATGCCGTAAATATCACTGTATCAATCCTTCTTGTTGGGAGGGGGGTCTTCCTCTCGTTCTCTGACCCTCCACCTTTCCCAACATGATGTTCTAGTCCAAATACTGGCCCCTCCCAAAGTATGGTAGATAATATTTCACCATCCTTGCCTCTGAGGACCAACCACTCTAGTTGCAAGTCCTCCAAGATAGACTTGTTGATTCTTTTGGCAGTCCATGGAATATTCAGTACTCTTCTCCAGTACCACAACTCAAAGGTGGTTATTTTTATTATGTGCTGTCAAATCACCTGTGACTCATAGTGACTCTGTGCACAATAGCTCTTAACTCTGTCCTATTCTGAGTCAATTTCACTGTCTCAAATAAACCTGCCCCTATTACCCCAGTCACTGTATCAATCTATCTCATTTAGGGTCTTCTTTTCCTGTGTTGTCCTTCCATCCTTTCAAGTACGATGTCCTTCTCCAGGGACTCATCTCTCCTAGTAACATGCACAAAGTATATGAGATGGAGCTTCAAAATACTTGCTTCCAGAGAGCTACTTGGTTTCACTCTCTCCACGACAGACCTGTTTGTTCTCTTGAAGTCCATGGTATGGTCACTACACTTCTCCAGCACCACAACTCAAAGTCACCAGTTCTTTTTCTGTCAACCTTAATCATTGTCCGGCTCGTTGATACATAGCAAGTAATTGTGAAGACCATGGCCTGGATCAGGTGCACTTTGGTCTCTAGACTGACATGTTTGCTCTTCAGCATTTAGAGAGATCCCAGACAGCAGACAATCCTAATCTGTCTTGATTTCTTGACTTCTGGTGGCAAAAGTGTGGACCCAAACAACATATCAATTCTTTTTACAGCACTTTCAGATGCATGAGAAGTATTTAAAAAGACCATGGCTTGGACCAGTTACACCAAAGTTAATTTAACTTCTTTATAATTCTACATCCCTATTTATATTATGTGTCTTTAAACTGACATCATTGATCTTTAGGACTTTAGAGTGGTCCTTGACAGCAGATTTTCCCAGTACATTTTTTTTAATTTCTTGACTGCTGGTACTATGTGTGTTGGTTGTGGATCCAAATAAAATTGAAACTTAGAACTGGACAAAATGTTACTTCATGTTGCTAAGTTTGAGCCCATAGCTGCAACTATCATGTCAGTTCATCTTATTAAAGGTGGCCTTCATTTTTTGCTGACACTCTCTGCCCCCACTTTACCAGACATGAGATCTTCCTCCAGGGACTGGTCACTTTTGATAGTATTGTCAACATTCATGAGAGAAAATCTCACTTTCTTTGCTCCAAAGCAGTAGTTTGTTTCTACCCTACTGGAGAAAGTTTTTGATGCACACAAGAAGGTCCCATTCTTGGATTTTATCTTCTCTAGGTTGTACATTTTTGGCTATGCTTGCAAGCCTATTTATGCCATAGACCACGGCTTCTAATTTTGTTCCATTTTATCTCTTATGGTCTTTATGCTTTGGGGGTTTACTCCAATGTCTCTTATCCACTCTGAATTGGTTTTTGTGTATTTTGTGAGACGTGGATCCTGTTTCAGTTTTCTGCAGGCATTTGTCCAGTTTTGCCAGCATCTTTTGTTAAAGAAGCTGTCATTTCCCCTTTTGATGAGTTTTATTACTTTGTCAAATAACAGTTGATTGTAGGCTGATTTCTTCATTTTTTTTCCTTCTATTCCGTTGATCTCTATGTCTGTCATTGTATTAATACAATGCTGTTTTGATTCCTACAACTGCTTATAGGCTTTGAAATCAGCAAGTGAGATGTCTCCAACTTCATTTATATTTTTTAGAAGAACTTTACTTCTTCTGGATTTCTTTCTTTTCCAAACAAAACTAGAAATGGCCTTTTCTATCTCCTGGACGAATGAATGTGATATCTCTATTGGAGTTGTTTTGGAGTTGCAGATTGGTTTTGGTTGTCATTAGATGTCGTCAAGTTGAGTACAATCCATAGTGAACAACAGATGAACAACAGCTCTGAACCTTGTCCTATCCTGTGCCATCCTCACACTTCCTGACACACCAGAGTCTATTACAGCAGTCACAGCCAATCAACTTGGTTGAGGGCCTTCCTCTCCTTCGCCAACCCTCTACCTTTCCAAGCTTCATGTCCCTCTCCAAGGAATAGCCCTTCCTAGCAACATGCCTGAAATATATAAGCTACAGCCTCATCATCTTTGCCTCCAAAGATTACTCTGACTGCACCCTCCCCAAGACATATTTGCTTGTTCTTTTGGCAGTCTATGGGATGCTCAGCACTTTTCTCCAACACCAGACCTCAATTCTTCTGCAATCTTCATTCATGAAAGAAAGAAGGACAATCTCCTCTTGTGTAATTACTGCCTGTAAAAACCTACCAGAGAATCAACGATGGTTCAGTTTCCACTCTACGGCATATCCAGCAATATACATGGCAGAGTAGAACTTCCCAGAAGTTTTCCAAAGCTGTATTTTTTTTAACAGAAACAGACTGCTGCTACATCTTTCTCCCACAGAGCAGCTGGTGGTTAAAACAATTGTATGCTTAACCACTGCACCACAGGGATCCTGTAGAAAAGAGCAAGGGCCACATGGGAACAGCTAAATCTGATCTCCACTAACTTCACAAGGAGAAACTGACCCCATCATTATCATCATCAGAGCACAAAACCAATTCCCATGGGGTCCGACATGGCCCCCACACTCATGTACGTACCTCTTTCTGCTAATTCCAATACCAATCTTACTGCTCTACTGTGTCCAAAATCCATTCAAATAGCTCACGGAGCACATAAAACTGCACTCACATACTGATGAGGTTATCAAAGAAGACAAGAGGATATAATTGCAGTTGGCAAAAGGATACAATTTCTAAGTCAATTTCTATGGACAGCTTCTGAACCATGTTCAAAAGACCTATCAGCCTTCAGGGATTTTAGGCCAGTATTACAGAGCTCTTGTTGTTGTTGTTATTGTATGTACAACATCCCTGAACTCTGCTCTGTCCTGTGCCAATCGCACTGTCTCCAACACACCCATCGCGCTTACCCCAGTCACTGAATCAATCCACCTCATAGGGGGCCTTCCCCTCCTGCGCTGTCCCTCCACCCTCCCAAGCATGATATCCTTCTCCAAAGACCTGTCCCTCCTTTCAACATGTCCAAAGTAAGTTAGACGGAGCCTTAGAATCCTTGCCTCCAAGGAGCAGCCCGGTTTGACCCTTTCCAAGATGAATCTGTTTGTTTTCCTAGCAGTCCCTGGTACCCTCAAAACTCTTCTCCAGCACCACAGCTCAAAGGCATCAATTCTCCTTCTGTCCTCCTTAGTCATTGTCCAACTCTCTGATGCATAACAAGTGATAGCAAAGACTATGGCCTGTATCAGATGCACCTTAGTCTCTAAAGAGACACCATTGCTCAGTACTCTTAGTCCTGTCAATTATGGTGTCTCTTTCCCCAGTCCTCCAACAAACTTGGACAAAGGCTTCTAGCTCTGGTTCTGTGGGACAGCAGTCCCAACGTCAGATCTGTCTCATGTCAGGTCTCTAGATCTCTGCTGCTCCTATAAATCCTGATCCTAGCAACACAGAAATCCTTGACCTCAAAGGATGCAACTCTGCATGTTTTGTTTCTTCTTTGCTGTTGTTGATGTTGTAGTGTACAGTTGAGTCAGAACTGTGCTGCTGAAATGGCTCAATGACACAACCCTGCTTGCTGAAACTGAGGAGGACCTGAAATGCTTGCTGCAGAGGGTAAAGGACTGCAGCCTTCAGTATGGACTGAAGCTCAATATCAAGAAGACAAAGATTCTCACCACTGGACCAATTGGCAGCATCAGGACGGATGGTGAAGAGATTGAGGTTGTTAACAGCTTTAGTCTGCTTGGCTCCATAGTCAACACTCTTGGCACCCGTAGCCAGGAAATCAAAAAACGTATTGCGATGGGAAAGTCTGCTGTTAGAGACCTCTCCAGGGTACTGAAGAGCAATGGTGTCACTCTGGAG
>NW_006399948.1:149582-156693 GCF_000299155.1 Elephantulus edwardii
CTGCTCCCCCCACCGACCAAACTGTGTAGCTCTGCAACTGCATCCTGGCCCATCCTCACCTTTCTGCCCCCAACCCTCACCTCCTTATACCCCCAATATGTTTTTCCCAATTAAAAAAAAAGAAAAAAAGAGAAGGACATAGTCTGAATCAGGTGCACCTTAGTCTTCAAACTGACATCACTGCTCTTCAGCATTTTAAGTCCCTAACATTCCAAAGGAATAGTGTGATTTCCTGATTGTTGGATCCAAGAGTGTTGATTTTTTTACCCAAGAAAGTTTAAATTATTGACAACCTCAATCCTTTCTCCACCTATCATAATATTGACCCTTAGTCCTGTGGTGAATCTTTGTTTTCTTGATATTGAGATGTATTCTATACCAACGGCTATAATCTTTGATAATCGCAGCAAGTGTTTCATATCCTCTTCACTTTCAGCAAGCAAGGTTGTGTCATCTGCATAACACAGGTTGTTAATGAGTCTTCCTCCAATCCTGGCGCCACATTCGTCTTCATGGAGTCCATTTTAATCAATTAGTTGCTCAATTTATAGTCTGAATACGCATGAAAAAAGAATACAACCTTTTCTGAATTTAAACCACATAGCATTCATTCCCTTGTTCTGTTTGGACAACATCTTCCTGATCTAGATAGAGATTTCTTGTGAGCACAACTAAATATTCTGGAAGTCCCATTTTTCTCAACGTTAGCCATAGTTTGTTATTATCCACACAGTCAAATGCATAATCAACAAAATACAATATATCACTTAACAATATTCCTGGGAAGCACTGGTCAATCTACAAAAGTTTCTTACAATTTTTGAAGTTGGTCAGTCTGTCCTGACCCGTTCTTAGTCTGTTATGAATGTCTAATGAACCTCAGTTTCTTTCTCTTGCGCTCATTTGGAAATAATAAGCTCATGCCCAACAGGCATAATAAGAGAGTAAAGGAAAATCCTTAAATAAATTAGAAGCTACAGCTAAAGAAATTCTAAATAATGACATTTATAAATTGGTAAAATAAAATAGACTGCATTTGGCAGTCATATGGCTGGCTAGCCTGTTTACCCCTCATAGTCCGGAATGCCAAAGCTAAACATACAAACCAGTCTTTACCATATGCATAAATAATGTAACCTAGGAATTTGGGAGCAGATAAGAGAAGATGCAACTTAGTACCCAGAGTAAATGTAAGAAACAAGGATTATAGGAGGATGTGTCACAGATGTCAGGTACCATTAATCGACTGCCTGTGAAATCCAGAAAGTTGGACTTTCTGAAGTGCCAGGAAATGAAGCGGCCTTTACTGGACAGGAGTTCCATGTTCACTGTGGTGGAGGGACGCCACCAGGAACAGGCACTAGTGGGCAGAGGCCCACAGGAGAGGACAGCAACTGAGACGTCAGGGCTCAGTCCCAGGTCCTTCTATGAATCCTTTGTCTTCCAGAATGGTTGGTTATAGGACAACTTTCAGCAACAGCTGAAGGTTATTCATGTAAAAATTAAAAAGTTCAAATCTTGAAATTAAACACTCTGAGGCCGTGATTCAGAAGTTTAGCCAATCAACAGCTCCTTGAATTGCAACACTATAGTGCAGCTTGTTTTATTTTGCGTGTGACAGAGCAAACAGTATCAGATACCTTACATTCAGACATTTATGGTTTTGAGAAAACCGCATGAGAGTCCATGTTCCCTTTAGTATGGGAGATTTAAAAAAATTGTAAAGACAAACTTGGAATTTTCCTCCAGAACGCTAAGAAATTAATAGAAGAGTTTTAGAATATTACTATTATTATTTTTTATGAAAAGATTTAAAAGTTTTGTTCTCTTTCTGTTGTTTTCCTGATAGGAAGCACAGAACTATTAGAGACAGTAGATACCAGGCCCATAGTTTGCATGCTATTAGCCCACATGTAGCAAATAGAGCTCAGGCAGACCCCAAAATAAGACCCACTTTGTAACTATCAATTAGTAGAAAAACTAGAGCTAACAGGAGCCGTCAGAGACCTCATAAAGGGATTAAGAAATATTTGTGTGAAGTCCATAAATTATTTTAAGTTTGTAAAAATAACACAAGATAAGAAAAGAGAACCCTACAGCTCTTAGGAAGAGGCTAGGAGAAGCAATGTAGAAATTTTCAAACTCAGACCCTTAGTCTCATGAAGAAAAGGTAGTAATAATTCCCCATTTCATTGGTCAGTTGGACTCTCCTCTCCCCACCTCCTGCAGGCCTGTGAGGCCTGAGTCGAAGCCCAGCCAGCCTGAGAGTAGGTAATTGTCCTTTAACTAAATAATGGAGGAGGAGGCCCAGTAAGCCAGATAAGACTCCTTTTTGAGACTTTAGAAATGAACTGCTACGAGCAGTTTTACTGAAGAAACCCTCTCCTTTCTCCTTTAGTGATAACTATGGGACAATCTTCTTCTCAAGTTCAAGTTGCCCCTTTGGAGTGCCTCTTGGACTCCCTAAGAAGAAGAAGAAGTAAATTTTCTTTTCCAATGTGTTATGGCCAACCTACCCTTTGGGGGACTCTGAAAGATGGCCAGTGAGGGATAGTCTTACCCATAACACCATTTCACAATTAGGCTTGTTTTAGAAGAAAGCTTCACAACGCAAGGCAATGGGGCCTCAAAGTGATCCAAATGAACTTTTCAAAACAGGCAGTCATTGTCTTTAACAACTAGGAGAGAGAGAGAGAGAGAGAGAGAGAACCCAGATAATGGCCAAAATTATTGGGGCAGCCATTGTTGCCAATTTAGGGCCTGTGTCAGGAAAAGGAAGTCTTACTAATAAACTGTCAATGTCACTCAAAGACAATAGAGTCAGAATTCTGTTGTGGAAATGGGCCAGTCACAGGCGAGAAACACAGGTAAAGAAGGAGGTAGAGAGGAAGCTCCCACTCACTTGCTTTAAGTGTGGATCTGAAGGACACTTGGCCAAGGGCTGCCCACATCAGGTCCTCATGGCTGAATCCACAGAGGATTGTTGAGGCCCTGGCTCCCAGCCGGTAACAAAGGAGGGCGCTTCAACAATTCAAACCCTCCCAGAAGAGTCAGAGGTGAGCATTGACATTGTTGGCCTCCTGGACACAGGACGCTCTTAATCGGTCCTGTAAGACTTCTCAGGTCCAGTCTCTTCCCACTATTTCTTAATTGTTGGAATTGACGGAAAACCTCGTAAGCAGTTTTTTCCTCCCCCTCTGCCTTGCATGTGGACTTCCTGGCTGGCTGTTTTCTCATTGGTTTTTGGTAATTCCTGCAACTCCTTCACCCCTCTTAGGGAGAGATCTTATATTTAGAGTGAAGACCAAGATTTTCTTTTCACCAGCCATGAAGATATTAGGGCTAGCCTCTGTTCAACCCCAAGATCCTGAAATGTTACCTCCAGAATTTAGGTATCTAGACCCAAAAGTTTGGGCCTCTGAGTTGCTTACCCAGGCAATGAATGTAAAGCCTATTAAAATAACTCTTAAGCCTGGAGTAAGTTATCCAAAATGGAGACTACGTAGAATAACTCCTGAAGGCTGGAGAGGTCTGGTCCCTATAATTAGACAATTAAAAGAAGGTAGTCTAATTACTGAAATAACTTCTTCTTATAAGATCCGTATCCTTGCTGTAAAAGATCCCAATAGTAAATTGAAGTTGGTCCAAGACTTGAGAACAAATGACATAGTTGTTCCTCTACACCTTGTGGTTCCTAACCCTTGTATTATAATAAGCAAGGTACCAACCAATTCTACCTATTTCATGGTACTAGATCTTAAAGGTGATCTTCTAGTAAGTAGTCCAACCTAGAAGGTCTCAGTTCAAGATGTTCAGAGCACCTTAGATGTTTTAAACAAAGAAAGTTTAAAAAGTGTCCAAAGAAAAAGCCCAAATTTGCCTCTCTGAAGTTCATTTCTTGAGATTCATTTTGGCACATAACAGTAGAAAGCTCTCCCCAGGTTGGGTTGAAATGATACTCCGCCTATCTTCTGCAGTAATTTTTGAGAATGACTGTGTATTGCAAGGTTGAGATTCCTCAGTTTAGAAAGCCAAACTCTTATATGATCAATTAAAAGGGAGGAGTTGAAAAGATAACCCAGAATGGACTTCTAAGCATTTGTACAAAAAAAAAAAAAAAAAAGAAGCCCTCTTTAGGCTCCTGTGCTAGGCATTCCTAATTATATAAGTCCTTTATTTTAAGAACTATCCTCCATCTGTAACTTGGTTTCTGCCACTGTTAGGACCCCTAGTTGAAATTTTATTGCTTTTAATTTTTGGCCCGTGTATTTTTAACTTATTAGTTAAATTTGTGTCTTCTCGGCTGCAACATTTCCATGTTAAAATAATACACCTCCAAGAGTATGAACCTGAATCCCTAAGCACAATTCATAGTAGTGCATCTAGATTCCAAAATCAATCGCAAAATAGTCTATATGTTTCCTATTGCCAAAGGGGCCCTTTAGAATAGTGAGAGAAGATCTTCACCCTAGAACCTACTTTTCCAGCAGGAATTAGCTAAGAGAATGTGATGCCCCCCCCTTCCTAAGGAATTAGGGTGAAATCTCTCTTTGGGAGAATTACAGAGAATGAATGGTAAAGGACATACTGACAAAGGAGCTCAATCAGAACTGGTTTTGACAAGGACTATGGCAATATAGGGTTTGAACCAGGTTAAAATTGTCTTCCTGTCAAACATTCTTCTAGGTGGTATAGCACTGGTCTGTGCGTTGCTGTACAGAGGTAACTCATGGTTGCTGTGATGCTGAAGCCTGTGACAATGATGTGCCAATCGTGGTAATGGGCACCCATGGTGGACAGTGTTGGCTGGAGCCTCCCGACTAAATCAAGCCTGGAAGCAGGAGCGGCATCCACTTCCAAAATGGCTTGCCTCCGGAAACTCTATGTACAAACAGTGCTCAGGCTGTTCATTCATAGGGTCGCTACAACTCGAAGGCATTAAACAACAACAACAACATGGCAATATAACAATAGAAACGACCCTCAAGGCTATATGACAATAAAAACAAACTCTCAAGGAATGTGGTAAAACAACAGACTCAAGGACAAGATAAATGAGATGGCCAAAAGTCACTATAGACTGTTTAAACCCCACTCCCTGCTAACAAAAGATATATAAACCCTTTTGTAAGATAAAAACGGAGTCAGTCTGTCCTGACCCGTTCATAGTCTGTTATGAACGTCTAATAAACCTGTTCTTTCTGTTGCTCTCAAAAAAAAAAAAAATTGAAGTTCTATTTGTAAGTGTGGTATTAACATTTTTGTTAATTATTCATTCACATTTAACTGTTCCCCCTTAGTGCTAAAATGTAAGAACTAAAAGGCATGGTAAAGATTTAAAACTCCCCAAACTGGGCAGAGAGATGAACATGAACAAAGCTGAAGCTAATGAAAATGTAAATTAAGCTTTATGTTTTTGAAGGACGGGAAGAAGACTGTATAGATGCATGGAAGGAAAAAAAGCCTAAGCACTAATTTATAATATTCACATGTTATATGATTTCTATATTTTTCAAGTATTAGAGAACCTCATGTTTATCATCCTTGCATAATAATTTTCCAATAACTTGGTAGTAGTATAGTCGTTTTCCAAAGATGTGTTATCTTTAGAAGGGAAAAAAATATATTAAATGCTTGATTTATTTCTAGAACGAATAATTTACTTCCACTTACTTTTTGTCTTACTGAAAATCTTTTTGGTTATTTCTTTGTTTAAAATCTATACTGCCAATAGGACAGCAAAGCATTTTTAAATGACTTTTAAATCTACGGCAATTCAGAACAAGTAGAAGACTGAAAATAAGACTTTAATCAGCCAGCCAGGCAATTTTCTAAACCTACCACTAAATTCTGTGAATCCACCAATCCAAAAGGTCAGCAGAAGTAAAGGTTTCATTGCACAAGTCGATACCAGTATACGTCTCGTGCCAAGAATGCTTGGCAAAATAAAAGAATGCATTGTTTCAGTGGGTGATTAAATCAGAAGGTTTTCTTTATACTAATTTAATAGAAGAGACAGAATAAAATCAAATAACTATTTTAAGGTGAAAGTACTTCAAAATAGTGCTTAAGGGCTCTAGGTTTTGACAGATCTGGATTTGAATTTTGGCTCTACCACTTGTGAGACGTCAGTAAGTCAATTTAACTTCTCTGTAACTCTACATCTCCATTTATACTAAAGGCCTTCCTTATACTTTCTTCCCTCGGCAGCTGCAAAATGGACATGACAGCAAGAGCTCCAGAAAAAAAAAAAAGTCCCCATTATTACTTTAAGACAACAATGGTTTTGAATGGAAGCTACTCATTCCTGATATAAAAGGGTACAAAGTAGAAAGAGCTCAGAAAGAGTCCTTGCCATCATGTCTTATCAATTGCAGACTTCTTGTACAAAAAAGAAAATTAAACTAACTTAAGCAATTGTTTGGGTGGATTAAATTCTTCTCTTGCCATCAAACCTACTCCTAATTTATTATATCACACAAAAAAAGAATGATTTTGAAAATTAAATGGCAATCATGTGATTGCTGTATATAATAGTGCCTTAATAAATTATTCTAAGGAAGCCCGGTGATGTAGAACATTACGTGTTACACTCATAAGCAAAAAGTCAGCAGTTCGAATCCACTAATCACTCTCACTTAGAAAAATTTTACAAACTCAGAAACTGAATGGCTGGTAGACATTACCTAGAACCAACAAAAAAGCTGTGAATTCAAGGGCTTGTTTTATTTTTACTTTATTATAGCATTGTTTTTAACTAGAGGAAAATTATAGGCCAGATATTCAAAGAATAAAATACTTCTAGGAAAGTTAACCTTTCACATGAGTGATACTTTTGTTTTGTTTTAATTATTAGATGCCCTTAAGTCAACTGTGACTCTCAACAACTCTATGAACAATGGATCTGAACCTTGCCCTATTCTGTGCCCTCCTCAACATCTCTGATTGTTTTTGGTTTTTTTGTTTGTTTTGTTTTTAATTTGTTGTTGTTGTTATGTGCCATCGAGTCGTTTCCAACTCATAGCGACCCTATGCACAACAGCTCTAAACCCTGCTCTATCCTGCGCCAACCGCACCGCCTCTGACACACCCATCCCAATTACCCCAGTCA
>NW_006399948.1:163718-172975 GCF_000299155.1 Elephantulus edwardii
AAAACGTATTGCGATGGGAAAGTCTGCTGTTAGAGACCTCTCCAGGGTACTGAAGAGCAATGGTGTCACTCTGGAGACTAAGGTGCATCTGATAAAGGCTATGGTCTCTGCAATCACTTGTTATGCATCAGAGAGTTGGACAATGACTAAGGAGGATAGAAGAAGAATTGATGCCTTTGAGCTGTAGTGCTGGAGAAGAGTATTGAATGTACCATGGACTGCCAAGTGAACAAACAGATTTATCCTGGAGAGGATTAAACCAGGCAAGGAGGCAAGGGTTCTGAGGCTTCGTCTGACGTACTTTGGACATGTTGTAAGGAGGGAGAGATCCTTGGAGAGGGACATCGTGCTTGGGAGGGTGGAGGGATGGCGCAGAAGAGGAAGACAGTCTGTGAGGTGGATTGATTCAGTGACAGGGGTAATTGGGATGGGTGTGTCAGAGGCAGTGAGATTGGCACAGGATAGAGCAGGGTTTAGGGCTGTTGTACATAGGGTCGCTATGAGTCGCAAGTGACTTGAGGGCACATAACAACAACAACAACTTGTAAATAGACAAATACACCCTATTTACATATTCCCACCTATCCACGTGGAAAGTCAAAGTCAGTGGCTAACAAAGCTACTTTGAACAGTGTACCCTTAACACTACAGATCATTGTGTTTACACTACACAAACTCATTGCCATTGAGTGAGGTTCAGCTCATAGCTGACCCTCCTGCTTGAACTTCTGTGAGATTTGTGAGATTTTCTAGGCTGTAAATCACACAACAGAAAATTGTCCATCTTTCTCCCTTGCAATTTCTGGTGAATTCACATTGCAAGAGAGGAGTTTCCTTTGTGTTAAGCAGCACAGCTCTTAAGGACTATGCCATTAGAGCTCCCTATAGTCACGTTAAGAGGGATGTTGTTGTTGTTGTTGCTGCTGCTGCTAAGTGCCATCAAGTCAAACCCATGAACAAAAGATCTGAAACCAGTCCTGTCCCGTGCCATCCTCACACTTCCTGACACACAAGAGTCCATTGCAGCAGTCACCTTGTCAATCCAACTGGTTGAGGGCCTCCTTCTCCTTCTCTGACCCTCCACCCTTCCCAACATCATGTCCCTCTCCAAGGAATAGCATTTCCTAGCAATATGTCCAAAATATGTTAGGCAAAGCCTCATAATTCTTGCCTCTAAAGAGTACTCTACCTGCACCCTCTCCAAGACATATATATTCACCCTCTTGGCTGCCCATGGAATGTTCAGTGCTCTTCTCCAACACCACAGCTCAAAGTTATCAATTCTTATTCTATCATCCTTTTTCATGTCCAGGTCTCAGATTCATAGCTGGTAATAGAAAAGACTAGGGCCTGAATCAGATGCACCATAGTCCTCAAACTGACACCATTACTCCTTGATAATTTGGAAAGGTGCCTAACTGCAGATTTTTCCATTGCAATGTGTCTTCTTATTTCATGACTGCTCTTACTAAATGTGTTAAATGTGGATCCAAGTGAGCTGAAGATGTTGACAGTTTCAGTCTCCTCTCCATCTATCATGACTATTGGTCCAGTGGTAAGAATCTTTGTTTTCTTGATATTGAGACGCAAGCCATACTGAAGGATGCATACCTTGATCTTCTGCAAAAAGTGCTTCAAATCCTCCTCACTTTCAGCAGGCAAGGTTATTGATGAGTCTCTTTCCAATCCTGATGCCACACTCATCTTCATAGAGTTCAGCTTCTTGGGTAATTTGTTCAGCGTATAGATTGAACTGATATGGAGACAGAATATATCCCTGATGCACTCCCTTTCAAATTCCAAACAATGCAATACTCACCTGCTCTGTTTGCACAACATGCTCCTGGTCCCTGTGTAGGTTCCTCATGAGTAAAATCAAGTTCTCTGGAATTCCCATTCTCCTCAATGTCAGCCACAACTTATCCTCACAGTCAAACACTTTTACATAGTCAATATAGCACAAATAGACATTCTTCTGGTATTCCTTGCTTATAAGTATTATAAATATCCTCACTCAGCTCAGTACCTTATTATTTTTTTTTATTTTGATTACTTTTAGTTGAGAAATGCAATCACACTGGATGCAGAAAACAGTGCTGACTACATTCTGAGTTTCAAAAAAATGCTTCCTCTTTTCTTAGCTTTCTTGGATTCATAATTGCAAATTCTTGAATATGCAAAGACAATGTTCTATCTCACTCGATAAGGGAAATAAAAATGATAAATTGACTGATTTACCAGAATTGACTTTCCACTAACAAAGTAAAGATGCCATACATGCCAAGTTTGTCCTGTATACTTGGCACAAGCTTATTTCCTGCTTTGTGACTCAAGTAAAATACATTATGGGGCCAAATTTTATTTTAAAAGGAGGTTATGGAAATGAAGCAAAGATAAATTTACTAAAACCCAGATAAGTTACTATTTAATTCATGTGTAACAGTTCTAATTAATAACCAATACTTTAGTTAACTTCTATTACACTTAATGTGCAAAAAACCCCAAGTGAAAAAATTATACATCACTATAAACATACTATTATTCCCTGAAATTGAATAATTTTAATGTATTATTGTTAAAGCTCATCATTTTCAAATTAAAGATTTTCCTACAATTTATTTTCCTATATTTTGACAAATTGACTTGCAATAAACTGTCAACACAATTCAATTCTGTAGCTTTCTACCATATAACTGTATAAACCTATGAGAGTCAATGTGCCATATACTTGCTATCTCTTAAGATGCTCCAACCTCTAAATTTAAGATATTTCAGAACTATCAATATATTTGAAAATAATCATATAAAGTTGCCAAGTAAAAATTAACCACTCGCCCTTTTATTTTATTGTATCTTTCCTTAAGTTGCTCTAATTCTTTTTTTTTCTTTAATTCTACTTCTGTGAATATTTTCCTTTTATCTTCAGTCTTTTGGGGACTATTTTACTTTATACCTTTTATGTGACTCTTATTTTGAAATGCCCAAAGCTGTTAGTTTTGTTCTTTAAGAGATTTACTGCCTAGAATTAGGAATTTTCTTTTAATATTTAAAGACAACATCTGAAAAATATTTTGCCTCAGTAATAATTCTTTTTATTACCTATGTCCTGAGTATGTGATATTCAATGTCAATATGATTGGTAACAATGTTACTATTCTTTCTTGAACTCTCTCCTTGGTAGTAAACTAAAAACCAAATGAAACTCCTTACTGATTCCTACTTACTGTACTGTGTGTTACAGGGAACTGGATCCTACAGTGTTTGCTTAGCTATAATCGTTTTGGAAACAGGCCCTTCTTCTGTGGAGCTACTGGGTGGATTCAAACTATAAACCTTCCAATTATTTCCTTCTCTCTTTGCTGTCAAGTTGGAACTGATCTCACAGCTGGCCCTCTATGAGGTTTCCAAGACTGTAGAATGCATAGGAAGACATTTCCTGTCTTTCTTCCTTGGTTCTGCTGGTGGATTTGAACTGCCACAGAAGCACAACATTTAGATTATCAGCACAAATCGCTACAGACTTTTGCCAACAGAGCACCACTGAGAAAGCTGATGCAGGAATAGTTTTAAAACTGAGCAACACAATACAATGGAACAAATTTTGCACATAAAATATCCATCTTGTCATATCCTAACCTAAAATGAATCAACATTCTCCTTTTTTATCAGCTGTCAATTCAAGGGTTTTCACTCCCCTATCTAGTGCTTTCAGAAACTCCTAGGACCAGGAAGTGGTAATTTCTCTTCTGTGTAGCAATACACAAAAAAAGCTAATTGCACGGAAAAAAAAAACCCAAGAACAACATCTGCAAAAAGGATAAATGACAGAGAGATAGATGCCATAACTGAGTTTCGCAAGTGGTATTATTAACCACCCAAATCCTTTCTTTCCATAAGAAATACACTTGGGAAACAAGTAGTATACATTTTAGAAACTGCTCCATGACCTCTATAAATTGCAAAATAAATAGAGATGCCTATAGGGCAAGGTTCAGATCTGTTGTTCACAGGGTCACTATGAATCATAATCAACTTGATGGCATCTAACAACAGCACTACCCTTCTTTGCCTCCCACACAGTAACTCATTAACAGTTTAATGTTTGATCATTCACTTTCTGGCTCCACTGAGTCTTATGTTGCTTTTTTCCTTTGATCTCTAAGCAGAATTAATTACAAATGACCTCCAAAAACACAAAAAACCAATTTTCAACAAACAAGCAACTTTAATTTACCTCTGTGGGCATTTTGTGAAGCACATAAGAACAGATTTTCAAACCAATGGGAACTTCATAAATTAATACTTTCATTCTACAGACAAAGTAATTGATGGCAAAAGAGTCTGTTCAAGGGCACACACACACATGCATGTCTCATCAGAGGCCAGGTTAGAACTCAAGTGCTCAAATTCCCTTTCCAGTGTTCTTTCTCTGAGGCTCCCCCAATATAGTTCATATATTAAATGAAACAGCACCTTTTGTTAAAAAGGTAGGTATGTCTATTGCTTTCCAGATGAACCCCTTAAATTTCTTATTATTCACCCTTTATTTGTGCTTTTCTGGTTTTAGGGAATTTTTTAATCCTATTTCTCCAGAGGATTTCAAAAACTTTGCTGTAAATATGGGAGCTCTGAGGCCTAGTGGCAAGAAGCTGTGCTGCAGTCCTGAAGGCATGCTGTTCGAAGCCACTAGCTGCTCTGTGGGAAAAGGATGGGCAATCTCCTCTCACACAATAAACTGCCTCTGAAAGTTCTGCCACTGGAGGGTCAACTATGGTTCGGTTCCCACTCTATGGTACACAACAACAACTGTAAATATAGACAAACTATTGTTTCTGCTATTTAAGTGAACATAGACACACAATGTGCATATTTATGAGGATATAACAACTAAATAATGGCAGTGGGTTTTTATTCTTTTGACAGTAGAGATGAAGCCATATTATTATTTGCTCCAGTAGAAGACTCATTGCAATGGGTCTTTGGTCAAAGTGATTTCTTTATTTGTCCCTTATCTTGATTCTATGAAAAAGAGAGGGAAAATAAACAGCTTGGGAGTTTTGGCTTTTTTTCCTGGTCTGTGAGAAGTTGTTGCAATTGTCTTTATAACAGTAAGTACTACTTACTACATACTACAGAAGTAGTATGATTCATAGTGATCCTATTAGCAACAAATCTGAACCCTATCCTGTCCTGTACCATCCTCACAATCTCTGACACATTCAAGCCCACTGCTGGAGTCACTGTGTCAATCCATCTGGTTGAGAGTTTTCCTCTCTCTCACTCACTGTCCCTTCACCTTTCCAAGCATGATGTCCCTCTCCAAGGAATAGCCTCTCCTAGCAAAATGCCCAAAATATGTGAGATAAAGCTGCATCATCCTTACCTCCAAGGAACACTCTGGCTCTATCTTCTCTAAGACATATCTATTTGTTCTATTGGCAGTCTATTAGATATTCAGTACTTTTCTCCAACACTGTAGTTCAAAGGCTTCAATTCTTTTTTTCATCCTTATTCATTGTCCACCTCTTAGATGCATAGCAAATGACTGAAAAGACAATGGCCTGAATCAGCCATGCCTTAGTCTTTAAACTGGCATCATTGCTCTTTAATAATTTGGAGAGGTCCCTGACTACAGACTTTCCCAGTGCAATGTCTCCTGATCTCTTGACTTCTGATAACAAGTGTATAGATTGTGGATCCAAGTAAGATGAAGTCATTGATGATAGTTTCAATCTTTTCTCCATATATCATGATGTGGACCTAAAAGAAACTACACTTGCCTGGAAAATTAGGAGGCTAGATCTAAGCAAATATGGACATCAGGCTTGTTCAAGGACCAAGGCCAGACCTAAGAGGGGACTGATGAGAGCTTTGTCCTGAGGGAGCCTGTCCTGAAGGGACCTAAAGGAGATTTGCAAGACTTACCAAGAGAGAGAAGAGATTGTGGCAGTGAAGGAGAAAAAGAGCATCATCGATCCTACACTCAAAAAAGAAGGAATGGGCTCGTAACTTTCAGCCTTTTGGGTATGCCTATGTGCTTCCTGAAATTTATACTGCTCCTGTTACTTGTAAATTAATCCTAATTTCATGTCATTTCTGTAATAAACCATACAAATGTAAGTCAATCTATGAGTTCTGTATCTCAATTGTGATGAATTGTCAAACTTATCAAAGAAGTTAAGAGTACTGTGAGGAGGGCTGTAATCAGAATTAATAAAAAGTTTGAAGAGTGGAAGTATTTCTGACTTCCACCTCTCATGAATCAGTTTATGCTAGTGCTGATTCTCATTGTCCCTGAAGTCAGATGATGCCTGAAGCTATCCTAACACAGATTCACTTCAACTACCACACAGGGTACACGGATGGAGATGGTGTGCTTTTAGAAAACTCTTCCATAGTGTTTCCAATGTCGTAAACTTTTGAAAGTTTATCACCAAGCTAGTCTTGCAAGGTATCTGTGAGTGGGTTCAGACTGTCAACCTTTCAGCTAATAGTTCAGCTCTTATGATTTGGACCACCCAGGGACCCCAGGTTCAGATATGTTGTTGTTAAGTGCCGTGGAGTCCCAGGCTACTCATAGTGACCCTATGAAGGAGAGTCCTCAAAGCTTGGGTGCCTTTTATCCTCTCTCCAGGTTCATAGGGTTTCCAGAGGCAAGCTATTAAGGAAGTGGATGCTACTCCTCCTTCCAAGCTTGCGTTAATCTGGTAGCTCCACCCCACTCTCTGTCCGCATTGAGTACCAGCCATTAACGCAATTGACTCATCAGTGTCACAGTGTTCAGCCCCACAGCAACCACAAGTGACAGCTGTACGGCAACTTGTACACCAGGGCTATGCGACCTAGAGGAATGTCTGAACAAAAACAATGAAAGACAGGCCCGAGGGCTGGGGATTAAAAGTCACCCACCTTAACAAAGAAATGGATAGAGAAGCTGTGGTATATTCACACAATGGAATACTACGCCGCATTGAAAAACAAGGAATTCATGTAATATTATTTGAAATGGGTGATCCTGGAGGACATTATGCTGAGTGAAATATCTCAGTCACAAAGGGACAAATACAGCATGGTGCCACTGTTGTAGAAAGTAACTGACATCAGGGTTGGGGTAAGACTGTGAAAAAACTAGGAAAATTATGTATGCTGAATTGAAACAGATGAGAGAAAGAACAGACTAAAGGCGATATATGATTGGGTATTATGGTTATCACAAGAGTCCAGAATGAAGGTTGCATAATGAAGTGTACTTGGGGCGGGGGTGGGGGGGTGGTAGTGGTAGGGGGGTGGGGGGGTTGTATACCAATGAAGGAATTTTTCATTTCAAAGAGAGGAGTGAACTGGAGTGAGGGGTGGCCTGGGAGAAATGTGCAACAATGAATGAATGGAAATCCAAAATCTCTGTAAATGTTCATTAAAATTAATTATAAAAAAAAAAAGTCACCCACCTTCGGCTTGGTAGCATCGCTTTCTGTCCCCTAGGCCAGCTGATCTCTCTCTCTATGTTGGTGTTATTATTGTTGTTAAGTTCTGTCGAGTCACAGGCGACTCATAGCGACCCTATGAAGGAGAGTCCTCCAGTTAAGATATAGAAGTAATTAAACTCCCTCACAAGACAATAAGCATTAACAATCATCAGAAAACAAACTGGGAAGTTAACTTTATGTCTACTGTTTATTATGCATTTATCAGATATTTTATACAATAATATCCTTACAAACAAGATCCTGTGAGACTGTAAATTATTACAGAAAGAACTAAAAACAAAAGTTTCATATCAGTCTTAAATAAAGTCACCCTAAATACATTATTTTAGAACATTCTGTTCCTGATTTTTCAACTCCTTCATAATGTTTTATTGTCATTCTCAAGTTTCTAAGATAATTATAAAACAAATTAGACATAGAAAAGGTAGAATTTTATCAACAGGTTTTTAATTGGTTTATAAATTATACATAGATTTAGGGGACATATCTCCAATGTATGTACATTTACATGAAACATTATTTCTTATTCAAATCTCGCACCTTCTCAAACCTTCCAAGTATCTTCTCCACTGTCTAAAAGGACATCCACTTTGCCCTTTTTTATATCTTATGAGTTAATTTATGAGAAACTTCTAAATGATATACTTAAAAACATTTTATTTACCTTTTTTAACAGAACAAATTACATTGTTTTATTACTTGAAGAAGTGCCATTTTTATTTGCTTTTTTTAACCAAACAAAAAAATTTATGTTAAATGTTTAAAAAAATAGATGTTGTTAGGTGCCACTAAGTACAACCTATTGTGATCCTATGAACAACATACTTGAAACTTGTCCTATCTTGTGCCATACTCTTAATTCCTGACACATTCAAGGTGTGTTACACTGAAATCACAGTGTCAATCCACCTGGTTTCGGCTCTTCCTCTCTCTTACCATCCACCCACCTTTCCAAGCATGATGTCCTCCAAGGAATAGCCTCTCCTAACAACATACCTAAAGTATGTGAGATGAAGCTTCATATCATCTCACATATAAGTTCTAAGGAGTGTTCTGGGTGTACCTTTTCCAAAACATATTTATTCTTTTAGCAGTCTATGGGATATTCAGCACTCTTCTCCAACATTACAGTTCAAAGGCATCAATTCTGTCATCCTTATTCATTGACCAGCTCTCAGATCCACAGCAAGTGATCAAAAAGACCATGGCCTGAACTAGGTGCACTTTAGTTCTCAAATTGACATCATTGCTACAATTTCCCAGTAAAATAGGTCTGCTAAGTGCTGGTACTGAGTGTATTGATTATTAATCAAAGCAAGATGAAGTCATTGATAGTTTCTCTCTTTTCTCCATATGACATGATGTTTCGATCTAGTGCTAAGAATTTTTATTTTCTTGATGTGGCGATGCAATCCACATTGAAGGCTGCAATGTTTAATCTTCTGCAACATGTGCTTCGAGTCTTCCTCACTTTCAAGCAAGGTTGTGTGTGTCGTCTGCATGGAAATTAAATTATAAGTACCAAACTCTTGGATGAGAGTGTATTAAACAATTGTGAGTTTGCCGGCAACAAAAACAAAAAGGATATTTAAGGTAATACTTAAAAAAAAAAAGTAAGGTCTTACCTTTTGTCTGATAAAAAAAAGCAAACAAATTCATCTGAAAATATAAGTTCCTATTCCTTTTTAAGTTATATAATGGTAATGGATAAACTTTGTTGCAAATATATATATATATATATATAGTCTTTGTCACAAAACTAAAGATGTG
>NW_006399948.1:173075-175026 GCF_000299155.1 Elephantulus edwardii
TGTTTTGAAAACCCAAAATCTCTGTAAATGTTCATTAAAACTAATAAAATTTAATAATAAAAAAAGTCCATCCTTCAGATTGCTCGAAGTCCCTTTCAAAAAATATACAACTGTATGTCTAAAAAAATCACTGTTGAAGCATATTGTTAAGGTGTACAAAATAGTATGCCTTGAAAAATCACTGTTGTTGTTAGGTGTTGTTAATAAACTATGACTCATAGAAACTCTAAAAAAAAACCACAGATATGACCCTTGCCCTCTCCTGTGCCTTCCCCATCATCTCTGATGTGCTTGAACCCATTGATACAGTTACTGCGCAAATTCATTTTTTAAGGATCTTCCTCTCCTTCACTAACCTTCCACCTAACTAAGTATGATAGCATTTTCCAAGGGACTGGTCTCTCCTAACAACATGTCTAATGCATTCTAGATGAAATCTCACCTTCCTTGCCTCCAAGGAGCACTTTGGTTTCACTCTTTCCAAGACACATTCAGTTGTTCTTTTAGCAGGCTGTGTGATATTTAGTACTCTTCTCCAACACAACAACTCAAAGGTATCAATTCTTCCTCTGTGATCTTATTCATTGTCCAAATTTCACACACAGAGCAAGTAATTGAAAATACCATGGCTGGATTAGATGGACCTTAGACTTTAAAGTGATGTCATTGCTCTTTAGTACTTTGGAGAGGTCCTTGACAACAGATTTTCCTAAGGCAACATGTCTTTTGGTTTCTTGACTGCTAGGACCACAAATATTGATTGTGGATCCAAATAAGAATAAGCTATTGACAAATTCAAGCTATTCTCCATCTATTATAATGTTGTCTGATGGCCCAGTGGTGAGAATTTTTCTTGGTATTGCAATGTAATCCATTTTGAAGGTTGCAGTCATTGATTTTCTACCGGAAGCGTTACAAGTCCTCTTCACTTTCAGCAAGCAAGGTCATGTTATCTATGTCACACAGATTGTTCATGACAAAAATTGTAAGCCTGAATCACAGGAAGCTCAATTGTAATTAAGTTATCCTGATGAAAAGTATACACAGGTGCTAGTTCTTGATCTCTCACAACTAAACCCACCCTTCTATATTTGACCTTGTCATGCTTTATCTGATTTCTGTAAACTCATTTCTTCTTTGCTATTCTACTCATGGTTAGGTACTGTCAATAAGGAACACAAGAGGAAGAAGGAAAAATGTGGGGGGGAAAAGGAGACCATATATTTCCCTTCCAATTTGCTTTCTGTTCCTGCCAACTTCACTCAGCTACAGTTCTCTCTACTAGAAGTTCTAGTTATTTCCAGTATCAATGGAATCAATTTCTACTTTTATTCCATCTCTAAGAACCAGCCTCATGGCACCCTTCAGAGAAACAGCATGTCAGAAGTTTGGGTTCTTTTCATGTGGGCACCTTCCCTGAGTTTCTGAGACACCAGCACCATTCAAACAGCTTCTTTAACCATAAAGGTATAGATCCTAGCCTCATGGATTCTCCTTCCAAATGTCTAGGTTCTAATAACCCTATTCTCTCCCTTATTCCTCTAGGCTTAACAATGGTAGTAGACCATAACCTTTTATGATTATCAAAAACAGACAAAAATATCAGATAGTTATTATTTTATTTTCACAGCTTTTTATGTGATTTATCAGGCCTTATATCCAATACAATGCTCACAAATTAATTCCTGTAAGACTTTAAATTATTACAGAAAATAATAAAAACAGTAGTTTCAAGTCAATTTTTACTAAGTCCACTCTAGACCAAGGAACTGTATCTGCTTAAGAACATTCTGTGCCTGAATTTTTATCTGATAGACTTCATAATGCTTTGTTATCACTCCTAAGTTTCTAAGATAATTATGTTGTTGTGGTGGTTGTTGTTATGTGCCGTCGAGTCATTTGCGACTCATAGCGACCCTGTGTACAACAGCCTTAAACCCTACTCTATCCT
>NW_006399948.1:176771-178414 GCF_000299155.1 Elephantulus edwardii
TCTCCAGCACCACAGCTCAAAGACCTCAATTCTCTTTCTATCATCCCTAGCCATTGTCCAGCTTTCTGACATGTAACAAGTAATTACAAACACTATGGCTTGTATCTGGAGAACCTTAGCCTCCAGACTGATATCACTGCTCTTCAGTACTTTGGAGAGGTCTCTGACAGCAGATTTTTCCATTGCAGTTTGTCTTTTGATTTCCTGGCTACAGGTACCGAGAGTGTTGATTGTGGAGACAAGCAAAATAAAGCCGTTAACAATCTCAGTCTCTTCACCATCCATACTCATGCTGCCAATTGGCCCAGTGGTGAGAATTTTTGTTTTCTTGATGATGAGCTTCAATCCATATTGAAGACTGCAGTCCTTGACCTTCTGCAACAAGCGCTTACGGTCCTCCTCCGTTTCAGTAAGCATAATGCAGGTTGTTGATTAGTCTTCCTCCAGTTCTGATGCCACATTCCTCCTCATAGAGCCCAGCCTCCCGGATGATCTGTTCTGCATATAGATTGAGAAGATATGGAGATAAGACACATCCCTAGTGTATATCCTTCCCAGTTTTGAACCATGTAGTGTTACCTTGCTCTGTTCTGGCAACTGCCTCCTGGTCCAAGTATAGGTTTCACATAAGCACAATCAAATGTTCTGGGATTCCCCTTTTTCTCAGAGATAGCCACAGTTTGTTGTGATCCACACAGTTAAATGCCTTTGCATAGTCAATGAAACACAGATACACATTCCTCTGGTACTCTCTACTTTCTGCCAAGATCCATAAAACATTAGCTATAATATTCCTAGTGCCATGACCTCTTCTAAACCTAGCCTGCACATCTGGCTGTTCTCTGTTGATATGCTTTTCCAGGCATTTATGGATAATTTTCAGCAGGATCTTGTTTGTATGGGATATTAATGATACTGCTCAATAATTCCCGTACTCTTTCCTTAGAATGGGAACAAATATATATCTTTTCCAGTCAGTTGGCCAGATGGTTGTCAACTAGATTCCTTGGCATAACTTGATAAATGCATCCAGGGCCGGGGATCTGTTTGTTGAAATATGATAGAATTCTGTTCATTCAATGATTTATTGATTGCAAATACTTTTTATAAGAAACACAAATGCAGGCTATACACATTAATTTCACCTGATGGCATGCTAAGTATCAACTGTGAAAATTAGGCCAGGTGCTTATTGTAGAACAGACCATAAGTTAATCATATGCAAGTTAAAGCTGAAGTTGAAAAAAAAATCAAATCCACAGGGACCAAAATTTGAACTTGAGTCTATCCTACCTGAATTTCAAAACTATCTCAGGAACAGGTTTGAGACCTTGAATACCAAGGAGAAAAGTGGAAGGATGTCAAGAGTACCATCCAGGAAGACTGCAAAAGGTCATTACAAAGACAGAAGAGAAAGAAAAGACCAAGATGGATATCAGAAGTGACTCTGGGATCCAAGATGGCGGCGGAGGCAGAGACCGCGTGGTGAGCTGCGGAAGCAGCGAACCACTTAAAGCAGGGCCACTATGGCCTTCTATAGACTTCAGCTTATTGATAATCGAACAGTTAAAAAGTTGATGACTGGCCCTCAGTGAAGATCGAGGCTCAACAACAGGAATTCAAGGATTACCAAGGAGGAATGG
>NW_006399948.1:180048-181314 GCF_000299155.1 Elephantulus edwardii
AGTCAAAAATCAAAAGGGCCAAACTCGCTCAGCATTTCCTAAGCTGAAGGAATTAAAGAACAAATTCAAGCCTCAAGTTGCAATACTTAAGGATGCTTTGAGCAGAATATTAAATGATCCAGGAAGCATTAAAGGACAGAAGGAGTACAGAGTCATTGCACCAAAAGGAATGGCTGACACAGAAGAATTTCATGAAACAACATAAGAGCAAGAGCCTGTGGTGATGAAGGAAGTAGTTCAAGTTGCTCTGAAAGAAATGACAAAAAACAAGGCCCCAGAAACTAACAGCATATTTCAACAAATTAGTCATAGAAAAGGTAAAGGGTTTTTAATAGGCTTTTAATTTTATTTATAAAATATATACAGGTTTGGGGGATTACAATGGCTATATGTTTTAACAGTTATGTCTTACTCCTTCAGTAATTCAGTAATTATATTATCTACTCCCTTTATAGATTTACTCCTAAAATATTTGCTGTGATTTTTTTTTTCTATGACCTTGATTGATGAACATGTAAGTTAGGGTTTGCAATTAGGTCAGTTTCTCTCAATTAATTGTTAAAAGTACTCTGTTGGTGCGAGTAAACAAAACACAAAGTACATCAAGTATTATAATTAATTTGTTAAGAAATTTTCAGAAACTTTGAGTTCCAGATTAATAAAGTTCAACATCTGTTATTTAAAATGAAATATTCTTAGCTAATTTTTCCTAAATTCAGTATAATCTAGGTGACTCCCTGATAAACCTGTGAGCAAATGAAAAATTATTTTTAAAAACTCATTCAGGGTGTCATGGACTAAATTGTGTCACTCAAAATATGTCCATTTATGTGCACTGCATTGGAACAGATAAGGAAGAGAACGGTCTAAAAGGGATTTATGATTAGGTATTATTTGCATGATAAGAGTTCAGAATAAGAGCTGCATAGTAAAGTGGACTTCCAGTGGGGGGAATTGTATAACAATGAAAGAATTTTTTTTTCTTTTCAAAGAAAAAAGCAAACTAGGGGGAGGGGTGGGCAGGGAGGAAAATGCGCAACAACAAATGAATGGAAATCCAAGTTCTCTATAATCTTTCATTAAAATCCCAGTAAAAAAAAAGGAATTAAAAATAAAAATAAGTAAATCAATTAAAAAAATATATCTATTTGACTAGACCATGATTGTCAATAGTTTGACAGTATTGTTGCTGATGTTAGATCTTGGCTGAAAGCAGAGAATACCAGAAGAATGTCTATCTGTGTTTCATTGATTATGCAAAGGCAT
>NW_006399948.1:182754-192102 GCF_000299155.1 Elephantulus edwardii
ACAATCTGACCTGATCATTAAAGTAAGGAAGTTAATATGATTTATAATCCCCTTATTCAGTTCATAATCTTGATATGAAAAGAGTTTCCTTGGGATGCGACTTCTTGTTGTTAGGTACCATCAAGTTGAGTGTGACTCGTAGCCATTCTATGAACAACAGCTCTCAACCCTGCCCTATCTTGTGCCATCCTCACAATCTCAGACACACTCACGCCCTAGAGCTGCACTCGCTTTGTCAATCAACCTGGTGGAGGGTCTTCCTCTCTTTCGTCATTCCTCCACTTTCCCAAGAATGATGTCCCTCTTCATGGAATAGTCTCTCATAGGAACATGCCCAATGTTTGTGACTTGCATAATCTTTTTATTTCACAAGAAACAAAGGGAGAGACAAGAGATCCAAGAAGGGGGGAAAGTTGCAGTATCACCATGAAAGTAGAATAAGAAGTAGAGAGCATCCTCGGAACAGGAGAACCTGCACTGAAGACCTCCAAGATCCAGGAAGATGGAGGCCAAGACACACAGAGTTCTTCAAGGACCACAGTCGTTAAAGAAAGTCATTTCTTCCCAACCTCAAGCTTACCTCTTGAATTCTATTCCTACCTTCCTAAACAATGTGAGAATTACATTTCTATTTGTTAAAACCATCCACTTATTGTATTATATAACACTACTTGGGCAATCTCTTCCCATTAGATTTACTGTCCCTGAAAACCCACGGGAGGGTCAGCTATGAGTCAGTTCTGACTTCATGGTACACAACAGCAGTTATATGGTAGCTACAGCAGTAACTAAGACAAATGGGATCCGAGGATAAAGAACAAACTTCAACCTTGTATTTAAGGTCATCACAGTGTTATTCTCACACACTTCTCCAAATTTATTTCACGCTAATCTTTTTTTTTCCTTAATGAAGGATCCTTTCCCCTGAGCTAGAAGTTGTTCCTTACCACACCTTCCCACCTTGGCTCAGGCAGTATCCTCTGCCTGGAAGTCCTCATGAATATACAAATACTTAAAGCAGTGCACTTAATGAATATTCAACTCATGTTGGAACTGGTTTGAATTGTCTTCCCTCTTCAAAATTATCTTGAACTGCCACAGCAGGTACAGAGCCAACATCATCTTGTGAGTTGCTTATACATATGTTTAACCTCCCCTATTAGGTCATTAATAAATTCTTTACAGACAACTCATATATATCTTATATATTCCAGTTTTCCCACTATGTCTCACAAACCTTGCAAAGGACAGTGATTATTTGCTGGATGAAGGAATGAGCTAATGAATGTCATATACTTTTTTATGATTCTTTCCTTCTTCTATTACATTATAGGTACCTCAAATCCTTTTGCCAATAGAGGATATAAATAACATCAAATATGCGTATATTGTATCAATAGTTACATAAAATAATATTTTATCTAGAATTGCATATTTCTCATGCATTAACTATTTGTATTTTGTTTTCAACTCTGTGAAATAGTAGATTAATAATGATTTATTTATACTCAAGGATGCTGAGACTCAGAGAAGTTAAATGGCTATATTCAAGGTCACATCAGGAATCAATGATATTCCTGGAATTGGAGGAAGGCTCTTTTCACATCTATTACATGATCTCTTGGGAAGCTAGTGCTAGCAAATGACGATGACAATGATGAGCTCACCTGACAGATTGCTCTTCTTCCTCTGAAGAGACTCTGGCTGCAACTCCAGGAACAACCTGGAAGTAGTGACTCACAATTTCCAGCAGCAATGCCAGCTCATGTGCTGAGATTCTGACCACAAGCCTAATGATCAGGCCAGGGAGTCAGATTTCTGCCAGATTTAGAAAAGCATCTATGTATTCATGCAAGAAACCTGATGGATGTTGATAGTTCTGTGGCTCTTGGAGGATTCCCATCCACTCTCTGCCTAGCCAGGAGTATGGTCACGACAGAAGGAAAGAGGCAGCAAAGAGGGAAGTATGACTTCCTCACTTCCCCCACATTACCACCTTGCAGCCAAAGTGTGATCACTGCATACCATGGTCCTTTTTTATGTTGCTTGATAAAACCTAATAAAACACTGAAACTCTTTTTTTTTTTTCATTCATTCATTGTTGCACTTTTCACATTCATTCCAGGTGTTGTTTCTTTTCTAAGCCAAACATTTGACTGAAGACTGGACTTCAGGAATGGCATCAGCTCTAAGTTAGAAGGCTGTTTTGGGTACTTGCCTTGTAGTTCCACCAGTCTCTGTCAGACCTCTAAGTTGGGTCTTGTTTATACATAAATGAGTTGGAATTCTATTCTGCATTTTTTATGCACTGTACCCAAGACTTTCTATTGTGATCCTGGTAAGAATGGTTTGTAGCAATAGCTGGGCACCATTCTTGCTCTCCTGGTCTCAGCTGTGGTTCATGTGGGCCATTAGTCCTTTTTAGACTAACACTCTTGAATCTTCAGCTTCTTTTATCCTAAGAAGGAAGAAATTCAATAGTTATATTTTGGATGGCTACTTGCAAGCTTGGCTACTCATCAAACTATGGGGTAGAACATTATATTTATGGTCTACATTATAACAATTGATCTAGTTATCCTTCAATACTAAGAAAGTTCTTAACCTTCAAGGCCAATGTCTTAGTTCTGTAAAGTGTTTGGTTATGTCTAAGAATGTGCTCTTTCTTTGTGTGTGTATATATATATATATATATATATATATATATATATTAGAATGTTGTATGTATGTAAGGATATATGGATATACATACAACAGTCACTATTATATATATATATATATCCACCACCAGCTCTGGTGGGTAGTTGATAAGGAATTATGCTGCTGAGACAAAGTAAAGTTATTTGAACCCACCAGTTTCTCTGCTGGTTGAAGAATGGGGCAATCTCCTCCCTCGTGATTTACAGCTTCTGAAAACCCACTAAAGGGTCAGCTACTAGTTGGTCTGGTCAGACCAATAGCAATGACAATAGCAACATACCTCTATGTGCACAAAAGTGTATTCTCATACAACCTCAGACAACTCTTTAGTACATATTTGCCTTTGTATATATTCACAAATTGTTTCTTACTATTGTTGCAAAATTGTATATGTGATAGAATTTATGGTCATTGCCCTTGATCCTTGTATCTGTTTCTTTGATCACTTTGTGCTAAAGATTTCCCCTAAATCGTGTATTCCCTTTCTCTTCACTTGAATTAGCATGTGTCGGCCATCATGTTAGTCATTCTCCCTAACTTCCCATCTCATCTCTGGTAATCATCAAAGACCTTTTCTTTCTGTATATAACTCTATTCCTGGCTTACTATAAAAGTGGTCTCAAAGTGGTCCTTTTGTGATTGACTTGTTTCACTCAGCATAATATCCTCCAAGTTCAACAAAGTTATGTTTCCTGGGTATATCATTACGCTTTATCATTGTTTTACAATGGCTTTCTTTTCATCCCAAGTGGGTGTCAGCATTTGGGACTTACCAGTTGGACGGGAGTCTCTGGCTAACAGTCTGCCAGCATGTGGGCATGCTGGAATTTTTAAATGTTGTAGGACCCTTAGGCATGTGGCCCTCGGGCCTGGTTTTAATTGTTTTTGGTCAAACATTCTTCTAGGTGGTATAGCACTGGTCTGTCGATTTGCTATACAGAGGTAACTGTGGTTGCTATGATGCTGAACACTGTGACCCTAATGTGCCAAATGTGCTATTGGTCACCTATGGTGTACCGTGTTTGGTGGAGTTCTCCGATTAAAACAAGCTTGGGAGCAGGAGTGACATTCACTTCTGAAATAGCTTGCCTCTGGAAACCCTATGAACTTGGAGAAATGAAGAAAATTATACAAGGGTTCAGGTCTTTCGTTCATAGGGTCGCTATGAGCTGCCTACGACTCGATGGCACTTAACAACAACAATAGGCGTGTACAATATGTTTATCCAGTGGACACAATTTATTTCCATTTTCTTGCTGTAAATAATGCTGGAATAAAGACAGGTATGCATATTCTGAATTGTGTCACAGCTCATTTTCCCCCATGATATATGCCTTGGAGTAGTATATCCACATCATTGGTATTTCTAGTTCTCATTTTGCACGAGAGCACTATACCACTTTCCATAATCATTATATCATGTTATGACTCCACCAGGAGTGCATTAGAGTTCCAATATCCTCACATCCTGGCCAGCATTTATTGTTTTCTGCTTTCTGGTGGTTAATTTTCTTATTTGGGGGGTTTCTAGTGAGTCTAAAAACAGACAAAGAAGGTCATTATTGTCAGCCATGAGATAATAACTCATTGTACTTTTAATTTATATATTTGGGGAAAATCTGCTGTTAAGAATATCTCCAGAACGCCAAAGAGCAGCAAGGTGATCTAGGCTATGGTCTTCTCCATAGCTGGCTATGCATATGACAGCTGGACAATGAATAAGAAGGACAGAAGAATAACTGATGCCTTTGAATTGTACTGGAGGAGAGTATTGAACATACGATGTACAGCCAAGAAAACAAATAAGTCTATCTTTGAGAGGGTGAAACCAAATTACTTCTTGGAGGCAAGGATTTTGAAGCTTTGTTTCACATACTTTGGGCATGTCATCAGGAAAAACCAGTCATTGGAGAAGAACATCATGCTTAGAAGGATAGAGGGTCAGTGCAGGAGAGGAAGATCCTAGATGAGATGGATTAACACAATGAGTGTGGCAATGGAGTGAGGTATGTCAGAGACAGTAAGGTTGACTCCGGATAGGGCAAGGTTCAGAGCCATATCCATAGAGTCTCAATGAGTCGTCGTTGACTCAACAACACATAACAACAACAGTGGCTACTGATCAAGAATATCTACTCAAGTGTTTGTTTGCTACTTAAACGTCTTTGTGTCTGTTTATGTATTTTGCCCATTTTTTAAAAAATTAGATTGATCTTTCTGTTGTTGAGATTTTGAATTTTCTGTATGTTTTAGCAGTTATCATATATCATTGTCAGAAGAATTTTTTTCCTCAGCTTATCAGTGTTCATTATACTCTTTTGATGTGATCTTTAGAGAAACACAGTATTTCATTTTGAGACCTTTGATACCTATATCACCCACTATTTATATATTATTGGCTATGTTTGATAATCTACCTGTGCCATGAATTAGGGCCCCTAGTTTTGCCCCTATGTCTTCTCCCATGAATTTTACAATTTCTGGTTACTATTTAGATATTAGATTTTGTGTTAACTTTTGTATATACTGGAAGTATGGGTTTTGTTTCATTTTTCTATAGCTAAATACCCAGTTTTGCCAGAACCATTAAATAGATGAACTCTTCCCCATTTAATAGACTTTATTTTTCTTGTTGTTGTGTGCTGTCAACTCAGAACCAACTCATAACAGATCTTCCAGCAGGTTTTCAGAGGCAGGAAATCACATGGGAGGAGACTGCCCATCCTTCTTCTGTGGAGCTGCTGGTGGATTTTAACCATATGGCTTTGGTATATTGAATCACAGCTTTTTAGCGGTAGGTCACCAAAGCTTCCTAATTAACTTTAGCCATTAGGAAAAAAATAGTAATAAATCAGCTGCCCAGAAGTGGATGAATTTATTTCCAGATTTGCAATTCTCTTCCATTGGCATGTAACTTGTCTGTCATTGTACCAGGTTGTTTGACTATGGTAGCTATATATCATTTTTATTGTTGTTGTTGTTGGGTGCAGTCGAGTCAAGTATGACTCATAGTGACTTCATGAAGAGTAAATCTGAACCCTGTCCTATCCTGTACAATCCTCACAATCTCTGACACACTCAAATCCATTGCTTCAGTGATTGTGTCGACCCTCTTCACCGTCCCTTCAACTTCCCAAGAATGATGTCCCCCTCCAAGAAACAATCTCTCTTAGCAACATGGCCAAAGTATGTGAGATGAAGCTTTAGCATCTCTATATCCAAGGAGCACTCTGGCTGCAGCTTCTCCAAGAAATAACTTGTTGGATTTTTTTTTCTTCTTTTGGCAATTCATAGGATATTCAGCATTCTTCTCCAACACCACAATTTAAAGGCATTAACTCTTATTCTACAATCCTTTATCACTGCCCAGCTTTTATGTTGTAGTTTGGATATTTGTAGTCTTGCAAATAGATATGCCTTGGAAAGAGTGGAGCCAGAATGCTCTTTGGAGGCAAGAATGATGAGGCTTTGTCTCCCATACTTTGGACATGTTGCTAGGAGGAATTATTCCTTGGAGAGGGAAATGATGCTCAGAAAGGTGGAGGGTCGGCAAAGGTGGCAAACACCCTCAACTAGGTGAATTCACATGGTGACTGCTGCAACGGGCTCTTGTGTATCAGGAAGTGTGAGGATGGCACAGGATAAAACAGGGTTTAGATGTTTTGTTCATAGAGTCACTATCAGTCATATTCAACTCAATGACACCTTAACAACAATAACAATTCACAAAGGGATTGATTTATCTTACATTAAATTGAGCATCCAGCAGCAAGAGAATTAGACCTTCCCTGCCAGCAAAGAAGTAAGAGAATGCAACGTTTCCTTGTGGCCCAAAAATTCGTGTTCCAGCTTCACCCACCATAGCACGAGCCATAGCCAAACCGGAGCTCTGATGTGTGTTGGGAACTTGGTACTGCTACGCCATTGGCAACAGAGCTCAGAGGCTTTGCCCAAGTTTGTTAATCAACTAGGAGTGGAGAGGCTAAGAACTTTGTAATACTGGCCCAAAACCATGAGGCTCAAGGCTGAGGTGGTACCTGTGAGACATTTCAGAAGCCATCCTGACTGTGTTTTGCTACTTACTTGAATTACAAATTTTTTACTTCCCTGTATTGTTCTGTATGGTCTATGAGCTATCACATCAGCTTTTCGACCCAGTAAAGCAATAATATTGGTGTTGAGATGAGTATAGAAAGCTATGGGAGAATAGAGTGGGGCATGTCTGATCTCATGTGAATTGGTTTTGTGTTATTGTTGCTGTTAATGAGGCTAGTTCTCCTTTGTAAAGTTGGTAAAGATCAGACATGGTCATCCCCATGTGGCCCTGTTCTATTTATACATTCTCAGAGAATTTTTTTTTCACTTGCTTTGATTATTTATTTGTTTCTTTGTATGATATCTTCTTATCTTTCGTCTCCAAAATATTCACTTATTATTTTATTGATTGATTGTTTATTTCTTTTGTCCTTCAGCATTGCTTCTTAGTGTGTGGGGTGGGAGAGGATGATGGTAGTAGATAAGGCTAGAGGGGTGGGAATGAGGGTGCTCATACTGTGTCCTCACTAGTCAGGGCTGAAGGCACAGACAGGATATATGCCTTTAATCACTCACAGTTCAAGTGATCTTCTAATCACCGAATGAGGGTACCTGGGCACTTCCTGCTCCAGCAAGCAGGAATCAGGACTTGGGACAAATAAATGCAAAAGTTGCAAGTATGTTACTGTTCATAACACATAGAGTGGAGGACTTATTGTTAACACTCTTTGGACCTATTGTCCTAAGTGTACCACAGACTCCAATAGTCAAGGAATGTTCCTGGTGTGTAGTTGTGTCTTTGGGACTCGGCTTACTCCTTGTTCTGTGGATACTGGAATGCTAGACAGCCTTGTTTATCTTCCTATACTTTCTCTCATTAAACTGGTTTGTGCTCTGCTTGCCTTGCTTCATTGTCATTATGTCCATAGTACAATTTCTGTTTTGTGCAGGTGTCTGTCGATGCTCCTTCCCTGGTATTGCTGCAAGCATTGTCCCAAGATAACCTCATTTTTCTGAGTTGCTGGGCATGACACTCTAATTCATGTATCTCCTCATTTACTGTTTTCAGTCACTTTCTTCTTGTCCCTGCTTTCTTTAATTCTTTATCCTTTCATTTGGTGCTCAGGTTTACAGGACTAGCCTCTGTATCTGTATTCTTAATCACAATTACCTTCACATGCTGTGAGTATAGTGCTTTAAATCACGGAAAAAGTTTCAAGCTTTTTCATGCATTCAAGTAAGTCTAAACAGAAACTATCTGCACCTGTTCATTCTTACCTACAGATTAACTTAAAGACTTATTTTTTATTGGATTTTATTACTCATTCAGAGACTATTTTTGTTGATAAACTATGTGCTTAACAGGACATGACAAGAACTATCAGAAGTCTAAAAAGTCTGAAAAGTACAAATTAAGTGTAAAGATAAGTCTGCACTTACCAATAAGTTAGTGTTTTCCCTATTACAAAATACTTTTGTCATTATAACTGATTGCATAATTTGGCTTATTGCTATGATTTAGGAGCTGTTATAGGATTATGAGTGATCTTTCATTATCTGACAAAAAGTAAATTACAATCATGAAGATTAACAACTGCTGAAATGCTGAAATAGGACAAGGATAGCAACACTATAGATTTCTGAAAATGAACAGATGGAAAATCAATCCGAACAAACCAGCACAAGGAAGTCAAATTGGAACCCTGCAAAATGATGTAACAATGAAATGCAATCATTGAAACAGTCATGAGGTTAATTTACTTAACACTCCTTTTCATTCACTAGAGTCAGCAGATTATCCCAAGGTGAAGAAATGGTATAGGTATAACCTTGTAAAAGGAGAGCCGTGGGACACAGCTATAGACAAAGGCAGTCTGACAAAAAGGACAACGCCTAAGTAAGGATTTTTACATGGTGTTACTGGAAAGGATCCAGGAAAAATTTATTTTGCCCTTTATTTCCAAACCTGAAGTTAAGATGAGTGGTCCAAGACACTCCTGGAGTGTCTTGAAGCCTCAGGCAGGCCGTTCATTGTCCAACCCCAGGAGTTATGCAAAGCATGAAGGCCCTTGTATCATAAATTCCTAGAGCCATGTTACACAAAACCCCACTGCTGTCAAGGCAATTCCAACTGATAGTGACCTTCCTTGGATTTCTGAGACTGTAATCTTTACAGGAGAAAACTATGTTTCCTCTTTGAAGCAGCTGCTGCTCCTTGAGGTCATACAGAATAAGAAATAAAAGTAAGATATAAAATTGTATATAAAGTATAATAATGATTCTTACCCCAAAAAACAAAATGTATACATAATGATATAGTCAGAATAAAGTACATCAAAATGAAATAATTTCTGGAAAAATGTATAATATTGCTTTGATTTATTGTTTCCTAGCCACACTGAATGTTAGTATTTAAATAAATTAACAGCTTGTAATAATTCAGTAAATTAAAAATATCCAGGCGAGCTCTGGTGGCCTAGTGGCAAGAAGCTGCACTGCAATCCTAGAAGTATGCGGTTCGAATCCACCAGATGCTCTGCTGGAGAAGGAGGAAAAATCTCCTCCTGTACCAGTCAGATCTGATTTGACGGTACACACACACAAAATAATAAA
>NW_006399948.1:192202-200721 GCF_000299155.1 Elephantulus edwardii
CTTTTTAGAGAAATGAATATTATTTTTCTATATTATTTACGTATTAAACTTATCCCTAACAAAATAATTAGGATCCAAAGACCAGGTTATTGTGTGAAAACTAGAGTTATAGGAAAATAGAAGATGAACTTCTCAAATCATATCACAAAACCGAGGATAACAACATTACATAACTGGTAACTGAGAATCAAAATTCAGCCAACTTGACACATATCCTTCACATGCAGTGTTATGCTTGCCTGATGTCTCAACGTTTGCACTGTTAGACATGTGTTGTTAATCTAAAATATAGAGGAGGTTTTTTACTGTTTTCAAATATGGGAAGTGTAGGGTGAACTAGTTAAATGAGGACTGTGGTAATTTCCCTCATTCCTTTAGTGTTCATGAAGAAAACTACCATAGTCTTCATTTATTAATTAGCTCTCCCAACACTTCATGTATTTGAAAAGGAGAGGGGAACTCTCTATTTTTTTTCATTAACAACAACAACAAATTTAAAATAGAGGGTGTTTTTTACTGTTTTCAAATATGGATGAGGCTCTTGTGTGTCAGGAAGTATGAGGATGGTGCAGGATAGAACGAACAGGGTTCAGATCTTTTGTTTATAGGGTTGCTGTGAGTAATACTCAACAGCACCTAACACCAACCACAATGGTTATTTTAATTCTTGTTCAATAAAACCTAAAGATAAGCTTTGTCTCTGAGGACTACGCTTCAAACCTGGAAAAAATTAATAACTCCCACCCCTCTTTCTCCTCCTTACAAAACCCTCATCTTCATGTCTTAACTTTCAACCAAACTGTAGACAAACATATAAAGTGATTAGGGAGCCCTGATAGCACAGTAAGTAGAGAGTTGCGCTGCTTAACCCAAAGGCCCAACCTCTCTGATGGAATCCATCATTGAGTTCACAGGAGACAAATTCCTTCCTCTAGATTTACAACCTTGGAAACCCATCGGAGGGTCAGGTATGAATTCATTATGACACTATAGTAATGTTAAAGGGAGAGACATAAAGTAATTAATAAAGCCAAAGAAGCACCCACTCCTTAGAATAATCACAATGAAAAGTAAAAAAAAAAAAGCAAAGAAAAAAAAGGCGGCATTTGACAAAGGATAAAACCCAGAATTCAGGATTCAAAAGTCGCCACAGCGAGAGGGATATAATTGCTGATGTCAGATGGATCTTGCCTGAAAGTAGTGAAAGATATTTACTTGTGTTTCACTAACTTTGCAAAAATGCATTTGTATATCATAAAAAAAAGTTGTGGCAAACATTGAGAACAATGGGAATCCCAGACATTTAATTGTATTTATGCAAAACCTGTACATAGACTAAGAAAAAGTTATTCAACAGAACAAGGTAATAATGCATGCTTTAAAACCAGGAAAGGTGGATGTTGAGGTTGTGTACTTTTTTTCATACCTATTCAATCTGTATATAGAGAAATCCATTTTTTAAAAAACTGGACTATGCAAAGAAGAACATGGCATCAGGATTAGAGGAAGACTTAGCAATAACTTGCTTTGTGAAAATGATACTAACAACCTTGCTTGCTGAAAATGAGGAGGAATTGTATAGCCAAGCACAATCAATAAGAGTGCATCTAAATTCCAAAATCAATCTCCATAATAGTCTATGTGTTTCCTACTGCCAAAGGGGCCCTTTAGAGTAGTGAGAGAAGATCTTCACCCTGAAACCCACAGCGTCCCTTTTCAGCAGGAAGTAGCTAAGAGAATACGCCATCCCCTTTTCCTTGTGACTCAGGGTGAAGTCTCTCTCAGGGAGGAGTGATAGGGAATGGCAAAGGACACACTGACAAAGAAGATTAATCAGAACTGGCTTTGACAAGCACTGTGGCATTTGGACAAGAACAAACTGGGAGGAGGGTAGAGAGAATGGTACAACAATGAATGAGTGGAAGCCCAAAATCTCTGTAAATGTTTATGAAAATTAATAAAATATAATTATAGAAAAAAAAAGAAAATGAGGAGGAATTGAAATGCTTGCTGCAGGAGAACAAAGACCGTAACCTTCAATATGAATTGTTGTTAACGTTGCTGTTTACCATCAGGTCAGAACCGACCCTCTAGTGGGTTTTCAGAGGCAGTTAATCTCATGGGAGGAGATTTCCCATCCTCTCCCACGGAGTGGCTGGTGTCCTCAAACCGTGTGCCTTTAGGATTGCACTGCAGCTTCTTGCCACTAGGCCACCAGAGCTCCCTCAATATTAATTACATTTCAATATTTAAAAGACCCAAAAATCTTCCCTACTAGGCCAAGAGGCAACATCACAGATGAAGAAAATTGTCAACAATTTCATTTAACTTGGTTCCATAATCAACACCCATGGGACAGCAGTCATGAAGTCAAAAGATATGTTGCATTGGGGAAATCTGTGATCAAGAACTCCAAAGTGCTGAAGAACAGCAATGTAAATTTAAAGATTAAGGTGCACTAGAACCAAGGCATGGTATTTTCAATTGCTTCCTATGCTTGCAAAAGTTGCACAGTGAATAGGGATGACAGAAGAATTCATGCTTTTGAACTATAGTATTAGAGAGTGGTACTAGATATCTCATGGACTACCAAAAAGACAAACAAGTTTGTTATGGAGGAAGAAGAGCTAGACCACTCCTTAGAGGCAAGAATGTTTAAACCTTGTCTCATAAACACTGGACATGTTTAGGAAGGGCCAGGTCTTGGAAAATGATACCATTCTTGGAAAGAGAGAGTCAGAGAAAGAGAGGAAGACCATCAGTAAGAAGGATTGATACATTAACTTTTATAATGGGCTGGAGCATATCAGAGATCCTAAAGATGGCACAGGATAGAGAAAGGTTCAGATGTGCTTCTCAAAGAGTTACTAACAATTTTAACCTGCTCAATGACACCTAGCAACAACAATAATAACAATAATTTGAGGAAAAGGTGTTCTCTGAAGGCTACAACTCTGCATCCTGTAGATTTATTTCCCTACTAAATGGGAGAGAAAAAACCACCACAACAGTAACACAGAGCCATCACTGTACATATACACAGATAGATCCCTAAAAATTAAATCTGTTTAAGTCTGATCAGTCAATATTTATAAATATTTATGTAACAAAGGGAGCTCTGGTGGCCTAGTGGCAAGACGCTACACTGCAATCCCAGAGGTGTGTGGTTCAAATCCACCGTTGCTCTACTGGAAGAGAGACAATTTCCTTCTGTTTCAGTCAGATCCGATTTGATGGTACACATGAAAAATAAGAAAATAAAATAAAAATATTTATATAACAAATTCAGTATTTATAAAATACTTATGTAACATATTGCAATGAAATGTGGAAAGAGTTGGAGTCAGAAAATCAAAAGGGAAGATCTTGCTCAGCATTTCTTTTTGTGTGTGTGTATGCAATTTTTTTTATTTTAATAATTTTAATGAACATTTACAGAGATTTTGGATTTCCATTCATTCATTGCTGAACTTCTCTCTCTGCCCAGCACCCCTCCACCCCGCCCGACCCAGTTCACTCCTCTCTTTTAAAAGTAAAAGAACAACTCCCTCCCAGGTACACAATCCCCCTGCACCCCTCCCACCACCCCAAGTACATTCCACTATACAACCTTAATTGAGGACTCTTGTGATAACCATAATACCCTATCATACATCCCTTTTAAATTATTCTCTCCCTCATCTGTTTCAGTGCAGTATACACAATGTATCCAGTTTTTCTCAGTCTTGCCCCAACCCTGATATCAGTCCCATTTTACAGCAGTGGCACCATGCAGAAGCTGAAGGAACTCAAAATAAATTCAAGCCTCGAGGTGCAATACTTAAGGATGTTATGGGCAGAATATTGAATGATCCAGAAAGCATCAAAAGAAGAGGGAAGGAGTATACAGAGTCACTCAAAGGAATTGGCTGACACAGAAGAATTTCATAAAGCAGCATATGACCAAGAGGCGATGGTGATAAAGGAGGAAGTTCAAGCTCCAAAGGAATTGGCAAAAAATAAGTTTCCAGGAATTGGTGGAATACCAACTGACATATTTCAACAAACAGATGCAGTCCTGGATATGCTTACCAAGCTGTGCCAAGAAATTTAGAGGACAACAACCTGACCAACTGACTAGAAAAGAACCATGTTATTCCCATTCCAAAAAAGAGGTGATCCAATAGAGTGTGGAAATTATTGATTGATATCACTTATACCACACAGAAGCAAAGATCATCCAAAAGCAATTGGAACAGTCCATTGACACAGAGCTACGAGAAATATAAGGGTTTAAAAGAGGTCATGGCACTAAAGATAACATTGCAAATGTCAGATGGATCTTGTCTGAAAGCAGAGAGTACCAGAGAAATGTCTATTTGTGCTTCATTGACTGTGCAAAGGTATTTGACTTTGTGGATCACAACAAATTGTGGTTAAACATAGGAAAAATGGAAATCACAGAATGCTTGATTGTGCTCATGCAAAATCTATACTTGGACGAGAAGGCAGTCATCTGAACAGAACAAGGCACTGAAAAACAATGAACTCATAAAACATTATACAACATGGGTGACTCTGCAGGACATTATGCTGAATGAAATATCTCAGTCACAAAGGACAAATACCACATAGCACCACTGTTATAAAGCAGGTCTGACATGAGGATTGGGGAGGAGAATAGGATAAGCGTGGATAGATAATGAACATTGCACTGGAGTAAATGAAGGAAAAAAACTATTTAAAAGCAATATATCATTTGACATTATATGTACAACAAGCCAGAATAACAGGTACATTGCAAAGAGACCTCGAGGGGTGGGGGGAGGAGGTAATTATGAAGCAGTGAATTAATTTTTTTTAAAGTGAACTAGGGAAGGGGGAAGGGAGGGAGCGGTAAAAACGTGCAATAATTAATCAATGAAAATCTAGCTTTTCTGTAAACTTTCACTAAAATTACAATTAAAATGTTTAAAATTCTATAACCCCAACACTGTAGACTGCAGGTTTCAAAATTGAGAGGTAAAATGAACATCATCCTATTTCTATACCTTTTGAATTTACATGCAGAACAGATCATTTGGGAGGCTGGACTTTATGAGGAGGGGTATGGCATAAGGATTGGAGTATGACTCACCAATAGCCTATAATATGTAGATGACACAGCCTTGCTAGCTGAAAATAATGAGAGCCTGAAGCATTTGCTGTAGAGGGTCAAGGACTGCAGTGTGCAATATGAATTGAAGCTCAAGGACTTGGAGATTCTCACCACTTGGCCAATTAATTGGCAACATCATGATAAATGGAGAAGAGATCAAAGTTGTTAACAATTTCAGCTTGCTTGGTTCCACAATCAACACGCTTGACACCAGCAATCAAGAAATCAAAAGACAAATTACATTCCAAAATACTGCTGTCAGAGACCTCTCCAGAGTGCTAAAGAGCAACAAGTGTCAGTCTAGAGACTAAAGGGCACCTGACCATGGTCTTCACAATTACTTGTTATGCATTGGAGAGCTGGATAATGAATGACCAAAGAGCACAGAAGAGAAAAAAAAGATTATGTCTTTGCATTGTGGTGCTGAAGAAGAGTGTTGAACATACCATAGACTGCAAAGAGATCAAACAGGTCTGTCCTGGAGAGGGAGAAAACGAGCTGCTTCTTGGAGGCAAAGATTTTGAGATTCTGTCTCACATACTTTGGGCACGCATATAGAGCAGAGTTCAGAACTATTGTGTATAGGGTTGCTATGGCTTGTGGTCCACTCGTGCACACATAAAAACCACATTACACTAAATATTTCATAAAATACACAAGCATAGTTCCTGTGAGTAAATGAGGATTGTTAAGGGTTTTAAAAAAAGCAATTCAGCAGTGAGATGTACAGTTTTCCCCTAATTGTGTATTCAAAAACTTCCTTTATTTTATATTTAGTTGATTTATAATTAAAATTAGTATCATATGTCACAAATGCGTGTGTGATTATTCAAAGGACAATGTTATGAGATGGGGGGAATAAAACCGGAACATTTATAGGGAAAATGTTCATAAAGCATCATCACTGACACATAAAATAACTTTAATGAGTGTTTTTGCAATTCATTTGGCTAAGATTAGTAGCAGTTCAGTTATAAGAAGTATTGAATTGGTGAACTCTGGTGGCCTAGTGGCAAGAACTGCGCTACAATCACAAAGGCTCATGGTCTGAATTCACCAGATGCTCCACTGGAGAAGGAGGGTGCCAGTCGGATCCTACTCAACAGTACACAACAAGAGACAAACTGTATTGACTTTATATTGTCCCGAATGCTGGCCTGCTGTGGAAGTCCATGATTTCTGACATCAATATCTCCTTCTTTGTTCAGTTCTCTAGTTCCTCTATGTCTTTGAGTTTGGTGGTTCACAGGAAGGTCTTCCAGAGAATCGGATCCACTACGGCTCCACAATCAACAGTCTTAGTAACATGATGATAAGTATGCTGGCTGGTTTTACACAAACTGGTAAACAATAGGCCAGGATCCTGTAGACTATCAGTTGTAGTGCAACTGGGTAGTGAGTGAGGGTGATTGCAGAGTCTGATGAATGATGGGCCAAGATCCTACAGACTCTTGGTTGTGGTGCAGCTGTATGATGTGATGTGTCCCAGGGGAGTAAGCATCGCAAAAGACAGAAACTAGCACTAAAGTCCTCATGAGTTTTATTTAAGCCTCTAGTATTGTTGAAACTGAGGAAGACTTGAAGCACTTTCTGCAGAAGATAAAAGACTACAGTCTTCAATATGGATTGAAGCTCAACATCAAGAAAACAAAGATTCTCACTATTGGGCTGATCAACAGTATCATGATAGAGGGCAAAGAGATTGATACTGTTAACAGCTTTTAGTTTTGCTTGGCTCCACAATCAACAGTCTTAGTAACAGCAGCCAGGAAATCAAAAGATTTTTTTTTTTGGTGAGGATCAAATGATGATTTATTATCTTAGTTAATATTCTAGAAGAAAAGGGATTAAGTTAAAAAGAGGTTATAAATTTCAGTAGAAAAGGAGAAAGGAGAAACTTAGGAAAAGCTATTCTGTCTGGGGACAAAATAACTTGGATCTTTTGAAGTAGATTTTTAGTAATCCTGAAAATCTCCAGAATATATCCCCCAAAGGCAAGCCCATTGATGTTCGATTCATTTTGACTCATAATGAACTATAGAAAGAATTCAAATAAGAGAGAGTTGCCTGCATCTTGGTTCTACTTCCTACTGACAGTCTTGATTATTGAACTCTGTTATCACCATTTCCTGCCCCATCAACTCAACTGGTGGTAGAAACTTTCTAGTATTGAAAAACAGAACAGTACATCAACTGAGAGCTGCCAGAAATTCAAGCTTGGTTCAGAAGAGGCCATGGCACAAGAGATGTCCTTGCTGATGTTAAATGGATCTTGGCTTTATCTTGTTGAGATGCTGGAAGAACTCTAGAAGTCCTAATCCACAACATGAACAGTCTCCCAAGCATCATCCACCTTATAGACAGTCACCAGCTTTTAGGAACTCCAGGGTCTATTGAAGTCTTCTGGGCACAGTGAATGCTCAGTAAACATTGCTGCCTTCCTAAGAGTGTTGGCTTCTATTGGCCCTAGGAAATCAAAAGATTAATTTCACTGGGAAAGTCTTTTGTCAGGGACATCTCCAGAGTACTGAAAAGCAATTATGTCAGTCTAGAGACTAAGGTGCATCTGATCCAGGCTGTGGTCTTCAAAGTTATGTGCAATACATCAGAAAGATGGACAATGTCTAGGGATGATAGGAGAAGAATTGATGCCTTTGAGCTGTGGTACTGGAGAAGAATATACCATGGACTGCTAGCAGAACAAACAGATTTGTCCAGGTGAAGGTGAAACCATGCTGCTCCTTGAAGGCAAGGATTCTGAGGCTCCATCTGACATATTCAGGCATGTTGCAAGGAGGGACCAGTACTTGGAGAGGGGACATCATGCTTGGGAAGGTGGAGGGACAGCACAAGAGAGAAAGACCCTCCATGAGATGGATTGACTCAGTGACCAGATAATGGGGGTAGGTGTGCTAGAGACAATAGGATTGTCTCAGGATAGAACAGGGGGTTGCTATGAGTCACAGGCAACTTGGTAGCACTTAATAACAACAAGTAGGGTGGGACTTATATCCCACTCTAATCCTCTCACCTTAATACAATAAATACTTCAGCACAAAATAAACAGTGTAATGATTGCTTAGGAACGACATTCTTAACTATAAACCTTAAACATCCATGCTTTAATTGTAAATACTGGGCCTCACACATAACAAAAAATCAGAAAGTTGACAACCTTCCAGAACAATGTGGTTAGTAAAAAATCAATACGAGCATTTGTTTTTGGCAGGGGTCACTTCGTTATTCTGCTTTGCTATTGCTTGAAAGCCAGTCAGAAAGGCTTAAGGATATCTCATTCATTTAATTGAGTATATTAAGTCTACAAAAATATTAGATTAAAAACAATGAGATTAGCTCGTGTTCTCTCTCTCTCTCTCTCTCT
>NW_006399948.1:200875-209490 GCF_000299155.1 Elephantulus edwardii
ATTAGAAATCACAGAAGATATTTCCCTTATATCTCCTGCCAAACCACTGATGGGTTCAAATCACCAGAGAGGTGCCACCTTTGGGTTAACAGCATGACTCGTTACCAACTAAACAAGGGAGGGAGAAAACTCCAACAAACAAAACCAATCAGTACCTTCAACCATTGGCAGCTCAAGTCAGAGATTTTAAAGAAAATTCAACAATTAATTATGAATTCATCAAGTTTTAAGATGAATAAATAAATGAGAAGGTATGCTAAAAAAAATAAAAACAATGAGATTAGAAAACATCTGAACTCAAGAACTCTTTGGGAAACAAAGCACTATTTATATTTTACCCACATTTTTAAACTGTGCTTGTAAAGATAATCTGTGAATGATTTATAGAGAGGTCTGGTGTTCTGTTGGTAAAAAACCTATGCTGCAATCTCAAAGACATGCTGTTCAAATCCACCAGCTGCTCTATGGAAGAAGGATGATTTCTTGCCTCTGAAGACCTGCTTGAGGGTAAAAAATGGGTCAGTTCTGACAGTATTCAATAACATACCGCATATATTGTTGTGGTAGTGGTTGTGGTTGTTATGTGCCATTGAGTCACCTGCGATTCATAGTACAACAGCCCAGAAACCTGCTTTATCCTGTGCCAAATGTATTGTTTCTGATACACCTACCTCCATTACCCTAGTCACTGAATCAATCCATCTCATCAAGGGTCTTCCTTTCTTGTGCTGTCCCTCTACCCTATATATTAGCTAAGTTTTATCTCAAGGATAGCTGTTGTTGTTGTTGTTGTTGTTAGATGCCATCGAGTCGAGTAAGACTCATAGAGACCCATGAACAAAAGATCTGAACCTTGTTCTATCCTACACCATCCTCACACTTCTTGACACACTGTGCCTATTGCAGCAGTCACCTTGTCAATTCACCTAGTTGAAGATCTTCCTCTCGTTCGCTGACCTCTCTACCCAGCATCACATCCTTCTCCAAGAAATAGCCCCTCCTAGCAACCTGCCCAAAAATATGTGAAGGGAAACCTCATCATTCTTGCCTCCAAAGGGTACTCCAGCTGTGCCATCTCCAAGATATATCTTTTCGTTCTCTTGGCTGTCTGTGAAATGTTCAGTGCTCTTCTCCAACAGCTCAAAGGTGTCAATTCCTTTTCTGTCACCCTTATTTACTGGCATGCAAGGACAATGTTGTTGTCGTTGTTGTTGTGTACTGTAGAATCCGACTCAACTGACTCGCCGATGTGTTTTCAGAGGCAGTTAATGCATGGGAGGAGATTTCCCACCCTTCTTCCGCAAAGCAGCTGGTAGCCTTGAAATGTGTGCCTTCGGGATTGTAGCACAGCTTCTTGCCACTAGGCCACCAGAGCTCGTAAGAATAATAAGTGTTCTAAATAAGTGTTCCCCTCTAAGAAGTGACTATCATTACAAGAAAGAGTTGTTGTGTCCCGAGAGTCGTAACCGACCCATAGCTGGCCATCTGGTAGGTTTTCTGAGGCAGTTAATCACACAGGAGGAGATTGCCCATCTTTCTCATGTGGAGCACCTGGTGGCCATGAACAGTGTGCCTTCAGAATTGTAGCACAGCTCCTTGCCACTAGGCCACCAGAAAGAGTAACTTTAATTATATTAAAGAAGATAGCAAAATATGATTCTATTATAATTCTTCTAATACGTGTGTGATTTGAAGTATAAGGTGCGATGTTTCTGTAACTTGAAGCTTCTCTCCTACCACTTACTCCTCTTTAACCTAGATTTAGAATTCTCTGTGCAAACTGGGTGTATAATTCTCAGAGTTGGAGCTATCTACTATCTCAATTTCATTTAAAAATGCCAAGATGGAACTGAATCAAAGCTGACCCTTTTACCAGATTTTCAGAGACTGTAAATTGCACAGGAAGTGATTGTCCATAACAATTTCCTCTTGCTTGGAATCAACCAGCAGGCCAGAAACCAAAAGATGTATGTTGTTGTTTGTTGTTATGTGCCATCAAGTCACTTGCGACTCATAGTGACCCTATGTACAAGAGCCCTAAATGTTGCTCTATCCTGTGCCAGCCTCGCCATCTCTGAAACAATCATTCCCACCACCCCGATCACAGAATCGATCCATCTGATCAAGGGTCTTCCTCTCCTGCGCCGTCCCTCCACTCTCCCAAACATTATGTCCCTCTCCAAGGACCAGTCCCTCCTTGCAGCATGCCCTAAGTATGTCAGACAAAGCTTCAAAATCCTTGACTCCTAGGAGCATTCTGGCTTCACCCTCTCCAGGACAAACCAGTTTGTTCTCCTAGCAGTCCATGGTATATTCAACACTCTTCTGCAGCACCACAGCTCAAAAGCATCAATTCTCCTTCTATCATCACTAGTCACTGTCCAGCTCTCCAATACATAGCACGTAATTGTGAAGACTATAGCCTGGATCAGCATTGCTATACAGGAGCAATTCCAGACATACAGAATATGTGCTTTAACAAATCCACAAATTTAGAATCTAAATTTGGAAAAACGTGTTAGTAACAGGGATAACTGAGTAATGCAGCCTGTTAATTGTTTGATTGCCAGTGGAAAGGTTACCATTTGAAAATTAGAGTTATTTCAAAAGATAGATCTGGCAATCTGCTTTGGAAAGGTCACAATGTTGAAAAAACTGTGCTCTGACTCAACATGAGCTAAACTGAATCAATGGCAAGGTCCAGGCAAGGTCCCAGATCAATTAAATCAGAATCTCTGTGAGTGGAATCTTGGGATCAATGTTTCTTTTTCAATATGTCCTAGGCATTTCATTGTTCTGAAAGACTGAGAACCACCGTGTTGAGGCCTGTATCAATTCTAAAGAAAGGGACACGTTGTCTAAACACCAAGACTTTATTCTCTTCAACATAATTAGTTGAATTTTGCATAAATTTTTATGGAGTTTTATGTTGTTGCTGTTGTTCTAAAAGGCATCACTAACTTTATTAACTATGGACCAAGATCATTACAGATGTTGACTGAGTGTGACAATAGATGTGTCCCATTAAACATAACATTTAAAGTACAAGAAAAATAGGAGAATCAAAAGTCCTTATCTAAGTGCTTGGGTTTGGTTTTGTTTTGTTCTGTCTTCAATCTCTTATTCCTTTTTCTTATTTTATATTGGTTTGCATACAAAATTCATATACATTTTGTTTCATTCATACACATTGTGTTTTACGCATTCCTTTATTCACAAGGTATTTCATATGATACGTCCCATACATTTTTTGCTAAAATTATTCACCATTGATCTATGTCTGCTATTATCTGTCTTTTCAGGTTCCCAATGGATCTTTTCTAATTCCTTCACCACTTCCCTCTGTCCACCAAACTCACGAGCCCATGATTTCCCCCCACCCTCAGAACCCCTGCCCACTCCTTTTCCCCTATTGGACTTTTTTTAAATACTAGTTTATTTATTAAATTCTAATACATTGTTTTCCAGAACAGATTATTCCAATTTTTCTCACGCCCCACCCATCAAATTGTACAAACCCATGATTAAGCCCTCTCTTTGCTCAGCTCCATGGTCAACACTCTTGGCACCAGCAGCCAGAAAATCAAAAAACATATCGCGATGGGAAAGTCTGCTATTAATGACCTCTCTAAAGTACTGAAGAGCAATGGTGTCTCTCTGGAGACTAAGGTGCACCTGATACAGGCCATGGTCTTTGCAATCACTTGTTATGCATCAGAGAGCTGGACAATGACTAGGGGGGATAGAAGGAGAATTGACGCCTTTGAGCTGTGGTGCTGGAGAAGAGTATTGAATGTACCATGGACTGCCAAGAAAACAAACAAATTCATCCTGGAGAGGGTTAAACCAAGCTACTCCTTGGAGGCAAGGATTCTGGGGCTTTGTCTGACATACTTTGAGTATGTTGCAAGGAGGGACAGGTCCTTGGAGAGGGATGTCATGCTTGGGACGGTGGAGGGATGGCGCAAGAGGGGAAGACCCTCTATGAGATGGATTGATTCAGTGACTGGGGTAATCAGGATGGGTGTGTCAGAGGCAGTGCGGTTGGCACAGGATAGAGCAGGATTTAGGGCTGTTGTACATAAGGTCGCTATGAGTCGCAAACGACTGGATGGCACATAACAATAATAACAAGTCCCCCTGCACATCCTCATTCCTCTACTACCACCTTACCCTCCCCCTTGGATCCTCATACTCATTCTACAATAATGGTTTTATACAATATTTGTCCTTGTGGGACCGAGTTAGTTCACTCAGCATAATGCTCTGCAGTTCCTCCCAAGTTTGGTAATAACGTATAAAATCATTGCTCCTGTGTTCTGTGTAGTATTCCATTGTGTGTATGTACAATAATATCCCAATCCGTTCGTTTGTTGTTGAACATCTGGGCTGTTTCCATGTTCTTATGATGGTGAATAATGCTGCTATGAACATTGGTGTACATATCTAGCTGGTTATGTTTCTATTTTTACAACCATGGTCTTTTTCAGTATTTGTCCTTATGAGATTTAGTTCTCTCAGAATAACACTTTCCTGCCTCTCCCACTTTATACAGTATTTTTAGAAATTTTTGTTCTTAAGTACCGCATTGTGTTACATGAGATTCCATTTTGTGAATGTACCACAATTTCTTAGTACATTCATTTGTTGGGGGCTGGAATCCAGTTTGGAAGTCTTCTGCAGGAGGGAGATTCTACAGAGGCTTGTTTTCTGGTTCTGGTGAGGATTAGAGTGGAATGTTGATTGGCTAATGGATGTGATTGGCATCCACTTCCAAAATGGCTTGCCTCTGGTCTTTTGTTCATAGGGTCTCTATGAGTCATCTGCAATTCGACAACACTTAACAACAATAAGAACATAGAGCTCTGTTGGCCTAGTGGATAGAAAGTTATGCTACCAAGCCAAAGGTGGCACTTAGGCCTGGTTTTAATTGTTTTTTTGTCAAACATTTTTCTAAGTAGGATAGCACTGGTCTGTCCATTTGCTGTACAGAGGTAACTCGTGGTTGCTGTGATGCTAAACACTGTGACATTAATGTGTCAAATGCAATAATGGTTACCCATGGTGGACAGTGTTTGGTGGAGATTCTTGATTAAAAGAAGCTTGGAAGCAGTTGTAGCATCCACTTTTGAAATGACTTACCTCCGGAAACTCTATGAACGTGGATAAGTGACGAAAGTTATTACAAGTGTTCAGGTCTTTCATTCATAGGGTCACTATGAGTCGTCTATGACTTGGTGGCACTTTAACAATTCGTTTGTTGGTAGACATTTGAGCTGTTTCTATTTTCTTGCTACTGTGAATAATGCTGCTATGAACATAAGTGTTTGAAGCAGAGGGGTGAGACTGGCGGTTGGGGTGATTAATCATGGGTTGTACAATTTGATGGGTGGGGTGAGAGAAATCGGAAGAATCTGGTCTGAAAAACAATGTATTCAAATTTTTGTCAATAAACTAACATAATAATAATTTTAAAGAAGAAAGCAATCTTTAAAAAAAAAAACCACCCATAAGTATATATATCTCTGTGTCTCAGTTCTATTTTTCTCAGGGTATAGTCCTATCAGGGGAATAGTTAGATCATATGGAATTTCTATGCTCACCTTCTTGAGGACATACAAAACTGCCTTTTCAGAATGGTTGTACCATCTTAAAATCCCATAAAAGTCCAATCCCTCCACACCCTCTCCAACATTTATTGCTTACTGTCCTGTTGAACTTTGCTACTACTACTGGAGTGAGATATTGTCTCATTGTGTTTTTGATTATTTCTTACTGCCAGTGCTTTATTTCATGTGTCTGTTGACCAACTGAAGGTCTTCCTCTATGAAAAGCCATTCTTTGTCATTTGCCCATTTTGGTTTTGGGTAATCAGTCTTTTTTTGCCCATTTTTTTTTTTTTTTTTTTTTTTTTTTTTTGTGTAGAGACCCTAAAGTATTCTGTAAACTTTGATTATGATACCCTGTCTGAAATGTCATTGCCATATGTTTTCCCAATGAGTAGGTTTTCTTTTTACTCAATTGGGAAAAGTTCTTTATGCACATAGGCATTTAATCTTTAGAAGATCGCCCATTCATTGATGTTATTTCATGTCTTCTTTGTTGTTGTTATTGTATACCATCAAATCGGAACTGACCCATAGCTGACTCTCCAGTGGATTTCCAGAGGTAGTTAATTGCATGGGAGGAGAATGGCCATCTTTCTCCTGAAGAGCACCTGATGAATTCAAAATACATGCTTCAGGATTGCAGTGCAGGTTCCTACAACTAAGTCAGCAGAGCTTCCTATGTCTTCCTTGTTTATTGTTGTTGTGTTCTAGTGAGTCAGAAACAACCTACAGCTGATTCTTCAGCAGGTTTTCAGAGACAGTTAATTGCATGGGAGGAGATTGCCCATGTCCAATTAGTCAATATTGATTATTTCTATTTAAATCTACTCATATTATTGTCAATAGGATCAGAACCCTGAGAGAATAGTGACCTTAAATCTTAATCTGTTGGGTATAGACAGGAAGAAAAAAATTACTATTCTGACCTTGACCTGAAGGGCACTGTGGGACTGTGACCTTCACCAGAATCAGAGGGGAAATGTCACAGTCCTGATGAATGAGCAAGAGAGAGCTTTGCGCTTGGAAGGCAGGCAGGTCCAGACAGGGGTTTAAAAGAACAAAGAAACAGGTACAGAAACACAGACAAAATTCACCTTCATCAGAATTTACCTGAGGCTAACTTGCAGAGCCAAATAAAGATTAGTCAGATATAAAGATAAATTATCTCTGCAATTATTTTACAAAATAGTGGGGCTTAAAAAAAAAAAGTGCTGACATTAACTGTCCATGCAAACTTTCAGACACATCCCAGCAAGGTTATGTGCAATCATTTCCATTAAAAGTTCTTTGGAAACCATGAAAGGACCAGTTATCAGAAACTCAGTTTCTGACAAAGTACAGTTAATCCCACCCCACCCGCTTGAGCGGTTTTTAAACAAACAAACAACCCTCACCTGTGGTAAATCCTACCCTGATTAATCAACTGCCATAAAGTGGAATAATTCTTCTTTTTAAGGGCACAAGGGATTTTTCCACATTCCTGTATCTGAAGTAACCGATAAGATTCAAATAGGTTTCCAAACTGTTTCCCTGAGCTATGGCTAGCCAATTGAAGGTGGACAAATACCCAAACTACTGTGGATGGCCAATCATGGTGTGTATGGTTGGGCAGGGGAATAGCAGAGGTATAAAAGGAGGGGCAGACAACAATTTGGGGCTCTCGGCTGGATGCTGCTGTGTCAGGACGCGGGAGCCCAGGTTTGAACTTGAAATAAACTTTGTTAATTCGGCTAATTGGCTTGGTGATCTTTTTGGGGACTCGCTCCGTTACAAACCGAAATGGATTTTTATCAGTAAAGAAATGACAGTGTTCAAAATAGTGTTCCCCGTTCTGACTAGAAATTGACATCCAGAGAGAAGCCTAGGACTGTTCTACTAATTTTTCTCTCTAGTACTAGATTTTCAAGAAGCTGAGTGAGATGATTTAGAGGAGATTTTTTTGGTAGGGGTTTTTTGTTGTTGTTATTGCTGTTCTCCATAAAAAAAAATTTTAAAAAACTATGGGTGAATAATTTAGCAACTGAATCCTAAAAGACAAACACTAGATATGCTAAGTTAAAATGTAATAGAAATTGATAAGTTTAGCTTCCAATGGAGACATTTAACATGAAGTTCCATTTCCCATTATTTAAAGCTGTAGCACTAAAGTGAACTAATTCAGTCCCATAAGGGCAAATACTGTATAAGATCATTATTACTGTAGAACTAGATAACTAGTGAAACGTGTATGAAGACACAAGGGTGGGGGGGGTGCGGGTAGGAGCAGTGGGGGTGAGGGTGTGCATGGGCAATAATGATAGGGTCACAATTTGATTGAGGGGAGGGTAAAGGAAATGGGAAAGATCTAGTGTGAAAAACAGTGCATACAAACTTTGTAAATCAGTATAAAATAAAACTTTGTTTAAAAAACTATAGCAAATATAACAAATAATTACTAACATGTAGAAATTTGGTCCAAATATATAAATACTACAGATTTTTTAAAAATAGTATGTTGCAGAGAAAAGAATATGTGGAGTTCTCAAGAGAGTAATTTCTTATTTTTAAGAACCCATTAAAACAGGCTTTAGTATTTTTCAAAAGTAATATTTAAAAACTCTAGCTAGCTCAAAAGCACCTGAAGAGAGCTTGTTAAAAATACAGATTATTATCACTGGGCTCAACCCCCATAGTTGCTGAGTCCAGAGTCTGGAATATTGCTTCAATTCAATAATTCTCATACAATTTCAGATAATGCTAGTGCTACCATGCTAGGGATCACACTCTGAGAACCATTGATTAGAGCACTGAGCAAATTCTTTCTCATTACTGTGAAGTCAAAACTGACACGTATCAATGCAATCCCAATACAAATACCAATCCCATTCTTCAAGGAGATGGAAAAGGTAATCTCTAGCTTCATTTGGAATGGAAAGAAGCCCCGAATAAACAAAGCACTCCTTAAAAATAGAAAAAATGTAGGAGGCATCTCTCTCCCTGATTTCAAATCCTACTACACTGCCGTGG
>NW_006399948.1:210960-234855 GCF_000299155.1 Elephantulus edwardii
AAAAAAAAATATTAAAAAACAAAACTGACGCGTAAAAAAAAAACAAAAAAACTGACACGTAGCTGACCATCAAGCAGGTCGGTATTCAGAAGCTCTAAGTCACCATCTTTCTCCCACAGGACAGCTGGTAGATTCAAACTGCCTTCCTTTAGGTTGGCAGTGCAACTCTTTGTCTACCAGGACCCACTAGAATTTACTTAAAACTCTCTGATTAAATTCTAGCAATTATAATTTCTTTTAAATTATATAACACCAAACATTTACAAAGCATTTTAAAAAACCTAAAATGCTTGACTCACCACCTCAACCTAAGAAACACTGCAATGCAATTAAAATCTCCCTAAAATGCAGTTTGATCCCTACAGAATAAAACTTGAAAAAGCTGAAATCTGTGTAAGGTGAAAACCTGTCTTCAGAAGGAATCCTCAAATAAGCAAGCAATAAAAGGGTGAAAAAACTGCATCCTTATAAAGGCAGAAAACTTGGGAGATGTGGAAAAAACAAAGAGGTCTCATTGACGTCCAGTTCACATTGATTTCATGCATAATTTTCTGTATTCCTTTCCTCTTCCAACTTCAACCTATAGGTTTCATCCCTATTCTTTTCAGTTTTTAAAAATCTACTGCAAATCATTGTGAAACTTCATCACACATTTTTGAGGCATGTTGTCAGAAATCAATCTCTCTCTCTCTCTCCCCCCGCCCCAGAATTTAATATCTTTTTCCAAGGACTGGATTCAATAGTCAGACAACTGCTAGACAATAATAAAATGGACAAATACTGTTATGAAATCACTGTTACAAAAAGTCAAGGAAAGGTTTTTACATGGAAAGACCCATACTTTGAGGTTTACCAGGGGCAGGAGGGTAAGGGAAAGTACATAAAATATCAAAGGGTAAACACATACCAACTTGAGTGAAAAGGAAAGCAATTTAAAAAAAAGAAGAAGGAAGTCAGCACAAAATGATCAGTACAAAGCCAAAGTTCAGAAGCAAGGAAGGGATAGGAGAGAGGAAGAAATAGAAATGGAAGATGCATGATGCTACATGAGAGGGATTGTACTCAAAAGCATGAGATAAAAATGTACACAATTTATTGAGTGGAAAATTTATTAGCTTTATAATATATAAATTTATATACTAAATTTATAATAAATTTTCATCCAAATCATAATTTTAAAAATTAAGAACAGAAATAGAACAATAAAAAGCTATTTAATATCACAGAGTTCATTCTAGTTTTCCCATATTCCATGCCTTTTCTCTGACTGTGAAAATTTTAGATCTATTATTTACAATATATTTACTTCTTTGCTTAATTCAAGAGTGTACAGAAGGTAGTTTCAGAGCTCCAGTCTACACTTCTGAGTGACAAGTCTGATGGTCCATCATATTTAATTAACCACTGACTATTATTACTTGCTTCTGGATGAGAGAAGACCATAAACCAGATGAATAAATGAAGTGATTGCAAAAATGGGTTTAAGCACAAAGAAGATTGTGAAGATGGTGCAACATTGGGCAAGGTTTCAATCTGTTGTACAAAGGGTCGTTCTAAATTAGAATCAACTTGAAAGTAATTAACAACAGCAATTACTTGCTTATTAGATAAATTATTAAAATGTGTTTAGGAATACTCCAGAAGCAAAATAGTATAGGTTAAAACAGAAATTGACTGAAGAAAGGAAGACTATTTTAGGAAAATATTGCCAGAAAAAAAGGTGGGGTGATTTCTTTTGCTTTTGGTTTGTTGGGTTTTTTAATTTTTATTTTGTTTTTCTTATGTTGAACCATCTTTGCATATCTGTTATGAATACCACTTGGTCATGATGAATTATTTTTTTCTACATGCTGTTAGACTCAATGGGCCAATATTTTGTTTTTTGTATCCATATTCATGAGACAGATTGGTCCGTTGTTTTCATTCTTGGTAACGTCTTTGCCTGGTTTTGGTATTAGGGTTATGCTTGCTTCATAGAATGACTCTGGAAGTGTTCCTTCCTTTTTTATTTTTTTTTTTTTTATACTTAGTAGAACTGATCTTTGGTAGAAGTAAGCCATGAAGCCATTTGGTTCAGGACTTTTCTTGTGGGGAAGTCTTTTTATGACCTGTTAAGGGTCTGTTCAAGTGTTCTGCATCTGTTTGAGTCCATCTCAGTAGGACATGAGTATCAAGGAATTTATCCCTCTCCTTTGTTGTTGTTGTTGTTGTTAAGTCCAGTTGAATAGAGTACAGCTTATTGTGACCCTATGAACAAAAGATCTGAACCCTGTTCTATCCTGCACCAACTTCACACTTTCTGACACACAAGAGTCCATTGTAGTAGTTACCATGTCAATACACCTGGTTGAGGTTCTCCCTTTCATTTACTGACTCTCCACACTTCTCAACATCATGTCCTTCTCCTAGGAATAGCAGCACCTCCTAACACCATGCCCAAAGTATGTGTGGCTAAGCCTCATCATTCTTGCCTCCAAAAAGCCCTCCTGCTGCACCCTCTCCAAAGCATATCTGTCATAGACAAAAGTCAATTCCATTTCCTCTAGGTTTTCTAATTTATCAGAGTATAATTTTTCATAGCATTCTAATACTATCAATTTAATTTCATCTGGTTCTGTTATGTTGCCACCTCTATCATTTCTTAATCTCTTTTTTTTTCCTTTTGTAAAATTTGCCAGTGGCTTGTCAATTTCATGGACCCTTTCAAAAAATTACCTAGTGGTCTAATTGATTGTTTAAATTGTTTTTCTCTTTCTTATTTTATTGATGTCAGCTCTTATCTTTTATCATTTCCTTTCTTCTAGAGGCTGTAGGATTAGATTGTTGCTCTTTTTCTATTTGATGAAGGTGTTGAGTAAGATCACATTAATTTTTCTTTTTTCTTCCTTTTTAAAGTGTGTGTTCATTACTATAAACTGCCCCTTAGATGTATCTCAGAGAAAATTTGCCCAGATTCATTCCATGAAGCAAACATATTCTTGATACCAAATCAGGTAAAGACACCACCAAAATAGAAAATTATATGTCAGTATCTCTCATGAACATAGATGCAAAAATCTTGAATAAAATCCTGGCCGATAGACTCCAACAATAAAAATAAATAAAAAAATAATTCGCCATGACCAACTGGGATTCATAACAGGTATGTAAGGATGGTTCGACATAAGAAAAATAATCAGTGTAATTCATCACATTAACAAAGCAAAGAACAAGAACCACATGATCCTACCAATTGATGCAGAAAAGAACATTGACAAAATCCAACACCATTTTCTGGTTAAAAATAGGAATAGAGGGGAATTTCCTCAACATAGTAAAAAGTATATACACAAACCTGAGAGCCAACATTGTTCTCAATGGAGAGAGATTAAAGGCATTCTCTTGAGAACAAGAACTAGGTAAGGATGCCCACTATCACCTCTCTTATTCAATACTGTATCGGAAGTCTTAGTGATAGCAATAAGACAAGAAGGGAATAAGAGGTATCCAAATTGACAAAGAGGAGGAAAAATTATCTCTAAATGCAGATGATATGATAATATACTTAGAAAACCCTAAAATCAGCAGAAAACTAGTGGACATAGTTGACCAATTTAGCAAAGTGGCAGGATACAAGATCAACATACAAACATCAATTGGATTTCTCTACAGGGACAAAGAGAATACAGTACTGGAGCTAAGAAAAACAATACCTTTTGCAATAGCTAGTAACAAAATTAAATACTTGGAGTAAATCTAACTAGAAACACAAAGGACCTATTCAAAGAAAATTGCAAAACATTATTACAAGACCTGGAGAAATGGTAGAATATCCCTTGCTTGGATATGAATACTCAATATTATCAAAATGACAATTATACCAAAGGCAATCAACAATTTCATTACAATCCCAAGACAAATACCAATTCCATTCTTCAACAAGATGGAAAGAAAGGGCAATCTCCAATTTCATTTGGAATGGAAAAAGACCCTGAATAAGCAAAGCACTCCTTAAAAAGAGATACAAGGTAGGAGACATATCACTCGATTTCAAATCCTACTATACTGCTGTGATGGTTAAGACAGCATGATACTGGTACAATGACAGACATAGAGATCAATGGAATAGAACTGAGAACCCAGAAATCAGCCCACCTACCTATAGTCAGCTGTTTTTTGACAAGGAGGTGAAATCAGTTAAGTGGGGATATGACAGCCTTTTTAACAAATGATACAGGAAAAATTAGAAAACTATCTGCAGAAAATTCAAAGCAAGACCCACACCTTACACTATACACAAAAACCAACTCGAAGAGGATCAAAGACCTAGGACTAAAACTAAGTACTACAAACTTCATCAGAGAAAGGCTTGGAAGAACTCTGGAGGTCCTAATCCGCAACATAAACAGTCTTCCAAGCATCCTGAAAAACCTACAAGGAGGGGATAAAATAGAAGACTGGAACCTTCTAAGAATCAAATCCCTATGCACATCTAAAAACTTCTTCAACAGGGTAAAAATGGAAATCCACAGACTGGGAAAAATATTCAGTAATGACATGTCAAATAAAAGACTTATTTCTAAAACTTATAGAATACTCGAATGCCACAACAAGATAAACAACCCAATCGAAAAATGGGCACAGGGTATGAACAGACACTTCATCAAAGACATTCAGATGGCAAACAAGCACATGAAGAAATGTTCAAAATCCTTACCTCTAAGAGAGATGCAAATCAAAACAACTATAAGATATCATCTCACCCTAGTAAAAATAGCAAAATTCAACAGAGTGGCAAACAACAAATGCTGGCTACGCTGTGGAGAAACTGGAAACCTTATTCACTGTTGGTAGAAGTGTAAAATGGTGCAATCACTATGGAAGGCAGTATGGCACTTCCTCAAAAAGTTGGAAATAGAAATACCATTTGATCCAGCAATTCCACTCCTGGGAATATACCCGAAAGAAACCATAACTGCTATCCAAGCAGATATATGCACACCCATGTTTATTGCTACATTGTTCACAATAGCAAAGAGATGCAAACAACCTATGTGTCCATTAACAAACAAATGGATAGAGAAGCTATAATATATTCACACAATGGAATACTATGCAGCACTGAAAAACAAGGAACTCATGAAATATTATTCAAAATGGGTAACCCTGGAGGACATTATGCTGAGTGAAATATCTGTCACAAAAAGACAAATACTACATAATGCCATTGTTGTAAAACAGGACTGATGTTGGGTTTGGGGAGAAACAAAGAAAAGAGGGGATAAATAATGTACATTGTATTAAAACAGATGAAAGAACTGCTTAAAAGGAATATAGGATTAGATATTATTTGTATGACAACCGTCTAGAATAAGAGCTGCATAGTAAAGTGGACTGGGGTAGGGGTGGGGAATTGTACGACGACGAAATAAATTTTTTTTCAAAGAGAAAAGTGAACTTGAGGGGTGTAGGGAGGAAAATGTGCAACAATGAATGAATGGCAATCCAAGTTCTCTGTAAACTTTCATTAAAATCTCAATTTAAAAACAAGCAAACAAAAAAAAAGGCTGTTCCTTGGAGGCAAAGATTCCGAAGCTCTAACAGACTTTGGACGTATTTCAAGGAGAGACCAGTCCTTGGAGGAGGGACAACATGTTTGGAAGGGTGGAGGGACAGCACAAGAGAGGAAGACCCTGGATGAGATGTATTGACTCAGTGACTAGAATAATGAAAGTAGGTGTGTCAGAGACAATGAAGTTGGCTCAAGATAGAGCAGGATTCAGAGTTGTTGTACATAGGGTCTCTGTGAGTGGCAAGCAACTTGAGGGCACATAACAACAAAACACTTGGAAGGAGATAGCCCATCTTTTTCCCACAGAGCAGTTGGGGGATTAGAACCATGTGCCTTAGGGTTGGCAGCACAGCTCCTTACCACTAGGCCACTAGAGCTCCCCTAAAGTAATGGTGGTGGTTGTTGTTAGGTGCTGTAGAGTTAAATATGACCCATAGCAATCCAATCAATAACACATCTGAACAATATCCTATCTTGTGCCATCCTCACAATCTCTGACACACTTGAGCTTTATTTCTTTTTTCCTTGATAACTTATTTCATCCCTCTCCCTTCACAGGACCTGAGCTGATATGCCCTCCTCAAAGATGACTCAGCAGTTTATAGTCTACCCAACTTGCCCAAAACATGTGAGACAGTTTCAAAATCCTTGTCTCCATGAAAACTCCATCTCACATACTTTGTACCTATTGCCAGGAGGGACCAGTCCTTAGAGAAGTACATAATACTTGGAAGGGTAGATGGTCAGCACAGTAGAGAAAGACCATGAATGAGATGAATTAACAAAGTAACTGTGACAAAGGGGTCAAGTGTTTCAGAGACGGTTAGGTTGATTCAGAGTTGTTGTTCCTAAGGTTCCTGTTGAGTCTTGGTTGACTCAACAGCATATAACAGCATAACAGAAACTGGCTCAAAAAGCTGCTACAATATATTAAAAAATACTTTACATAGAAAAAAAAATCCTTGCCTCCAAAGAGCAACTTGATTTCATCCTATCTACGACAGACCTGTTTGTTTTCTTGGCAGTATGTTCAATACTCTTCTCTAGCACCACAACTCAAAGGCATTGTTTCTTCTGTCATCCTTAACGTTTTCCAGCTCTACATCCTGGATCACACACACTTTAGTCCCTAACCTGATATGGTTGCTTCTTAGCCCTCTGGAGCAATCTTTGTCAACAGATTATCCCAATGCAGCTCAACTTTTGATTTCCTGATTGCTGGTGCCAAGAGTTTTGATTGTGGATACAAGCAAGATGAAATTATTAACAACCATAATCCTTTCTCCATTTACAATACTGTCCATTGGCCCAGTGGTGCAGATCTTTGTTTTCTTAACGTTGAGATGCAATCCATATTGAAGGCTGCACAAAATGTGTCATGTTCTCCTTGGTTTCAGCAAGCAAAGTTGTATCATCTGCATAATACAGGTTGTTGTTGAGGCTTCTTCTATCCTGACGTCACATTCTTCTTCATAAAGTCCAGCCCCTGAATCATCTGTTCTGCATATAGATTGGAAAAGCATGGAGAAAGGATACAACCCTGATATACTCCTTTCTTGGTTTTGTTTTGTTTTGTTTTTTGGCGTTGTTTTTTTTTAATTTTTGTGTGTGAGTGTACCGTCAAATCAGATCTGACTGGTACAGGAGGAGATTGTCCCTGTTACCTTTGTGCGACAAGTGGACACACCAGGGCTATACGACCTAAAAATGAAATAGAACACATAAATATTAAAATGTTAGGCACTGGAGAGCTGAGATGGATTGTTATAGGCCACTTTGAATCAGACAATCAGTCATATTATCTGCTACACCAGGAATAAAAAGTAAGGAAAATGAGGTTGCATTCATAGACATCTCTTCTTGTTATTGTATACCATAGAGTCGTTACTGACCCGTACCTGACCCTCTGGCAGGTTTTCAGAAGCAAATAATCACAATAGAGGAGACCTCCCTTACTGTTCCTGAGATGGAGCTGGTGGTCTCGAACTGTATGACTTCAGGATTGCAGCACAACTTCTTTGCCACTAAGCCACCAGAGCTCTCTAGAATCAATCCCCTTAGTACTCTCCATTTCTCATTTTTTACTTTTGTGTCTGTGTGTACCGTCAAATTGGATCTTACTGATACAGGAGATTACCCCTCCTTCTCCAGCAGAGCATCTGGAGGATTCGAACCGTGTGCCTCTGGGATTGTAGTTGCAGCTCCTTGCCACTAGGCCACCAGAGCTCCCCGTCCTTTCTTGGTTTTGAACCATACAGTGTTCCCTTGCTCTCTTCAGACAAAAGCTTCCTAATATAGGTGTAGGTGTTCTGGAATTCCCACTCTTCTCAAGGTTAACCACAGTTTGTTGTAATCCACATGGTCAAATGTCTGCATCGTCAATAAAACGTAAATTGACATCTTTCTGGTACTCTATGCCTTCAGCCATGATCCAGCAATGACATTCCTAGTGCCATGGTTTCTTCTAAATCCAGCTTGTCTTTCTGGCAGTCCTCTGTCAATGATCCAGTCATTTTTTTAAAGTAATCTTCAGCCAGATTTTTCTTACATGTGATAATAGTGATAGTGTTTGATAGTTTTCAAATTTTGTAGCATCACCTTTTTGGGACTGGAGATAAATATGGATCTCTTCCAGTTAGCTGGTCAGGTAGCTGTTTTCCAGACTTCTTGACACAACCAGGCTGGGAGCCATGTGGAGCCCCAGCAGCCAGCTGTAACACTCTGGGGAACCTGGAGGACCATCTTCACTGGGGAGCACTCAGATTCTGTTCAAGAGTGACTGGATCCAGATCTATAATATTAGACGGTGTTTGGGTGGTGCTGAGGATGATGGGAGGTATGAAAGAGTAATGCAAAATTGCCAAATATATCTGTCAGTTTTTGTATTGGGAAAGTGTCTTTGCAAGTTGATGACCTTAATAGCTTAGATGCATATATGTTTGCTTAGTATTCCTAGCTTTTTTGGGTACAGTGCTTGCCTGTCAGAGGCTGTACTCAAGTTGAGCTCCCAAATGAAGACATACTAGAAAGAAGGATTGGTCATCCACTTCTGAAATAGCAGGCCTAAGAAAATGTTATGAACAATAGAATACACTTAGACTATTAGATATACCATTGGAGACAGAGCTTTCATAAACACAAAAATATGGAATAGTTACAACAGCCATTAATAATGGGAACATGGCATGTATGAAGTATGAATATAGGATAATTAGACTTTGTTAAAAATGAAATTATTGTTGTTGTTGTTAATTGCCGTCGAGTCATAGGCGACTCATAGCGACCCTATGAATGAAAGTCCTCAACCCTGTGTGACTTTCATCCTCTCCAGGTTCATAAGGTGTCCAGAGGCAAGCTACTACAGAAGTGGATGCCACTCCTGCTTCCAACCTTGTTTTAATCGGGGACCTCCACCAAACACTGTCAGCCATGGGTAACCATTAAAGTGTTTGACACATCAGTGTCTGACACATCAGTGTCACAGTGTTCAGCTTCACAGCAACCACAAGTTACCTTTGTGCGACAAGTGGACACACCAGGGCTATACGACCTAAAAATGAAATAGAACACATAAATATTAAAATGTTAGGCACTGGAGAGCTGAGATGGATTGTTATAGGCCACTTTGAATCAGACAATCAGTCATATTATCTGCTACACCAGGAATAAAAAGTAAGGAAAATGAGGTTGCATTCATAGACATCTCTTCTTGTTATTGTATACCATAGAGTCGTTACTGACCCGTACCTGACCCTCTGGCAGGTTTTCAGAAGCAAATAATCACAATAGAGGAGACTTCCCATACTGTTCCTGAGAAGGAGCTGGTGGTCTCGAACTGTATGACTTCAGGATTGCAGCACAACCTCTTTGCCACTAAGCCACCAGAGCTCTCTAGAATCAATCCCCTTAGTACTCTCCATTTCTCATTTTTTACTTTTGTGTCTGTGTGTACCGTCAAATCGGATCTTACTGATACAGGAGATTACCCCTCCTTCTCCAGCAGAGCATCTGGAGGATTCGAACCGTGTACCTCTGGGATTGGAGTGCAGCTTCTTGCCACTAGTCCATTTCTCATTTTACTAACTTTATTCATTATTGTTATTTATATGTTTGGCAAACTCATATGGAAATCGAAGCTACAATGGAAAAATATGAGGATATGTTTGGGGTTTGGTTTGATTTAAAAAAGAAAATCAGCATAGTAAATCCAAAATTAATGGCTATATAATGTCTCTTTCTTGGATTGAAACGGGATGGCAAGTTTCTGCAGAGGTGATAAGGTCAGCAAGGGGTGGAAGAAGAGTTCCTGAGCACAGTGGAAGTAAAAGAAGCTTAAGTGGCTCTTCTTGCCACGGTGTAGCGGGAGTTAAGGTGAAAGCTGCAAGGATCAGAATCATGGCAGGACAGGCATTTAGAAGGTTTCTTCCCCTCTTTGACCGAGTATTGGTGGAGCGAAGTGCAGCTGAAAATGTAACCAAAGGAGGCATTATGCTTCCAGAAAAATCTCAAGGAAAAATATTGCAACAACAGTAGTAGCTGTTGGATCCGGATCTAGAGGAAAGGGTGGAGAAATTCAGCCCGTCAGTGTGAAAGTTGGAGACAAAGTTCTTCTTCCAGAATATGGGGGCACCAAAGTAGTTATAGATGACAAGGATTATTTCTTATTTAGAGATGGCGACAGTTTTGGGAAGTATGTGGACTGAAATAAATCACTATTGAAATGGCATCATGTGAAGCTGCCCATTCCACTGAAGTTCATCTGAAATCTTCCATCATGTAAATAATCTCTGTCTCTCTTTTGTAATAAACTAATGATATCCAAACTCACATGCACCGTCTCCAAATTTAGTTTTGTTGTACTCACACAAACATTTCCAAATTAAAAAAAAAAAAAAGAAGCTTAAGTGATCCATCTGGATAGTAGATGTTGAAACTAGATATGGTGGCATTTTTCTCTTGATTTTGTTGATAAGACTATTGGTTGCAAGAAAGAACATGAGTGTAGAAAACAGTTAAGTAGACTGCATTAACTCTTGTCTGTTAAAGCACCCTAAATATCCAGTTCCTTAGTTCGTGAAACTGTTATCAATAGTTATCTTGCAAAGAGTGCCTGTGTGGGTGGGAGATTTGTTTATAGACATGTCTGTATGACAAGAAACTGTGTTGCAATCACAAAGACATGCTGTTCTAATTCATCTACTGCTCCAGGATTTTGGAGGATCAGCAATCTCTTCCCGCGTAATTTGTTGTTGTTATGTGTCATCAAGTTACCTGAGATTCATAGGGACACTATATACAATAACTCTAAACCTTGTCCTATTCTGAGCCAGTCTCACTGTCTTTGACACCTCTACCTCCATTATCCCAGTTACTGTGTCAATCAATCTCATTCAGGGTCTTTCTCTCTTGTGCTATCCCTCCACCTTTCCAAGAATAATGCCCAAAGTGCGTGAGATGGAGCTTCAAAATCCTTGCCAGTGGGGAGCAATTTAGTTTCACCCTCTCTAAGATAGACATGTTTGTTCTCTTGGCAGTCCGTGTTACATTCAGTATTCTTCTCCAGCACTACAATTCAAAGGCATCAAATCTTCTTTGAGAATCTGAGGTCCCCAACAGTAGATATTTCCTAGTGCAATTTGTCTTTTTATTTCCTGATTGCTAGTGCCAAGAGTGTTGATTGTGGAGCCAAACAAGCTGAAATTGTTAACTTCAATATCTTCTCCATCTATCATGGTCCTGCAAATTGGCCTAGTAGTGAGAACCTTTGTGTTCTTGATATTGAACTTCAATCCATATTGAAGATGACAGTGCTTGACCTTCTGTAACAAATGACTCAGGCCCTCTTCAGTTTCAGCAAGCAAGGTTGTGTTGTTGATGAGTCTTCCTCCAATCCTAATGCCACGTTCCTCCTCATCAAGTCCACCCTCCTGAATGATCTGTTCTACATATAGACTAAAAAGGTAAGAAGAGAGGACACATCCCTGACTAACTCTTTTCTTTATTTTAAACCATGCAATGTTTCTTTATTCTATTCTGATGACTGCTTCTTGGTCTGAGTATAGATTTCTCAGGGTTCTGGCAATCCCATTCTTCTCAAGGTTAGTCACAATTTGTTGTGATCTATTCTCTGATCCATCTAACATTGGCTATAATGTCCTTAGTGTCATGGTCTCTTCTAAACCCAGATTATATTTCTGGTACTTCACTGTCAATATACTGCTTCAGTCATTTTTGGATCTTCAGCAGGATCTTACTTGCATGTGATATTGTTCAATAATTTCCACTCTTTGTCAGATCACCTTTTTTTGGAATGGGAACAAATATGGATTTCTTCCAGTCATTGCCAGGCAGTTGTCCTCTAGATTTCTTGGCATAACCTGGTAAGCACATCCAGAGCTACATCTGTTTGTTGAAGCATGTCAATTAATATTTCATAAATTCTTAGGGCCTTGATTTTTGCCAAGCCCTTCAAAACAACTTGAACTTTCTCCTTCATCACCATAGGATTTTGAACTAAGATGCTTCATGAAATTTGTCTGTGTCAGCCATTTATTTTTGATACAATGACTCTGTGTACTCTTTACATCTTCTTTTGATGCTTCCTGTAACATTCAATATTCTACCCATAACATCCTTAACTATTGCAACTCAAGGCTTGAATTTCTCTTTAGTTCCTTCCACTAAGAAATGCTGAGTGAGTTTGACTCTTTTGACTCTTTGCACATTTCATTAAAACACATTGTCTTCACAAGCTGCCCTTTGAAATCTTATGTTCAGCTCCTTAACTTCTTGTTATCTTTCCTTTGCCTTGCCTTCTTGGGAACTTGGTGAGCCTGGAAACAAAATGATAGAATTTGGCACAGTCAATGATTTATTCATTGCAAATACATTTTTATAAGAAACATGAGCAATGGCTATACACATGGCTCTCACCTGATGGTTTGCACAGGAATTAGATTGATTACATCTGTGAAAAGAATTGCTGGAGAAGCTCAATATCAGCTGTTAAAACTAGACCAGATGCTGATTGTCGAACAGGCCATCAACCACTCATACGCATGTTCAGACTGAAGCTAAAGGAAATGAAATCAAATCCACAAGAACCAAAACTTGACCTTGAGTCTGTCCCACCTGAGTTTGAAAACCATATCAGGACCAGGTTTGAATCCTTGAACACTAATGAGCGAATGCCAGATGAGCCGTGGGAGGATATCAAGAATATCCATGAAGAATAAAACAGTCATTATAAAGACAGTTTGCCTAATGGCAAAAAGCTGCGTCACATAAATAAACTAATGAAAAGGGAAAATGTCAACATGGGAAGCGGGCAAGAGAGGGAGAAGGGATAAAATGTGCAACAATGAATGAATGAAAATCTAACTTTTCTGTAAACTTTCATTAAAATGGCAATTAAAATAAAAAATTTTATTTAAAAATAAAAAGCTGCATTACAATACTGAAGGTGCACTGTTAGAGGCCACCATCTGCATCATGGGAGAATGGCCAATTTCATCCCTGTGTAATTAACTGCCTCTAAAAACTCACCAGAGGTCAGTTATGGGTCAGTGCCAACTCAATGGTATACAACACACATGCAACACAGACAGAGGAGGAATATTTAGTCCTACCAATCATTTACTAATAATTTTTATATATGTAAGGAAATGGCCTATCAGTTAACAGACTACTTGTCATACTCTTCTTAATCTTTACTATAATTACTGATGAAATCAGTAAGAATAAAGATAAAGAAAATATTTTTGGAAATTTCCAAATCCATTTACTCTTAAAAAAAATTATAAATCAGGACCTTTTAACCACCCTGAAACAATACAAGAATTTAAGAATAACACAAGAGGCTTGTTTTAGGTTGCCTTGTATTTTTCTAAGCATGCTTTCTGTCTGCTCTTCCCAGCACAGATAGGAGCCTGATGGCCAAGGCAGAGTTGAGCCTAGAATCCTCTGTCAATGAGATCAGCATGTCACTATCACTTTGGGTGAATCTGTATTTAATCAATAATTTATTTCTGAGTTCTGATACTACTTGGTAGTTGTTTTATCATGCTATTCCTTTTCGAATTAGAAAGGAAGATTACTAGAAGCATAATATAAAAAATGAGCTATTAATCATCAAGAAGAATTCTCTAAACACAGTAAGAAAAGATGGTAAACAATCTGTATTACTCAGGAGATACTTTCCAAGATAGCTGGCCTGTTATCATCATTGTCATCACTTACTTGATTTCACCTGCTAATCTCACTGTCCACTCAGATCCTGTTTCTCATGGTTTCTATTTCCTACCAAACACCAACAATATCCTCTCAACATCCTAAAATCAAGAATGAAACATTAAAAACACAAATGTTAACTATTCCTTAAATACTTTGCACTGAGTGGAATCTTTGGTTGATTAAAAAAAAAAATGTTAACTTGATAGCTCCTGTTCATAAGGCTGCCAATCCCATCTACCCAGAGGCACTTCAAAAGAAAGTCTTAGTGATTACACTTCTCTCCAGAAGCAGATAATATTGAAAAATATCACTAAGTGACTTCACTTAGGAAAGAATAAGAGGGAAAGGAGTGCATCAGAGATGTGTCCTGTCCCAACACCTTTTCAATCTATATGCAGATCATTCCAGAGGGAGGCTGGTATTTATGAGGAGGAACGTGACATCAGGATTGGAGGAAGACTCATCAACAACTTGCATTATGAAGATGACACAACCTTGACCTGAAGTGCTTGCTTCAATTAAATTCCATTCAAGGTTGATAGTCTTCAATATGGATTGAACATCAACATCAAGAAGGCAAAGGTTCTCACCAATGGGCCAATTGGCAGCACCATGATAGATCGAGAAGAGATTGAAGTTGTTAACAATTTCAGCTTTCTAGGCTCTGCAACCAACACTCTTGGCACCAGCAGACAGGAAATCAAAAGATGAATTGCACTAGGGAAAAGCTGTTGCCAGGGACCTCTCCAGAGTACTGAGAAGCAATAATGTCAGAATAGAGACTAAGGTGTGCCTGATCCAGGCCATGGTCTTCACAATTACTTTCTATGTATCAGAGAGCTGGACAATGACTAAGAATGACAGAAGAAGAATCGATGCCTTTGAATTGTGGTGCTGGAGAGGAGTATTGAATGTACCATGAACCACCAAGAAAATAAATAGGTGTCTTGGAGATCATGAAACCAAGTTTCTCCTTAGAGGCTAGGATTTTGAAGCTCCATATCACATACTTTGAGCACATGGCCAGAAGGAACCAGTTCTTGGAGAAGGACATCATGCTCACAAGGGTAGAGGAACAGCACAGGAGAGAAAGACCCAGATGAGATGGATTGATACAGTCACTGGGGCAATGAAGGTAGGTGTGTCAAAGTCAGACGGGCTCAGGACAGGGCAAGCTTCAGAACTATTGTACCTAGGGTCACTATAAGTCACAGTGACTTGACAGCACATAACAACAACCAGAAGGATGGTATATTACGGTAATGCTTTTCACAGTAATTCTTAATTCTACTGTAAAAGAAGGAGTACAAGTGTGTGGCTTTTAAAACCAAAAATTTCTTTTCTGACTGGTTCAGGAGGCTATCACTCAGAATTCAGCATAATGGTTCTAGAGGATAGCTCTGCTCTGGGGCAAAATCCTTCTTTCAGCTTCTGGCAGCATCTCGTAGGCCCTCAATTCCTTGGTGACATCCATTTGACATCAACCTTCCCATCCTTGACCCTTTTTTTGTTTGTTTGTTTCTGCATCTGATCTGTTCTTTGTAAAATTCAAAGGTGATTAGGTTTAGGACACAGCCTAAACACAGCAAATAAAGTCCTATTCCAACATAGAATTATTTCCACAGAGTTCTCCTCTTTAACATCACCATTTCTCATTTAAAATACTAGAAAAATAGCCTAACAAAATATATAAAAAGAAAAACATAAAAACTATAAGTCTAATTTGTTTACATTAAATAGAGACAAAATTATCCTAATCAGTTGCTCTGAAGGCTTACAAATACTATAATGTCTATAGCTATCACTGTGCAGACTTGTAACAGTAGTTCTCTTCCAGTTCACAGAATACACTTTAAGTAGCACTCATTTGTTGTTGTTGTTGTTGTTGTTATGTGCCGTGGAGTCACTTGCAACTCATAGCGACCCTATGTACAACAGCCCTAAACTCTACTCTGTCCTGTGCCAATCTCACTGTCTCTGACACTCCCATCCCAATTACCCCAGTCATTGAATCAATCCACTTCATAGAGGGCCTTCCCCTCCTGCGCTGTCCCTCCACCCTCCCAAGCATGATGTCTCTCCAAGGACCGGTCTCTCCTCACAACATGTCCAAAGTATGTTAGACGGAGCCTCAGAATCCTTGCCTCCAAGGAGCAGCCCAGATTAACCCTCTCCAGGACGAATCTGTTTGTTTTCCTAGCAGTCCATGGTACCCTCAATACTCTTCTCCAACACCAAAGCTCAAAGGCATCAATTCTCCTATCTTCCTTGGTCATTGTCCAACTCTCTGATGCATAACAAGTGATTGCAAAGACCATGGCCTGTATCAGACACACCTTAGTCTCCAGAGAGACACCATTGCTCTTCAGAACTTTAGCAAGGTCCCTAATAGCAGACTTTCCCATCACAATTCATCTTTAAATTTCCTGGCTACTGGTGCCAAGAGTGTTGACTGTGGAGCCAATTAGACTAAAGCTGTGAACAATCTCAGTCTTTTCACCATCCATCCTGATGCTGCCAATTGGTCCAGTGGTGAGAATCTTTGTCTTCTTGACATTGAGCCTCAATCCATTTAGCGGCAATTTATCTGGAACTTCTGATTTAGGGGAGAAGGCAAATTTTGAGCAACTTAATGTTTTGTATTTTATTATTCATTCTTACTAAGTTCAAAGAAGTATCACATACAAGCCAGAAGGCTAATATGATTGTAATCACATTCTTTTCCAGGAGAAGAATCTATGGGAAACCAAATGAAAAATTAAAAGTATGATTATTGAGCAAAGAATCAGAGCATAATAAAGACAGTAACCTTGAAAGAAATCAGGAAGGATGCATACAGAATGGTAGAAGCAGGAATCTCAGTAGCATCGTACAACACTTAGTATAATTTTAAAGCTTTGGAAGCTCTGTGTCATTTTTATAATGAGAATAATAAAAGCAATCGGGAGAGGCTTTTTCTAAAAGGATTTAAACAAAACTTTCTGCTGTACCTAGCACACAGTAAATAATTTTGGCTGGCATTCTTAACACCATCCTACAACAAGAACAACATACATGCTCATTGGTATATGAATTCAATGTTTCTTTCTGTGTGTCAACTTTCTCTAGAAAGTGCAGAATAAACACTGACAACCTTTCAAATCTTTAGATTTTCATTTTCTATGTACCCAGTCATCAACCTCTTTCTCACAATCTTCCTTCAAACAGATACATTATCATTAATTCCGTTCCCATTTACAATCATACTCCAATGCTGCTTCTCTTAGATTACACCCAAGCCTCCTTGATTCAAGTTTTAGATGTTTCCAAATATTATTCACATGCTTGAAAGCAGGCCCTTGGTTTGTACTCTCAGTCACAATACACAAGCACTTCCAATAAGGCAAAGTTTCTTATTCAGTTCTCTAAAGACAACTTTATTCCAAGCTGTGAGACCTTTTTATTGGTTAGGCATATTGTAAATATATCTGTTATGTAACTTTTACCAATTCAGCTTTTCACAAGTGTACAATTTTACATCAATTATAATAATCAACTATGCAACTCTACCCTTAATCACCCCACATCCAGCTTTACATCCATTTACTGAAACAGTGCAATTGATATTTCATCAATTCCTGGGAACTCCTTTTTTGACAATGCCTTCAGTACAGCTTGGACTTCTCTCTTCAGTGCTGTCAATTCTTGGTCATATGTTATTCCCCTGAAATGTCTGAATGGCAGCCAATTTTCTTTTTTATTTAGGGACTCGTCATTACTTCCAACTTTGTTGATGCCTACTGCACCATACAATATTTTTCCCCTAGAATCTTACAATATTGCAACTTAAGGCTTGGTTTTTTTTCCCCTTTAGTTCTTTCAGTTTGAGAAATGATGAACATGCTGTCACTATACCAATGAAATTCAGCTTAACATAGGTTTATAATGATAATTCCACATCTTTGTTTAGATCTCAGCAGTATTTGGAGTTGGAGACTCTGGGGCATTTTGTGATGTAAATCTTTTCAATTCTATTTATAAATGTCTAATCTGTCCAGAATAGAGCTCTGTGAGCTAGCCTGGAGGGAGGTGCAAGGCCCCACCTCTCTAGTCAATTGATTCCACCGGTCACTTCACGAGAGAAAGAGGAGCAATCTCTTCATGTACAATTTATAGCCTCCAAAAACTCACTGGGAAGTCAACTATGAATCAGTTTGACTTGATGGCAATGAGTTTTTAGTTTGAATCTATTTACAAGAACCTTGAGGCTGTAGTGGACTAAGTATTGCACTATTAAAAAAAAGGTAAATTGTCTTAATTTACCAGCCCCTGTGAGGAAGAAAGATGAGGCATTCTGTTCCCATTAAGATTCACAACCTCACAATCCCAAGGGGGTAGTTCTGCAATATCCGATATGGTCACTATGAGTCAGAACTGGCTCAATGGCAGTGAGAATCTGCCCATTTTTCTCCCATTTTATTGTTCCATCATTATTTTGTTCAACATGACCACTGTCTTTCTTTTAGCAAGCTGGTTGTTATGTGCCATCGAGTCAGAACCAACGCATAGTTGGCCTTTCAGTGTGTTTTCAGAGGCTATAATTGCATTACAGGAGGTTGCTCATCTTCTTCTCTGCAAAGTGGTTGATGGATTAGAACCACTGGTCTTTAGGTTACCAGCACAATCCTTAACATTAGGCTGTCAAGGTGGTTGCTGTTGTGTCCCATCGAGTCAGAATGGACTCATAGCTGACCCTCCAGTGGATTTTCAGAGGCAGTAAATCACATGGGAAGGAGATGGCTTTGAATTGTCAGCAAAACTCCTTGTCACTAAGCAACCAGGAAACCGCAAATATTTTCTCTCATTGCACTAATCCATTCTTTAAAGAACAGGTTAAAAAAAAATCCTGTATAGTACAGGCAAAAAGAGTTTTCTAAAATATTTATTTCCTATTTAATATTCCTCTGTTTAGCTGCATTTTCACTCTGTCCTTAAAATAACATCTATAGTCTTCTCATAACCTACGTGGCTGTGAACGATCTGGTCTTTGTCAGGCTTATCACTTGCTTTTGTTACTTTTGTTCTTCTTTTGCTACAGTAAGTCCTACAGGTTTTTCAGCTTCTTGAACACTTTTGACCCGGAATATTTGCGTTGCCATTTCCTCAAATAAGAATGTTTTTCTTCCTCCTTTCAGGTGTCATTATCATAATTTATGCCTAGATCTTCTTAATAGTCTTCTTAGCATTACTAAAGTAGGTCATTACAGCTATTCTGTTTACAAAATATACTATATAAAACAAGCATGTACTACAAGTTACACTACTTTTTTTTCCTGTCACCCAGACAAATGTTCCATGAGGGTACACACTATGCATATATTGTTCTTAAGGTAGAAGAGTATCTGGCATATGCTAAATGTGCAATGAACAAGTGTTGGGAAGGTGAAAAGTTTGATAGACAAGACTATGGGAACAGATTAAAATCTCAGGTAGAGTGAGGCGTAAAGACCTTGGGATAAAACTCCAGTAAATACTTCGCTAAAAGGAATTCAAGAAGAGTAACTTGCAAAGAAAATTGACGGGAAAAAAACTATTAGTGGGATGTCCCAAATGATTTAAAGTAGGAAAGTAAACAAGTTATATGGAAACAAATATTGCTTGAGTACTACTGCACACATCAATATGTCCAAGGATCAGGAAATATATAATATGAACAACTATCTTTAAATATGGGACATTTAAAAATGTTTCTGTACTCATTTTTCTTCTGTTCAGTATCTTCCAATGCTGAAGCATATTAAGATAGAAATGTTTGCTCAAGATGCCCAATCACAAAGAAGTTGTAGGAGGAAACATGGCATTGCAGCTTTTTTTGTTCAATAAATGGTTATTATATTTACAGGAGAATGTTCAAGAACATTTTTCTTATGTAAGGCTTGCCCCAGTAATGCTGCTTAGGTCAGTGCCTGTCTGGATTATCTGCAACCTAAATGCCAACTCTGTAAATTAAACCTGTTAAGTGACAGCTTTGCCATAGCATGCATAACTAGCCTTTAAAATTTATTTATACCCCATTCCCTTTCTTTGGTCAGATTAAATTATCTTTTATCAATGCTATTTTTATCTCACTTTAAACTGTGACATAATTCAACATGTTCTAAACAATCTTGGGGAGACTGTGGTCCTGCTAATTTCCAATTACTCAATTATTTTAATGAGACTCTGGAATAGTGAAAGATTTCACTAAGCTTATAGAGAAGAAAAACAAACTTTTAAACTATTTCTAAAATAAATCTCTCTGGATACCAATATGTGAACTAGCTAAAATAATGACATGTTATTAAAATGCTTTTTTTAAACCAAATATATCATGAGTTATTATAGGTTCATAACTACACACATCTAATTCAGTATCCTAATGAAATTAACTTATCCAGAATATAAATGAAGAATAATTTCCAAAAATATTTGCCCTTCATATCTTAATATGTATACTAAACTTCTGCAAGTACATTTTCACTATACTAAGTGGTCATTAATGTATAAAATTCAATCATTTCATCATCAGCCTCATTTATCTCCCCAACTACATAATCTCCAACTACCAATCCTTCTACTTGGTTTCCAACTTTTGCATTCACCAATTATTACTGATCCTAACAAATTATGGCTAACCTTGAGAAGAATGAGAATTCCAGAACACTTAATTATGCTTATATGAAATCAGTACCTAGACGAAAAAGCTTTTCTCTGAACAGAGTAAGGGAACATTGTATGGTTTAAAATAGAAAAATGTGTGTATCAGGGCTGTATCTTCTCTCTATGCTTACTCAATCTGAGCAAATCATTCAAGAAGCTGGACTTTATGAAGAAGAATGTGGCATTAGGATTGGAGGAAGACTTATCAACCACCTGTATAGGTAGATGACACAACCTTGTTCATTGAAAGTTGAAGGCCTGAAGTGCTTGCTTCAGAGAATAAAGGACAGTAGCCCTCAACCAAGAAGACAAAATCCTCACCAATGGACTGATAAGCAATATCATGAAATATGGAGAAAAGACTGAGATTGTCAAACATTTTGTTTTGATTTGATACACAATCAACATCCTTGCTACCAGCAGTCAGGAGATCAGCACACAAATAAAACTGTGACAAATAACTTCTCCAAAGTCCTGAAGAGCAATAATATCAATTTAAAGGCAAAGGAGTACTTGATTCAAGCCACAGTCTTTCCAGTCCTGCTATGCATATAAGAGCTGGACAATGAATAAGGATGACAGTAGTAGTCATGCCTTTGAGATATAGTGTTAGAGAACAGTACTGAATACAGTTTAGTGCTGCGGGACAGAACTGAATACTGTTCTGAATGCTGTTCTTACTGCTGGTATGGACTGCCAAAAGGACAAATGGGTAAGTGCAACCAGGTGCTCCTTGGAGGCAAAGATAGTGAAGATTCATCTCAAATATTTTGGACATATTGTTAGGCAAGGGTATTCCTTAGAGAGTGACATTATGCTTGGGAAGTTCAGTAAAGAAGAGGAAGATCCTCAGCAAGATGGACTGATTAAAATGTGACGAGGAACTCAAATGTGTTGAGGATGATAAGGAATGTTAAAGATAGGAAAAAGTTCAGATCTACTGTTTATAGGGTCAATATGAGTCCTACTTGAAGGTACTTAGTAACAACATATTAAGTGGCAGGGAGCTCTGATGGCCTAGTGGTAAAGAGTTATGTTGCCAATCTGAAGACATCCACTAGGAGAAAAATGGGCAACCTTTTCCCATGTGATACAATGCCTCTGAAAACCTGCTGGAGGATCAGCTATCCATTGGTTCTGACTTGTTGACACTCAAGAGCAACAACAAAAACACAGTAAGTGGCATTTATACTAATGTGGAAACACATTTTCTTCCTATTTGAAGATTATGTAAGTAATGTTTAGGATTATAGTTAATTGAGCCATAAAAAGTAAAGGAGCAAAAAAATAGGAATAATGGAGATTTATTACTATTGTCTCTGTTTAAAAAAAAAAATTCATTATTTTGTGTGTGTGTGTGCCCTGAAATCAGATCTGACTGTTACAGGAGAAAACTGCCCCTCCTTCTCCAGCAGAGCTTTACAATTGTTTCTTAGAATACACAATTTTTTAAAAAGTTACTTTTTAAAACTATACCTTGAATGATTTTTATAAAGAATGTATCTCAAATTATTGGGTTCCATGACTTTTGAGTGTTTATTCTAAAACCAGCAGAATTTATTTATCCATAGCATTTTTTTTCCATTAGTACTTCTCTTGGTGAGTTACTGACAGTACTCCATTTGATTAATGTAGAAAGCACAACAGCCCAACAGCAGCGATTGTCCTTTGGACTTTGTCCTTAGATTCCTTGAAAGACTTGTGACAAACTCAGTTGCTTGACATAGATTTCTGTGTCTAGAATTCTCTTAGGAAGAATAGTATAACTCTGCTGTTCAAGGTTTATTATTCATTGAAATTTATTTTAAAAGACTATTGTTAAAACTTTAAAATATCTGGGACAGAAAAAGTAATTTTTTAACCAATGGCAAGTTTTGGTTTCAAAGGTATTCAAGCACTCTAAATTACATGGTAAGAGAAGCCCATGGTGAGTTGTTGCCAGGACAAAATCAGGCGATTCAAATCCTCCAACTCCTGTTCAGTGCAAAGATGAACAGCAACGAAAGTGAGAGGTTGGAAAGATTCCATTTTGGATATAAAATAAAAATTCTCACTGCCATCAAGTAAATTCTGATTCAAAATGACCCTCCAACAGGCTTTTAAGGCTGTAAATCTTTATGGGAAGAGATTGCCTGTCTTTCTCCCATGGAATAAGTAGCTGGTGGACTCAAATTGCTAATCTTTTGGTTAGCAGCCAGATACATTATGCATTATACCACCAGGGTTCCTTAAAAGAAAAACAGGCAGTTTTAAAATAACAATAGGGGAGGATCCAAAATGGCTGCAGAGGCAGAGACAGCGTGGTGAACTGCAGGAGCAGCGAACCACTTAAAGCAGGGCCATTATGGCCTTCCACAGACTTCGGCTTATTGATAATTGAACACTTAAACAGTTGATGACTGGCCCTCAGTGAAGATCGAGGCTCAACAACAGGAATTCAAGGATTCCCAAGGAGAAATGGGTGAGTCTCGTGGCTCCCAACCCCCCCTGCAGAGCCCACGTCACACCGCACAGCCAGCCACTGCAGATCCATGAGGCTTCCACAGCCAGAATGAATGGATTCCCTCAACCAGGATGGATGCTGGGCACCGGCCCTCCTCAAGACTGGTACAGTGAAGACACGACAGTGCCGCAAGGTGGACTTGTTCTGGAGAAAATTCTTGGAGCCAGGATGGCGGCTGTGGGGGAAGCGGGCGACTACCGGCCGCCCGTACAAGAGGGGCCGCGCTTACACCGAGCACCCGTGGGATGGGGTGGGGGGTGGGGCGCCCCCAGCGACAGCTGGCGCTGGGGTGGGGGGGCGCGCCTCCTGCTGCCCGCCTGCGTAGGAGGTGGGGGATGGGATGCATGCCCGCCATCTGCAGGTTTGGGTTTCCTTGGACAGGCCAAAGAAGACGATTGCCTATACAATGGATTGCTGAAAGTCACTGTGAGTCTGATGACCTTAACAGTGGCTGCATGCACAAGAGGACCGACATCCTAAATGCACCACATATTTTGTTCTGTTGAATGCTTCTGCCAAAAGATGGTTACACCTGGGGGGAATCTGTTCACAATTCTAAAGTTCCCTTTATCATATATAAAGGGGGAGGGCAGTGACACCTACTTCAAAATATACTATGACCACTTATGGGGGGGGGTAAAAGTGGCAGTGCTTGAATTGGAGACACTATCCCTGAACACAGAGTCCTCAGTCAGGCAAGGGGACCAGACTGGGGTAGCGGCAATTGGAGGGGGAGTATACCAGCCAGCTCCTGGGGGGTGTTGCCCTGCTCGGGATGGGCTGCCCTCGGCCCCCGGCTTGGGGTGAGCCGTCGCAGCCCTCTGCCCGGGGCGGGCTGCCCTCGGCCCCCGGCTCAGGGTGAGCCATCACGGCCCTCAGGGTGAGCTCCTCAGTCCCCAGATTGTGCCATCTGACCCCTGGGTGGGGAAGG
>NW_006399948.1:235304-266701 GCF_000299155.1 Elephantulus edwardii
TTCCTTCACCTGCTCCCCCCACCGACCAAACTGTGCAGCTCTGCAACTGCATCCTGGCCCATCCTCACCCTTCTGCCCCCAACCCTCACCTCCTTGTTCCCCCAATATGTTTTTCCCAATAAAAGAAAAAAAGTAAATAACAATAGGGAAATCTCATGGGAAGAAGTTGTGCTGCAATCTCAAAGGCACAGGGTTTGAACCTACCAGCTGCTCTGCTGGAGATAAGAAATCTTCCTTTCACACAATTTACTGCTCTGAAAACCCACTGAAGGAACACAGCAACAACTACAACAACAACAACAAAAAACCCAGCAAAATCATAAAAAAAAGTCAAATTTTGATGGAGGCCATCTTTATAATCCTGGTTTTAGGACACATCTGAACTATGGCAATCAATAGTGAAGTTCTCATCCAATCACCCAACAAGTTAATGGAGCATTGAGGTATTTAACTTTGTTAAGTATACTTTCTATATCATTATATCTTGCAAACAAGTCTTTTTCCAGTTTGGTATTGTCACATTTAATCTTTGTATCATTGCAGTGGTAACACTCTTGATTGCTCTATCAAATGTTTTTACATCAGACTTACTCATAGCCACCTCAGAGTAGCCTGTATGACTCACAGTCCTCATCAATCTGAGTTTGAAAGGGATGAATGCATTCCATCCTTTCTGAACACCTGGTAGAGTATGAATTGTCAGAATGAATCAGGAGATTTGCTGGTCTAGTTAGGATATCTCTATTCTTCACCATCAGGATTTGCTATTTCATTGCCTTCAGAAACCTCTGTAAGGATTTTCTTCATAATGTTTTCATCGACTCATCTCCCAAGTCCATTTTATATTTTGAATATGCTGATAAGTTGCAAGCGACTCAACGGCACATAACAACAACATGCTGATAAAGATCTTGCTTACCATGACAGAGTTGAGGAAAAAGATTTTCACCACTGGGCCAATTGGCAGCATCATGATAGATGAAGAGATTGAGATTGTTAATAGTTTTAGCTTGCTTGACTCCACAATCAACAATTTTGGTATCAGCAGCTAGGAAATCAAAAGACAAATTGCATTGGGAAAGTCTGCTGTCAGGGACCTCTCTAGAGTACTGAAGAGCAATAACATCAGTCTGGAGACTAAGGTGCACCTCATTTAGGCCAGAGTCTTCACAATTGTTTGCTATGTGTCAGAGAGCTGGACAATGAATAGGAATGATAGAAAGAGAATTGATGCCTTTGAGCTGTGTCACTGGAGAAGAGTATTGAATATACCATGGACTGCTAAGAGAACAAACATGTTCATCCTGGAGAGGGTGAAACCAGGCTGCTCCTTGGAGGCAAGAATTCTGAAGCTTTGTCTGACATACTTTGGGCATGTTGCAAGAAGAGAACCAGTCCTTGGAGATGGACATCATGCTTGGAAGGGTGAAATGACAGTCCAAGAGAGGAAGACCCTCCATGAGACGGATTGAATCAGTGACTGGGGTAACTGGGGTAGGCGTGTCAGAGATAATAAGGTTGGCACAGGATAGAGCAGGTTTCAGGGTTATTGTACATAGGGTTGCTGAGCAACTTGACAGCACATAACAGCAAAGCAACTTTCTTTTGGAATACAAGGTTGTTGTGTGCAATTGAGTCAGAACTTACTCAAAGCTGCCCCTCCTATGGGTTTTCAGAGGATGTAAATTGCATAAGGAGCTCTGGTGGCTCAGTTGTAAAGGTTTGTGCTCCCAGTGTGAAGGCACGTTTGGTTCAAATACACCAGTTGTTCCACAGGAGAAAGATGAACAATCTCCTCCTTTTCAATTTACAATCTCTGAAAACTCATTGTAAAGTAAGTTATGAATCAGTTCCAACTCATTATTACATAACAACAAATCACACAGGAGGAGATTGTCCATCTTTCTCCCAAGGAGCAGCTGTAGATTTGAACACGTGCCTTTGAATTGGCAGTGCAAATTCTTACCACTGAACCAACAGAGTATAACAGTAAATTGGACTTTATGAGTTGTTTTTCCTTACTCCTTAGTTTAAGTTAGTTGGTTGTATGCGTTGAGTTCCCCACACACACACATTACCTTTTTTCTTACTCCTTGGTGTCTTGAATACTATTTGCAAGTCTCCTGGCCCAGTCTTGGGACCCTCTGTTTGTAGGTGCTGGTGCTGCTGTGTGCCAGTCAGTACAAGTCATTGATGTTATTTGCCATTGAGTAGACTATTATAGCGACCCTATGGACAACAACTCTGAACTTTGCCTTATACTGAGCCAACGTCATCGTCTCCAACACACTCGACCCTATTACTACAGTCACTGTTCAATCCATTTCATCCAGTGCCTTTCTCTCTTGTGCTAACCTTCGCCTTTCCAAGTATGATGTCCTTCTCCAAGGACTGTCTCCTCCTGACAACATGCCCAAAGTATGTGAGATGGAATTTCAAAATCCCTGCCTCCAAGGAGCAACCTGTTTCTACCCTCTCCAGGACAGACATGTTTGTTCTCTTGACAGTCTATGGTATATTCAATACTGTTCTCCAGCATCATAACTCAAAGGCATCAATTTTTCTTCTGTCATTCTTAGTTATTGTCCAGCTGTCTTTAAAGGTTGTTGTTGTGAGATTTAGTAAGTCTTAAAATCACATAGGTCTTCTTATCTAATTTAGAATGGAGTAGTGTACTGTCAGAGCCTACACCCTCAGAATAGCAGCAAGCCAAAATAGCATAGGACTTTGAACAGCTGCTAGAATGACAAACCGTATGCCAATCCTAAGAGAATTTAGGGAGTAGGTCAGCAATATGATATATATACCTTATTTTAAATACATCCTTTCTCTTTGTAGCAAAAGCCTTCCACTTTTCCATCCTTCAAACTATACCCTTTTCAAAACAGGAGAGGATAGTACCTGATCAGATACAGTTAAGACCCCAGGGAAACAGATTAAGTCCACTTGAGAGTTTGAGCTCAGCTCTTGAAAGCACAATGAATCCAGCTGACTGGATTTCCTTTGTGAGGTATTTCATGTCAGCACTGCTTGTGGTAATTACAGGATCACAAGGATCACAACTTGTATCACAAGTTCTACAAGAAAACTGGCTAGCACGGATTTGGCTTTGATAATCATTTGCTTGTTGAATATCTTGTCCTACCAAATTTGTTATCTGTGATGTCATTATACGAAAAATTCGTTATTCCACTTAAGTCTTCTGACTTGACTTCTGAGTGAAAGTGACCATGAGACTGTTAACTAACTACATTGTTGTAATTGCTGGAAAAGTAATCCATTAATAAGTTTATTACTTAAGGATTTTAATTCTGTCTACAATGTATTTCAAGTATTTTTCTCAGTGTCAGCTGTCTTTTACCAAATAGAAGTTTTAAATTTTTATTAAAATCTGTAAATATTTTTCTTTACGACTTGAGTTTCCTGACCGGCTTGAGGACATTGATCTGGGATACTGCACAGCAACAGGCTTAATTTTATATTTTTTTATATGACCTAAAATGTTTCAGACTTTACTCCATTTATGATTTAAGGGAAGTAACATGCTTCTCAAGCGTTCTCGTGTTCCTTGACTTAGATGGATTGAGAACATTCTTAGGAGAGTAATTTTATTTAAAATGAGGATAAGTTGACTTTTGTTCCCTTAAAAGTCTGACCCCATTCCTTTCGTGAAAAGCACTTACTTTGTGTACACTATGTTTATATGAAAGCTGAACAACCATACAAGCACGGTTCCCAAGCAGATGTCCTAATAAATCTTAAAATGCTGCTGTACAGCTACTGAAGGCACAATTTGATCCCTAAAGCCCTCACCGATCAGTGTAAACAGCAAACAAAAGGCCTCAGTGTTCGTGGAAAAGAGTTCTTCAAAGCAGGTAAAGGTCCTGTTTACTTCAGAAAGCTGAAGAGAAAAAAAGGGTTTTCAGATTATAAATGACAGAGCTGTCCTTGTGTAACACAGGCCAATTGCGATAAGGCTTTACTTTTTTCGAGGCCCAAGTTATGAAGACAATGGAGCAAGAACTAAAAATGAACAAAATGAAAAGCTTTCGCTTTGACGCACAGAATTACATCAATCCCTGACAAAACCGAAGATTCCGTTTTAAAAATGCTCCCTTTTACCAAAGCCTAACCTTTCATTATCTGTGACAACACATCAAATGCACAGCAGTACAAAGGATACATGTGATTTCGAAATGCCACAATAGGGCCAACTGCAGTTGTCCGCGTATGTAGTGTGGAGGCGTGACCACTAACACTAGGAAGAGCACTGGGCTTTACGCGCACCACAAGATACTCTCCTGCCTTCCACAGGATCATTTCCGCTTGCTCCCCATCTCAAAGTGCCCTCCGAGGCAAATTTTCACCTAGCCCAAATTAAAGGCCAGATCATTCAAGGTGTTCAACAGTCACTGGGTACAGCGGTCGCGCGACGTAAGTATTACTTGATGACGAAGATCCTAGGGGAGCAGGTGCCAAAGTAAACGGCTGGCACAGATGACTGTGGTTATGACTTAAGGCTAAGGAAAACAGATTAGGGACTGAGACACAGCAGCAGCCCTAAAAGAACTATCTTTCAAGTTCGAGACAAACTTGTAGCTTCGCCTAGTGGTCTTTTATAACAAGAAATAGGCTTTGCTAGGTGATCTCCACCAGTGGATAAAAGAAACTCTCCCGTCAGTCCCATCTTCCTCCCAGACTCAAGTCCCGTTTACTGCCCCGAGCACCTCCCCCGCCCGGGGGGAGATGCTCCAGCTGCAGTACTTCGCCATTCATCAACCGGTTCACACCGGTGGCGGCTGCCGTGTAGTGACGTCTGCGAGGGGCGGGCCTACGCCCCCGCTTGTTGGTGATGGGCTCAGAGCTCGGTTCGTGATTGGTGCCGGAGAGTTCGTACGTTGCGCTCGCTATAAAAATGAAGGCTTGTGACGCAAGGGCGCCTCGGAGCGCGGATTGGCTCTTTCTGCTGCGGACCGACTAGGCGACGCGCTCTCTTCGGAGCCGCTCACTGCATGGTAGAGCTTGGTACCCTCGCCCTCGCCTGCACTACTACCGCCGCCGCACCGCGAGGACCATCGCCGCCCCCTGCCCTACAGCCTCTGCCACTGCCGCCGCCTGTTTCGCCGCCGCCTCGGGACCGGCTGTATGATTAGGCCACAATCTTCAATGAGTAAACATATTCCGGTGAGTAGCTTGCGCACTGTCGTCTCGGGATGGCAATCCGTGACCGGCCCTTCCATCCTTACCATCGCCTTTGTTTTAAGGACCAGCGGCCAGTCTTCCCAGCCGGTCTTTCCGATGGATCCCGGGTGGGAGTGGACTGGATCACGGCCCTGCGGCTGCCCGCTCGCAGTTGGGTGCGAGGGTCCGCAGCGGCGGTTGCCTGCCGGGTACCCCGGCTTCCACGTCCTTGCGGGACCTGGGGCCACAGGGTGGTGCAGTTAGGCTTGTGCGGCGGGCGGAGGAGGCTTCGGCCGCCGCAGCGGGCCGGGCGCGGCGGCACAAAAGCCGCTTTGTGACCGCCGCCTCCGCCCTTGGCCCTCCGGCCTGGCGCGCCCCGTCCGGGCCCGGCGGGCTTTGCGGCGTCCCGGGGCCCCTTTGTTCGGCCGGGGAAGGGCGGCCCGCCCGGGGAGCGGGAGACGTGGCCCGGGGTGGGGCGAGGGTTGCGCGTGTCACTGCGGAGCCGGATACGGGGAGGGCGCGGCGGCGGGGTCGCCACCAGACCCGGGTCGGCGTAGGATAGGCGAGGCGGCCCGGCGCTGCTGGGGACAGTGTGGCCCGGGAGCTCTCGCAGCCGGGGACCGGCGCGGGACAGGAGTCTGGTCCAGCCACCCCAGTGCTTGACAGCTTCAGACAAAATGGCCTCGGCCCCCGCGCCTGACTGAAGGCGCGGCGCGAACCCGTGATTGCGGCGCGGAGAGGGGGAGCCGCGGGCGGGCCCGGGCACGCTCCGCCGCGTGCGGGGAGCGGCGGCCATCGGGGACGAGCCGCGCGATGCAGCCGTGCTCGGGCTGGAACCCGGCTCTGTAGGTGAGAAGCCAGCAGCACGCCCTCCCTGGTCTCCACCTGGTAATTCGAGCTGTTCCGGATTTAACGCCCCACCTTCGATCCCGGTTAATAGGAGCAAGTCTGGTCTTGTCCTTTCTCTGGGACGAGACGGTCGAGAACAGGACCAAGTTTAAGCTCCTTGGAAACTGCCAAAGCAGCCATTGCTCTGGAGCAAAGGAGTATCTGGTCCAGCACCAGCATTCAGTTTTTCCCCACTTATTTGGGAAGTGTCCTGGTTGGCGCATTTTAATCTAGGAATATTTGAGACTATTCCTGAAATCTTTAGTGTAATGAGTGGCTTTTTCCAGTTGTTTATGGCAGCGAGAGACAGCCAAAGGCAGAAATCTGAGGTTTTCTTTCTTTGGAAGCCTCCACTGCTCCAAGAGTATTTAATTATTATTTACATTGTTCTTACTTGGAACTGTAAATTTGCTTCGCAATGCAGATTGTGCAGCAGTACTTTCTTAGTACCATTTTGTGAATTTTGTTTTATCAAGCTGTTAACCGGTTAAGAACCAGCAAGTTAGATCCTTCTCAAAGGTAACACAAGCATTAACGAAACAAGGTAAGGAGTGGACTCTAGTCTTGACAAAACAATTCTATAAATTAATTTGGTTTTGCAGTCTCGCAAACTCATTTGTAGGGGAGAGGGGGGGAAAAATGTTTTGAGCTGCATATTGGTAGAAAATTATTAAGAATGTCATGGACTGAACTGAAATGGGGGAGGCTAGTTACTGCTACTTTGGTAGAAGCCCTCCCATCCACGGGGTGGCTCCACTTAGTAGAAAATGGCTTTCACAACTTTGTGCATTGTCTTTAATGCACTGTCATTGGAAAAGTGCCAGAATATATCTCGGTGTCATAAAGAAGTAATACTTGGGATTTGAGTAAAAATAACAATTGTGATTTCATTACAGAAGTGATATCCTTAATAGTGTTGTAATTTAGACAATAATCGGTTTTTGTTTTGTGGATTATCTCAAAATTTAGCAAAGTTCTAGAAACTAGTGTGGCACCATAAGGGTGAAAGTGAGAAGAGATTATATTACATTTTAGACCTCTCAGATGTCTAAACATTGAGAAATTTAAATTAGAAGAGTTCATTCTATTTGGTAATTTCCCTTTACATGTGCAGCAGTGGTTGGCACCTGGGTCTGTTTTTACTTTTTCTAAAGTATTTTAGGAAGGTTAACATGATACATATTAACATTCTTGTACTTATTCTAGAATTATCCTTATAAAACTTTGGCAAAATAAGCACAACTTGTTTTTGTATTGGCGATGTAAGTAAATTTGATGTCTAAAACACTTTTGGTTCTAAAATAAAAATTTAAGAGACTGTTAATCTCATGGGAGGAGATTGTCATCTTGAGGGTAGCAGCCTAACTCTCAGGACCACTAGAGCGCCACAATATTAAAACTTTAGTAGCTTATAGATTGACATTATGAAAAAGCTTTAATTCTTAAATTGAAAGTATATATAAGTTGGAAGAATTAACATCTATATAATGATTATCTTGGTATAAGTTTTGGTGGTGAAAAAAAAAAATTTTAAAAAGTTATGGTGGTGGACCATCCCATCAGAATCCACCCATTTCTGACACTCCAGTGAGTTTTTAGAGGCAGTAATCAGATTACCCATCTTCCCAAGAATCAGCTGACTGATTAAAACCTTGTGCCATTGGTATTGCAGCACAGATTCTTTGCACTAGGCCACCAGAGCTTCCTCTTAGAATCTAATGTATATAGTATATGTGTGTGAATATGTATCTTGGTATGTGGTATACCTAATTTTTTTTTAATACCATAATTACAGTCAGGAAATCAAAAGACGAACTTGCGTTAGATAAATCTGTCAGGGACCTTTCCAGAGTAGTGAGAAGCAGCGATTCCAGTCTAGAGACTAAAGTGCAAAAAGCAATTCCACTGGAGAGCTGGATAATGACTAAATGAGGATAGAAGGTCATTTGATGGCTTGGAGTTGTGGTAATGGAGAAGTCTTGAACATAACATAGACCGCCAAGAAAACAAATAGGTCTGTCTTAGAAAGAATGAAGCCATGCTCTTGGAGAAGCATCATTGAAAGGGTGGAGGGACAGCACAGGAGAGGAAGACCCTGCATGAGTTGGATTGATAACAGTAACTAGGGCAGGGTTCAGAGCTGTTTACGCAATAAGTTTGCTGCATAATAACACCAACAACAATTACAGTAATACGGTTTTGAATTGGAAAGTAATGTAAACCATTGTATGTAAATAGTTATTGATAAGATAATCTTTGGTGAGGTTAGATTTTAGCTGCTGTGCTAAAACCCTAGGGACTTAACTAACTTACATTCTCCTTGCATCTCATTTTCCTCAACTCTTGGATTTATAAATGTTCTTGAGAATCAAATTAATGTATATAATTTGCAAGAAAAATAATGGAGACATTAAGTGTACCTTGTTAGCTGCTATAGAAAGTCACATACACTACCCAGACTCCATCACTATTTGTATATTTATTATATGTGTGTGTGTATATGTAATTTTTATTATTATTTTTTTCCCCCAAGGAATAGGATAATTTAGAGTCCTCATTCTTATTAGAGAGCTTTGGTGGCCTAGCCTTTTAAGTTGCTCTGTTAACTCAAAGGACAGGCCTCTTAAATTCACCAGTGTCTCCAGGGGAGGAAAGATGGATGGACACTTCTTGTGAGATTTACATCCTTGAAACACTAGAGGGTCAGCGAAGAATTGTTTCTAACTTGAGAGTGATGAGTCAGGAATTTGTTTTATTGGTAATTAGAATGGCCTGGGCCTTGGGTTTTAAAAATAAAAGTTAAAGTTAAAATTGAGTTTATAAGGAAGCTTCAGTTTGTGGAAAGGCCTTTCTGCCACACACAAAATTAAGCAAAAGTGTTTTCTTGGTTTTTAATGTATGAAAGTTGTTTAATTAGTTGGAAAACAATGTAGAAAGTTGCACATAATGTGTCAATATAAAGCCAATAACTATCAAAAGTTAAATAGCAAAATAACATCTCTGTGTATGAATCAGATAATCAAGAAATGTTACTTTGTTAAGGCTGTTTTGTAATTTACTTCTTCATTTTAGGATTCTACTTTCTCCATTCTTTTTCAATGAAGTGATTGTTTCATGCTTATTGTTTTACTGTCTAAGCACTTTTATAGCTTGATGCAAGTGAAAAAGTAGCTTGGAATCTAATTTGAAAATAGTTTGGTTAAATACTATAAAAATTTGGCACATGCTTTTTGAACTGGAAAGCAACCTTTTTTGTTTATTATTTTTTTCTTTTTAACAGCAGTTCTGTGGTGTTCTTGGTCACACATTTATGGAGTTTCTGAAGGGCAGTGGAGATTACTGCCAGGCACAGCACGACCTCTATGCAGACAAGTGAACTGTAGAAATTCATTACTACTCTACTAAGAAGCCCCCATAAGAGCGGCTAACCTGAACACAGAAGTGTTGAATTAAAATCCACAGAGCAATTTTCAAGAGTTTTGACCTGGATGGGGTAAACCTCAGTGCACTTCGTTTCTATTGCCTCAGTATTACTGGATTGAAGAATTGCTGCTTCTTGTTAGGAGGTTCATTTCATTTTCCATTACTCCCAACATCATACTCAACGCACTGAGATTTTCAAGTGGAGTGTTTTGACATAGACTTCAGTTTCTTTACATAATTTCTGTATTCACTTTTAAAATTTTTTCATATCCCTCTTAAGTGTTTTTAACTTAATTAACAATGGCTCGAATGAACCGCCCAGCGCCTGTGGAAGTCACATACAAGAACATGAGATTTCTTATTACGCACAATCCAACCAATGCAACCTTAAACAAATTTATAGAGGTAAGGTTAAAAAAATTTCAAAAAACCTTTTCTTAAATAGATTTTAATAATTGGACTTGTATTTAAGGAAGTAACTATAACTTTAGAAAAATTTAAGTCGTATTTGTTTATGAGTTAGAACTGCCCTATAGCTGACTCTTCCCCTGGAGAGAAGCACATGGGAGAAGGGAAGAGAAGCCTATGAAAGTCCACTGAAGGGTCAGCTATAAATTCCAGCTAGACAGTGGCGAGTTGATATATAGACATGTTTTTTACCATTTTGATTCAAAAGAAATTCTTGGTGATGTAGTGTTAAAGAATAAGCATGCTAACCAATGATCAGCTACTCCTCAGGAAAAAGATAAGCCATTAGATTAGTATTCTGAAAGTTTAGAAAAGTTTTGGGAACCCTGTGGACAGTTCTGTCCTTTGCTATCAGTCAGATTCTACTCACTGGTGGTTTGGCTATATGTATTTTAAATGAAACGAGAATATAATTGATGATACAATTCCTTTTCCCTTTGTTGCTATTTTAGTGTTGTTTAAAAAGTAAAAATATTTTTCTTATTAAAATATATTTTGGCTATAATTATGATTTTCTTTTAGCCTTTAATAACTGGAGAGAGATCAAAATAGTAATAGTGATACATTTATGATGCCTTCAGTCAATTTTCAGTCAGTATTTTCTGTGTTTTACTTAGGAACTTAAGAAATACGGAGTTACCACGATAGTAAGAGTATGTGAAGCAACTTACGACACTACTCTTGTGGAAAAAGAAGGCATCCATGTTCTTGTAAGTACTTGATAGACATTTTACAATATAGACAAGTGTTAAAACTAGACATGAAAAGCTTTTTATAATTGTGTGATATAGTATGATTTCTTAATTTCCAAATAAAGCTGTGGGAGCTAAGCATGAGTTTTTTAGTGAAAAGGAAAATAAAAAAAAATTTTTTTTTTTTTTTTTTTTTTCAATAAAATGACCAGTAGGAAAGATTGTGTCCTAGCATGGGTACAAACTCTGAGGACCCAGAAAAACAAGATAGTCCCATCACAGCTTTCATTGTATTTCATTAGCAGTGGCTTCTAAATAAATTTGGGGTTAAGCATGTTAAAATCAAACTATCATTTTTTTTTCCTTTTTTTAGATTTATGGGGTTTTTTTAAGATTTGTTGTTGGAAATTTGAAATTGTGTGACTCCTTAAGGCTTTAAAATTTAATTTTTTTTTTTTTTTTTTTACTTTTTTTTAATAAAGGATTGGCCTTTTGATGATGGTGCACCACCATCCAACCAGATTGTTGATGACTGGTTAAGTCTAGTAAAAATTAAGTTTCGTGAAGAACCTGGCAGCTGTATTGCTGTTCATTGTGTTGCGGGTCTTGGGAGGTAAGAAAGTTTTGTAAATGTATTTAGTAATGTGATTTTTTTTAACTTGGTTATCTATTTGTCAGTGTATTGTTTTGTTAGTTTGAAGTAAATGAATATCGTAAAGAATATAATGTATTCCATGACAGCTGGAAGTAACATGCTGGGCTGCAGTTTCCAATTTATCAATGGATGAAATTGATAAAGAATTAATGTAATAGGGGGTAATGTATTAGAAAGCATATCTGATCTCATTTGGAGGGAAAAGATCTGAATTATGTGTTTATAAGGGGATCGGAGAAAATGCAAACACAGCTCTTTAAGTGAGAAATACTTTTACTCCTTAGAAAATGAAAATTCTCAGCTTGCTCTTCTAAGAATACTATTTTAACAGTCTTAACATTCTTTTTTGTGTGGTTGATCGTTATTTTTTAGAAATTATTATTAATGCATAAGTTTTTAACTTGATTGGGAAATTAGTCTTGACTTTGTTTTGAAAAAGGTTTTGTCAAAATTCTTTCCTTACTAGAGCTCCAGTGCTTGTTGCCCTGGCATTAATTGAAGGTGGAATGAAATACGAAGATGCAGTACAATTCATAAGACAGTAAGTAGTTTCTTTTCATGTGTAGTGTTTGTACTTTTCTCATTAAATATCAGTGAAATTATCACTACACCTAGTCCTTACACAGTAGTAAGGCATTTACTGTTTTGCATATTGACAGTTAAATTATCAAAGTCACTGACCTGTGAGCCTTGTCATCTTAGAAAAGAAGCTTGCATTAATATTTCACAAGGCAGTAGGGGAAGGAGGAAAAAAATCTTGAAAGCTACAAGGGTGTGTGGCTAGGCAGGGAGGGCAGTGGAGACCTGGAGTGTAGGGCCAGGGCTACCCAATGACAGTTGAGTTTTCTTGAGAGGAGGACTGGCTAGGGGTCCAGCAGACATAGTGAATCTTCTACTGTATCAAAGCCTTCCCTATCCCTTGAAAAAGCCACTAACGATGTTTTATGATCCTTGTGGAAATGAGCAATGCCACCTATACTGAATATACAGTGAGGGCTGGAAAGAGAAGGAACCTCAGTGATTGAAGCCTTAAGACAGACCTTAGGTTGGAAGGCTTTGTTCATATAAGCCACCTGATCTTTTTACTCCTGCCCACCTTTGTAATTGAGGACTGGGATTGCTATGAAGGGAATTAGTAGTAACATCTGACCCATTTTTGAGCCATAAAAATTCAAATTAAATAGGTAAAAATTTTTAATTGTTTTCATTTAAATATATTTTTTATTTAAATCCCTCCAGAAAGTATCATTCTCCCCTTTATTGTCTGCTTTCTTGTCATCAGTTAACTTCTTTCATCATAGGTTAGTTTTGCCTCATCTTGCATTTGTGATTTATGACCATTGTCATCACTCAAAAGAAGATAAAATTCATTTAATCCATTTGTACGTTTCCTATGTTTGCTTCTTTCTCCACTAAGCTGTACATACAGCATATAATCAACACATTTCCCCAAGAAAGAGATAATCATGGTCCGTGACACACTGAACTTGGAAGAGAGATTTGTCTTATCTTAATATTCTCTCCCTCCCCCCCCCTCTCATTCCAGAAAGCGGCGTGGGGCTTTTAACAGCAAGCAGCTTTTGTATTTGGAGAAGTATCGTCCTAAAATGCGACTACGCTTTAAAGACTCCAATGGTCATAGAAACAACTGTTGCATTCAATAAAATGGGTGCCTGATGGTATGCCTTGGAAGTGGAACTTGAAAAAGGAACTCATTTGTCATGCATATTTACCAGCCTGTTAGCTTGGTGAATAAGTCTAATAAAGCTTCTGTGGGAGTATTGAAAAGTTGTTTAACCAGGCTACAAGTTGGACAGAATTTCAGCCTCCATGGTTGGGTTACAGTCAGCCTTCCTGGACACTTAGCTAAGGTTTCTTAATGTTCAGCATTTAAAATGTACTTATCATTTGTACCAATTGACTTTTCCCTGAAATCATGAAAAAGTGTTATGAAACTTAAAATCTTTTTCCCAATCCAGAATATTAACCGATACATTAAAAAATTTAGAGAAAGATTAGGTGCCAAAAATACCCAGCACAATATTTGTATATTTTCAGTATCGTACAAAAATAAAAAATCCCAGGAACTATGAACACTCTAGATCTTTTTGTGGTTTATTTCTTGAGTCAGTTGAAAGTAGAACCTGTATGGTTTTCTGCCTGTTCACGTTTTGTTTACATCTCCCACATTCATACCGGTGTACATCAGGTTTGTGTAACCATTGATTTTTACTGAATTTTTACCAAGTCTTAATAGTGATTATTTAATGTCTCTCTGTAAATTCATTTTGTGCTTTTATGGAACTTGATTTTGAAAAAAACACATTGTACAGAAGCACATGTCATTAATGTCTCCAGACAAAAGGAAAAAAAAAGCCTTACATTTAATTTAATGTTTGCACTTTGGGGTGCAACCTAATAGGGAGGGCCTGGACAAAAAGAATGGGAGGGGGCTATTAAATATTTTTAGTAAAATGTTGCCTTTGTCTTGTGCAGAACACGTAGAAATATGCTCTTTAATTTAGTAATATTTTTTTAGACGGTAGAGATGCTTTGTTATTGTAGCTAAAATCTTAATCATAAAATCTCTGAAATTGTCATTTTTTTTTCCCCAGTAGGAAGTTGTTTACCAACTTACTTTGTTTGAAGTGTGATTTCCCCCCCCTTCTTTTCCAACCTCTCTTGCAAAAAAGAAGTGGGTTTCTGCTAATGCATTGAGCAGACTCTTAATTTTTATATGCCTTTTGAGCTGTGTAACTTAATATTTGGATACTGATAATTTGTTTTATTATGTAATTGGTAAAATGGTGATGTGTATTAATGTTAGTTCAACCATATATTTATACTGTCTGGGAATGTGTGGTTATATAGTTCTGTGGGAGAAATAATTTGTCAGTGTTCACCAGCTTGTAAAAACCTAGTTGCGAGAGCTTAAATATCTAAATAAATGATGAAATGCATTTATCATCAGAAGATTGTTTTGCTTAAGGCTAAGAACTTATTTTGTGGAAAATGAATGATTGCCCTTCAGTTAAGTCCATTTGAAATAGAATGTGTCCTCATTTTATGAATGTTAGATTAAATAGTCAGTTTAAGCTTCTGATAAGCATTTCTATTGGTTGTGAGAACTATGTTTAATGTGTTCTCAAAGTTTTTAAAGATTTAGGTAATTGACTACTGCTCTATACTGAGGAGAATCAGTGTTTAGTTGATCACCAAATTAGTGGTCTGGGTGAATTGCCTCCGAGCCTAAGTTGCAAAATAAGAGTGTAATAAGTTTAATATTAGGTAACATCAAATTCTCCACCTTAATAATCTGAATTAAAACTGCCCATCCACTTTATTGTCACAGTTCTTGAGCTCACTGTTAGAACAAATGAATCAATCCATCTTGTGGAAGTTTTACTTTTAGAGACAGCACTGAGCAAGATAACCTTCTTGAGACAGAGACCTTTAAAGTACCTAAGACTTGCCACCCTCTCTTCTAAGGAAAAGGCTTTTTTCCTAGACATTTGTTAATGTGTTAGTCCATGCAGTGACCCATATTCTTTGTCAGCACCCTAATTCAAATGCATCCATTATTATTCAGCTTTGATAAGCCTGTGTAAAACACCATGACCTGGATCTAGGTACACCTTCATTCTGAGGTATGACTACTTTTTAATACTTTAAATGAGATCTCCAAAGATCAGAAAAAAAAATTCCCTTTGGACTGCTGCTTGGATTTGGGTAGAAAATAATTGTTATATTGTGGTCCCATTATGAGGATTTTTGATGTATCGATACTAAAGACTACGTCTTTGAATTTCATTGGTGCTTCATGTCCTCTTTCAGCAAGTAAGGATTCACATCCACATATCATAGATAAAGTTTTACTAAGTTCAGCATAAAGATTGAACAAGTAATAGCCCTGGCACATAGTTTTCCTGATGTTAGGTAAGTCAGTACCTCCATTTTTGGTTGTTTTTTTTTTAAACCTTTTTGTATGGACTTTGCACAAACAGTTTTTTCTGAAATTCCCCCTTTTCCACAGTGTTCCCCTTAATTTATGGTCCACACAGTCTTAATGTCTGCATAGTCTTTTTAACTGCTGCTCTTCACAGCTTTTAGTCAAGTGATCTGACATCAGCCATGATGCTAATTGCTCTCTCCACACTCTTCTGAATCTCACCTGGAATTTCTGGTCTGTCTTAACAGTATATCACTTGTTTAACCAGGACAGGAGTGTGAGGGTACAGGGTCATCTGGAGGTCATAGTTCTTTAAATTTTAAATCTTTTAGATCATTAGTGTTTATACTGAAAAGAGATGCCATCATGATTAAGTCAAGTGTCTTCTCTATTTGAAAAATTAGTTTGGTTGGTGGAGTGCATATATGGTGCTAACAATTTATAATTGTCATATGTATAACATGAAATTAACTCTATCCAAATATTTTGTACTTGTAAATATTACAAATAAATTCTAGTAGATAACACATGGTAAAAATTTTTAGTAGGAGTTAAAAACTCTCAGCATTCAAAAATTTGATCAGGGAGCTCTAACTGGCATAGAGTTGGCAACACAGCAGTGAAAGAAAATCTCATTACTTGGTTTGAGATCTCAATTTTCCTCAAACTGATATATATGTAACCAAGTTCTCAGATTTGTCCAAAGGAATCAGTGATAACATGACTTTTAAATCACAAGTAAGTTAAAAAATGAATTTTTATCCTTCTAGGGAAAGCTAGGAATAAGTACTATCGGTTATGTTATAGCACACTACATTTATCCTTGGTGCCCCTCTTAGAGCAGACAGCGCACTACTGTTCTCAAACCTCCATACAGCTCTGTTCTTAGAGATAGCCAGTCCAGGTTCGTCATATCTCAGAGCATTTCAGATACACTCTAGTTCTCCCATCTTTGCTGTAGATTTTCAGTTTCTTGGAGTTTTATATTTTGCTTTTGTTTTTACATTCTCTACATTAAACAAATACATATTTGCCAGCATGTTAGCGTGGTGGAAAACAAAAAAGATTGTTACCTCTTGGCCATAAAGAAAAATTCCTTCTTTTGGAGTTTTAGGCAATGTAATGAAATAGAAATCCTTCAAAGGGGGAAGTATAGGCAAATTTTTTATTTTTAACATGTAGACAAAGATTTTTTTCTTAAGTACCTTTCTGAAAAAAATACATGGAGTGTCTACCCTACATGTTTATACTATACATTCTCTGAATAAATATGTATGTACATGTGTATATGCCTCTTTGCACCTGAAATGATAATTAAAGTTGGTTTAAAAGTATTTGACATACTGTTTCTGCATTATATTTGGGGCAATCAAAATGACTAAGAATAACAATATTCAGTGCCTTTGAATTGTGCTGGAGAAGAGTTGACTATACCATGGATTGTGAAGAAAACAAACAGGTCTGTCTTGGAGAGACTTGGGCATGTTGACTGGAGGGATGGTGTAGGAAAGGAAGACCCTGGATGAGATGGATTGACAATGACTGGGTTGATAAGGGTAGGTGTGTCATAGGGCAAGGTTCAGAGCTATTCTGCATAGGGTTGCAAATGAATTGACATAGCAATCTAAAATACAGGAGCTGTGGCCTAGTGGTAAGAAGTGCTGTAATCCCAAAAGCCTACTATTCAAATCCATCAACTGCTCTGAGGGAGAAGGATGGGCAATCTTACATTCTTCTGTTTCTGAAATCCTGCTAGAGGATCAGCTATGGGTTGGTTGTGACTTGATAACACAATTGAACATAGCAAAGGATAGGGATAAATGCAATTTTTACTTTTTATTCAGCTATCTGCATGAAGTCATGAGTGGAAGGATTGGCTGGTTTTGCAATTTTAATATGAATTTCTCTAAAGGAGCGCTGATTGATAGCAATTTGAGCTCCTAACTCAAAGGCCTCTCTCCAGGAGTTTGAATCAGCCAGCTACCCCTCAGGATAAAGATGGTGAGCCGTTCAGCCCCTGAGGTGAGCCATTTGGTCCTCGGGTGAGCTCCTCAGTCCTCAGGTTGTGCTGTCTGACCCCTGGATAGAAAAATCTGCCTTTTCAAAGCAAATACAAAAAAAGAAAAATCTGCCTACGGTATCTAGAGAAATTTATCGAAACTACTTTCCTCCACCTTCTCCCCCAGTACATCCATAAGTAACACCTCCAAAGTCCTATTTGTAACTCTCAAGTTAGTTCTCTCTAGGTTTCCCCCCTTTCCTATAGGTAACCTTAACACTGAGTTTTACTCCAGACCTGACCCTGAACCCAGTTCCAGAGACAAAGGAAATACAGCTGCCAGCTAAGGAAGCAAAGGAGGATGGAGCCTCAGGGTTGAGTCAGCCATCCACACTGGACCCACCTTAGAAAACACTTTGCAATACAAAGGGGAGTAAATATCAGGAAAATATCTTCTAACAGAACAAGGCAAGCCGCTTTAACCCAGGACCACTAGTAAGATGATAAAGTGTGCTCCCTTTCCACCTTCACATCAATGCCCCAGTTCAGCATGAAGGAGTCGGAGAATCTACACCCCATTCCAAAATGAGAAACCCGCAAGTAAGACTGTTTAATCACCATTGGACTAAGCTTACCATTGCCCTGTATCGTCTGGTCTCCACTGGATCGTTTTCATTTTTTTCACCTACTCCCCCACCCACCAAATTGTGCAGCCCTGCAACTGCATCCCTGCAATTTCATGCCTGCTCATCCTCACCCTTCTGCTCCCAACCCTCATCTCCTTGTTTCCCAATACATGTTTTTTACAATTAAAAAAAAAAAAAGATGGTAGTCTCTTTCCATGAAAATTTTCAGTCTTGGAAACCATATGAAATGGCACACTGGCATGATTTTCATTATGAAAATTACTACCATTTAATAAACAAGTGTCATATATTAACAATAAGGGTGACAGAAGAAGAATCACTGCCTTTGAGTTGGAGTTGGGGAGGGAAGTACCAAATGCTAAGGAATGTGAAAAGGAAGAAATAGGTTTTGAAGATGGTGAAGCCAGAATGCTCTCTAGAAGCAAGGACGGTGGGGCATGTTGCTGTTGTGGATCATTGAGTGGGAGCTGACTCAGGTCAGGACCCTCGGCAGGTTTTCCAAAACAGTCACAAAGAAGGATTGCCCATCTTTTTCTCATAGAGTAGTTGGTGGATTCAAATTCTGTGCCTCAAGTTCCTTGGGAACATCAAACTTGAAAAGATAAAGGGTCAGCAAAAAGAGAAAGACCTTTAATGAAATGAATTGGCACAGTTACTGCTGCAGTAGGCTCAAGAAGATCACAGGTGATGAGAATGCACAGGATAGCTGAGGGTTCAAATCTGTTCATAGGGGTCACTATGAGTCATACTCAATGCCACATAACTACCAATTTAGGGAGCTAGCACTAGGGACATTATAGCCAATGTGGATCTTGGCTGAAAGTACAGTACCAGAAGAATGCCTGTTAGTGTTTCATTGGCTATGGAAAAGGATTTGGCTGTGTGGGTCACAAATTATGGCTAACCTTGAGAATGGGAATCCTAGAAAACTGCTTATATGAAATCTATACGTGCACCAGGAGAAAGTCGTCAGAACAAAGCAAGAAACAGTATGGCTCAAAATCAGAAACGGTGTACATCAGTGAAAAGGTATCTCCATACCTTTTCAAACGATATGTGGTACAGATCATGCAGGAGGCTGGTCTTTATGAAGAGGAATCTGGCATCAGGATTAAAGGAAGACTGATCAACAAACTGCTATGCAGATGACACAATTTTGCACAAGCTAAAAATGAGGAGGATCTGACACATTTGCTGCAGAAGATCAAGTACTGCATCCTTCAATATGGATTGAAGCTCAACATCAAGAGAACAGATTGTCACTACTGGGCCAATTGGCAGCCTCATGATAGACGAAGAAGAGATTGAGATTGTTAACAGCTTCAGCTTGCTTTGCTCCACAATCAACACTCTTGGTACCAGCACCCAGGAAATAAAAAGACAACTTGCACTGGGAAAGTCGGCTGTCAGGGACCTCTCCAGGGTACTGAAGAGAAATGATGTTAGTCTAGAGACTAAGGTGTGCATGATCCAAGCCATGACCTTCACAATGACTTGGTATGCATCAGAGAGATTGACAGTGACTAAGGATGGCAGAAGAATTGATGTTTGAGTTGTGCTGATGAAGAGTATTGAACATATCATGGACTGCCAAAAGAACAAGTCTGCCCTGGAGAGGGTGAAACTGAGCTGCTCCTTGGAGGCAAGGATTTTGAAGCTCTGTTTCATATACTTTGGGCTTATGGCCAGGAAGTACCAGTCCGTGGAGAAGGACATCATGCTTGAAAATGTGGGGGTACAGCACAGGAGAGGAAAACCCCAGATGAGATGGATTGACACTGGGGTAAAGGGGGTAGGTGTGTCAGAGACAGATTGGCTTAGGATAGGACAGGGTTCAGAGCTATTGTTTGCACATAGGATGTCTGAGTTGCAAGCAACTTGACTGCACATAACAACAGTGGCTTAGTAAGGGGTTCTGGTAGCCTAGTGGTAAGAAACGGCACAATCCTAAAAGTATGCTGTTCAAATCCACCAGCTGCTCCACAGAAGGCTGGACCATCCCATCCCATGTGATTTACTGTCTCTAAAAACCTGCTTCAAGGTCAGCTATGAGTCACTTCCAACTAGATGGCACACAACAACATCATGATGTTGCCTATCTACCCAGTGATAAGGATTTTTGTCTTCTTGAGGTCAAAATGCAATCCATTTTGAAGGCTACAGTCCTTGATCCTCTGCAATACCTCAGACCCTCCTTGTTTTTAGCAAGCAACGTTGTCTCATTTGCATAATGCAAGCTGATGTCCCTTTCTCTAATCATGATGCCACACTCTGCATAGTTCAGCATCTCAAATTATTTGCTCAGTATACAGAATAGATAGATATGGAGAAAGGGCACAGCCCTGACACATTGCTTTCCCGGCTTTAAACCAAGCACTGTTCCCTCTGTTTGGACAAGAGTCTTGGTCTAGGTATAGATTCAGTGTGAGCACAATTAAGTGTTCTGGGATTCTCATCATTCTCAAGGTTACCCATAGTTTGTTATGATCTACACAGTTAAATGCCTTTGCATTTTCTATTGGAAATAAGTAGTAAAATGAATAAATGTTTGGCAAACGTTGGGCATCACTGAGACATTATTTAGTAATTTTCAGTATTTTTTTAAATTATTAATTTCAGTGAAAATTTACAGAGACTTTGGATTTCTATTCTTTCATTGTTGCACAGTAATGTTCAATATTTAAAATGTAACAAGGAGCTTTGGTGGACTAATGATAAGAAATGTGCCCTGAAATCCCAAAATTCAAATCTACCAGCTGCTCTGCAGAAGAATGATGGACAATCTACTATGCAATTAACTGTCTCTGAAAACCTGCTGGAGTGTCAGCTATGGGTTGGTCCTGGCTCGATAGTATACAACAATATGTGTCTTATTTTGTGTGTTGCTATAACAGAAGTTCCTCAATGAGTGCCTTAATGAATAGAAAAAAATTTTTTTTTCTGCTTAGGAGTTTAAAGTTCAAATTCAGGGAGAATGTAAGACTGTAGTGTTAATTTGAAAGAAATGTTTATATAAAGACATTTTTGTAAGTAAAGTTTCATTAATGAAAATCTTTTCTAGAAATTTGGTACCAGGCTGTTGTTGATCTTCCTCTCATGCGCTGTCCCTCCACCTTCCCAAGCATGATGTCCCTCTCCAAGGACTGGTCCATCCTTGCAACATGTCCAAAGTATGTCAGACAAAGCATCAGAATCTTTGTCTACAAGGAGCAGCCTGGTTTCATCTTCTCCAGGAGGAACTTCTTTGATCTCCTAGCAATCCATGGTATATTCAACATTTTTCTGCAGCACCACAGCTCAAAGCCATCAATTCTCTTTCTATCATTCCTACTCATTGTCCAGCTCTCTGATGCAATTGCGAAGACTATGGCCTGGATCAGGCACACCTTAGTCTCCAGGTTAATGTTGCTCTTCAGTACTCTGGAAAGGTATCTGACAGGCAACTTTTCTAGTGCAATTCTCTTGATTTCCTGGCTGCTGGTACGAAGAGTGTAGATTGTGGAACAAGCAAACTAAAGCTGTCAACCATCTCAGTCTCTTCATCATGCATCATGATGCTGCCGCCAATCTGCCCAAGTGGTGAGAATCTTTGTTTGTTTTTTTTTAATACACTTTGATATTTTTTCTAGGTCCTTTCACTAAGGACTTGCTCACACCAGAAATTGATTGATAGGGTTTGATGATTCAAGACAACCTTACAAGTAACTCCCATTTCTTGTCAACCAAAAATCCAACCCCAGAGGAGCTTTCATAATAATATGACATTTATGACATGGCAATACCTGAAATTGGATGTATCTTTTAGTTTGAGTGTAATTAATATTTATTTTTGTTTCAAGAAAACTGAGATGAGTCTCTGCTAGGGTACTTTCCTACTTTTGATGCAATCATAAAACTGCTAAAAATATAGTACTTTGTAAAAAATTTGCTCTGCTTTCATTGTTTATTGTTAGGTGTTATCGAATACGACTCATAGCAACCCTATGAACAAAAAGATCTTAAACTAGTCCTGTCCTGTGCCATCCTCATACTTACTGACACACAAGAGCCCAATGCAGCAGTCACCTTGTCAATCCACCTGATTGAGGATCTTCTCCTTCACCAACCCTCCACTCTTCCCAACATCATGTGCTTCTCCAAGGAATAGCACCTCCTAGCAATATGTTCAAAGTATGTGAGGCCTCCAAAGAGCACTCTGGCTGCACCCTCTCCAAGACATATCTATTCGTTTTCTTGGCCACCCATGAAATGTGCAGTGCTCTTCTCCAACACTACAGCTCAAAGGCATTCATTCCTTTTCTGTCATCCTTCTTCATTTTCAAGATCTCAGATGCACAGCTAGTAATTGGAAAGACCATGGCCTGAATCAGACACACCTTAGTCCTCAAACTGACATCACTACTCCTCAATAATTTGCAAAGGTCCCTAACTACAGATTTTCCTATTGTAATGTGTCTCCTTATTTCCTGACTGCTCATGCCAAGGGTGTTAATTAAATGTAGATCCAAGAAAGATGAAGCTGTTGACAATTTCAATCTCCTTTCTATCCATCGTGACACTGCCTATTGGTCTAGTGGAAAGAATCTTTGTTTTCTTAATATTGAGACACAAACCATACTGAAGGCTGAATTCCTTGATCTTCTGCAACAAATTATTCAAGTCCTCATCAATTTCAACAAGCAAGGTTGTGTCATCTGCATAATGCAGTTTATTAATGAGTCTCCCTCTGATCCTGATGCAATACTCCTCATCATACAATCCAGCTTCTCAGAAAATTTGCTCAGCATAGATTGAACAGGTATAGAGATGTATTCTTACATCCCTGACTCACTTGCTTCCCAATTCCAAACCATGCAGTGCTCCCCTGTTCTCTTCACACAACAGCCTCCTGGTCCCGATATAGGTTCCTCCTGAGCACAATCAAGTGCTCTGGGATTCCCATTCTTCTCAGTGTCAGCCACAACTTGTCATGTTCCACGCAGTCAAACACCTTTGCATAGTCAATAAAGCACAAATAGATATTCTTCTGGTATTCTTTACCTTCAGCCAGGATCCATCTGCTTTCATTAGGTAGTGCTTTATATATATGATTTAATTGTTGTAATGCCTCCTAGTCTTTAACAAGTATAGCTTAATAAATGTAATTTTTCAAGGTTTTAATTTTAATTGGAAGAGCTAGGGACTAAAGAAGAGATGAATGTTCAGCCCTCAGAGAATTATTCCATTTTTCCATTGAACAAAAGCAGGAAAATCATGAACTAATTTCATAGATGGTTCTTGAATGAACAAGATGTATCATGTATTGGGAATTCCAGACAAAAGGAGACAAATTTGTTTCTTGTCTTTGTGGAACTTGTATTAGCAGGTCAATGCTAAACTTGAATACCTTATAGTAATAAAAGCAAGTGTATCCAAACCAGCCACTTCCTAAGGTTTCTGAATAGCAAAGCAGTATTAAAATGTGCATGCTTGCTGCAAAGATATACCCAAATAACTATTATGTTGCTCTTAGGTGCCATCAAGTATGACTTATAACCACCCTGTCAACAATAGGTCTGAATCCTGTCCTGTCCTGTACAGTCCTCACAATCTCTGACACATTTGAGCCCATTGCTGCAGTTACTGTGTCAATTCATCTCATTGAGAGTTTTCCTCTCTTTCACTTACCCTCCACCTTTCCAAGCATGATGTCCTTTTCCAGGTGATAGCCTCTCCAACAACATGTCCAATGTATGAGAGGTGTAGTTTCGCCATCCTTGCCTCCAAGGATCACTCTGCCTGTACCTTTCCCAAGACATAATTACTTTTTATTATGGCTGTCTGTGAGATATTGAGCTCAAAGAGATCAATAATTCTGTCACACTTATTAATTGTCCTTGTCCTGACTTGGCCTGAATCAGGAGCACCCTAGTCTTCAAACTGATATCATTGCACTTCAGCATTTTGGATACAAATAGCTATAAATCGAATGCAGTTAAAAACAAAGTCAAATATATGTATGACAACAATCTGGAGCAAGGGGTGGGTTGGGGAAGGGGGAGTGGAAGGAGTGAAGAAATGTTTAACAATGAAAAAAATATATTCTTTTTAAAAGTCAAAGAACATTTTAAAAATAAAACTTGTTGGGTAAATCAGCTAGAACTCACGGGGACTCTGTTGTTGTTATGTGCTGTCAAGTCAGAACTGACTCATAGCTGACCTTCCAGTGGGTTTTCAGAGGGAGTAAGTCACATGGGAGTAGCAACTGGTGGATTTGAACAATGTACCTTTAGGATTACAACACAGCTTCTTACCACTAGGCCACCAGAGCTCCCTTTTACAGGACTCTGTTTCTGTTTTTCATTGCCATTGAGACGAGGACGACTCATAACGACCCATGAACAAAAAGGCTTGAAGCCTTTCTATCACTATCATCGTTTCTCCAGGTTCATAGAGTTTCCAGAAGCATGTAGTTTAAGAAGTGGATGTCACTCCTGCTTCCAAACCTCTCTTAAAACTGAGAGCACCACCAAACACTGTCCACCATGGGTAGCCATTATAGCATTTGACCCCCAATGGCACAATGTTCCACTTCACAGAAAACCCAGATTACCTATGCACAGCAAATTGACAGAAGAGTGCTGTCCAACTTGGAAGAATGTTCCTCTAAAATGAAATAACAATAGCAATGACAATAACAATATACAGGACTCTAAGTGAAAGAAAAAAATTAAACACTGGCCAGTCCTGCCCAGTCCTAACAACGATTGCCGTGTTTAGCCCATTGTTAAAGCTGCTGTTCATCTCCTTGATAGTCTTCCTTTTCTAACTTGCCCTCCACTTTTCAACACATGATTTCCTTCTCCAGGGACTAGTCCCTGGAGACTAGTCTGATGACAGGTCCAAAGTACTTAAAACAAAATCTTGCCATCCTCACTTTTCAGTAGCACTCTAGCTGTATTTCCAAGATGTATTTCTTTGTTTTTCTAGCAGTTCACTGTCTGAATAGTGATATTAACTGCCAACACCAAAATTCAAATGTATCGATTTTTCTAGTCTTCCCTATTCTTTGTCCAGATTTTGCATGCATATGTGATAATTGAAAATGTAATGTCTTAGGTATAGAGCACCTAACTTGTCAATGTGGCATCTTTGCTTTTTGATACTTTAAAGAAATCTTTTGCAACAGATTTGCATAACGCACTACATTGTTTGACTTCTTGACCATTACTTCCATGAATATTGATCCAAATGAAATAAAATCCTTAGCAACTTCAATCTTTTCTCCATTTATCAAGATGTTGCTTGATGGTCCTGTTGTGAAGATTTTTACATAGTGCTGAGATGTAATTCATACTGAAGGCTGTAGTCTTTTGTTTCTCATTCACATTGTGTTTCTTATAATTCCCATAAACTGTGTCTTATAAAATTAATCACCAGTGATCTATGACCATTATTATCGTGTCTTTTCAGGTCCCTATTGGGTATTTCCTAATTCCTTCACCTTTTACCTCCACCCACCAAACTCTGTGACCTTTTGATTCCTCCCTCTCCTCACTCTCAGCCCTTTTAGCGCCTCCCCTTTCTTTCTCTGGAGATATATATCTACTTAGTCGTTATCCTTCTGGTTTTAAAAGAATAGCCTTCTACAGTATTTGCACTTATGAGACTGGGTTAGTTCACTCAACACAATGCTCTTTAGCATCTCTCCTGTATTTTTTTTTATCATTGCTCCTGAACTGCAAAATTTTCTATCATGTGAATTTACCAGAAATTCTCAATTCATTTGTTTGTTGATGAAAATTTGGGCTGTTTCTATGGTCTTGCTATTGTGAAGAACACTGCCATAAACATCGGTCTACAAATCTCCGTTATGTCTCAGTTCTGTTTTCCTCAGGGTATATTCCTAGCAGTGGACTAGCTGGGACATGTGGAATCTCTATGTTCAGTTTTTTTGAGGAAACGGTAAACTGGTTAAGAGAGTTGTACCATTTTACAACCTACAAACAGGGTATGAGAGTTCCAATCTCTCCACATTCTCTCCAATATCTGTTGCTTCCTGTTCTATTAAACTTTGCGACAGCCACTGGGGTGAGATAATATCTCATTGGGGTTTTGATTTGCATTTCACCAATTGCCAGTCATTTTGAGCATTTAGGTGTCAGTTGGCCATCTGAACGCCTCAATCTGTGAAAAACCTTTCCATATCTTTTGCCCATTTTGTGACTGAGTAATTTTTTTTCTTGCCAAGATCCTTGAGTATTCTGTAAACTCTTGTTATGAGAGATCCTTGTTTAAAACAGTATTGCTAAATGTGTGGGGGTTTCCCCCCCCCGTCAGTAGGTTTTCTTTTTACTTTACTGAAAAAAGTTTTTGATGTATACAGGGACTTGAGTTTCAGAAGGTTCTAGTCATCAATTGTATTCTCTCTTGGTTGTGCATTTATGGCTCTATTTGTCAGACTATTTATACCACGGGCTAGGCCTTCTAAGCTGGTCCCATTTTGTCTCTTATATTCATAGCTTTGGGCTTTACCCATAGGTCTCTGAGTGATCTTGAGTTGATTTTTGTGTGAGATGTGGATCCTGCTTGAGCTTTCTGCAGGCAGCAGTCCAGTTTTGCTGATACCATTTGTTGAAGAGATTGTCATTTCCCTATTCCCTATTTATTTTCCCTATTATTTCCTTGTTTTGGTTTTGTTTCCTTGTTGAATACAAGTTGCCTGTAGGTAGATGGTTTAAGTTTGTGTTCTTCATTCTATTCCATTGACCTATGTGTCTGTTGTTGTACCTACCATTTCCATGCAGTTTGAGATATTATGGCTGTATAGTAGATTTTAAGATCAGAGAGTCCTATGCCTCTCACTTCATTTTTGTTTTTCCAAAGTGCTTTGCTTATTCAAGGTTTCTTTCCAAATAAGCTTGAATATTACCAAGTGGTATGAGTATTGGTAGACAGACTGGCTGAGGATAAGGAGAGGTTCAGAGTTATTGTGCATACTGTTGCAGTGAGTTACAGGGACTCTATGCCATATAACAACAACAATGGGGTCTTTTCTATCTCTTTGAAAAATAAATTTGGTATCTGTATTGTTAGATTTTGGGTGGTTCCCCCCCCCCTTTTTTTTTGTTGTGTCGTATCCAGCTGGCAAAGGAGGAGAGAGGTTGCCTTTCCTTCTCCAGTGGACCATCTGGTGGATTTGAACCACGTGCCTTTGGGATTTCAGCACAGCTTCTTGCCACTAGCCTACCAGAGCTCCCTTTGTATCTGTATTGGGATTGCATTGAAAAGGTGCTTTTGCTAGGACTGAAATCTTTACTAAGTTGAGTCTTTTATACATAAATAAGGAACATTTTCCCAATACTTCTCACAGTACTGTTTCATATTTTCCTTATAAGGGTCTTTTGTATCTCTAGCTGGGTTTATTTCCAAGTATCTCAATTTGTGGTTGGCTATTGTAAATGGTATAGATTTCTCTGTTTCCTTCTCGGTTTTATTACTATAGAGAAATATCACTGAATTTTTTTCTTCTATAGGTCTTATATCCTGCCACTCTACTGAATTGGTCCACTAGCTCTGACAGTTTTTTATTGAGTCCTTTGGGTTTTCTGTATACACTATCATATCGTCTGCACATAGTGGGAGTTTTACCACCTCTTTGCTGATCTGGATGCTTCTTATTTTATTTTCTTATCATATTGCCCTAGCAAGTACTTCCAATACTATATCGAATAGAAGTAGGGAAAGTAAGTATCTTTATCTGTTCCCTGTTCTCAAGGAGAAAGCCTTTCTCCATTGAGAATAATTTTGGCTCTTGGTTTTGCATATACTTTTTACTTCCCTTCTGTTCCTATTTTGTTGAGTGTTTTAATCAGGAAGGAGAGTTTAATTTTTTCAAAGGCCTTTTCTGTGCAAATTGATAGAATCATGTGGTTCTTATTTCCACCTCACTTACTTTGGCCACATGTCCAGGAGAGATTGGTACTTGGAGAAGGATATCATGCTCGGAAGGGTGGACGGACAGTGCAGGAGAGGAAGACCTTGGATCAGATGGATTGATATAGTAACTGAAGCAATGGAGGTGGTGTATCAGAATTGAGAATGACTCAGGACAGGGAAGGGTTCAGAGCTTCTGTACAAAGGGTCGCTATACATCACTGATGACTCAATGGCACATAACAACAATAACATACTACAACAGATTTGGAAGCAAGAGGGGCAACCACTTCCTCAATAATAGGCCTCCAGAAACTCTATCAACTTCAATAAACGTAAATAGTTGTAGAGGGTCTGGAGAACTTTTGTTCATAGGGTTGCGATGAATCATGCTCAACTCGAAGGCAATCAACAACAACATCATAATATTCTGTTATTTTAGATTTAATTTAATCTAGTTCTATTATGATGCCACCTCCTTCATTTCTTATTCATTTTTTTTTTACTTTCTTTTCTTTTGTTATGTTTGTCACTGGTTTGTCTATTTTATTGACCCTTTCAAAGATCAGCTCCTGGTTTTATTGATGGTTTCAATTAGTTTTCTGGGTTTTGTCTCATTTATTTCTGCACTAGTCCTTATAATTTCCTTTCTTCTAGAGGCTGTAGGGTTAAACTGTAGTTTTTTATTTGTTGGGGGGTGTGGAGTTAGCAGTTTATTTTGCTTTTTTTTTTTACTTTATGTGTTTGCCTAGTGCTATTAATTGAGCAGCTGTATTCCAGAGAGTTTGACAGGTTATATTTTCATTATTATTTTGGATGAACTTTTTCTATTTCAGGAAAGGTAGAAGATCTATCAACAATCTGCATTATGCAGATGACACAAACCTGCTTGCTGAAACTGAGGAGGACCTGAAGCGCTTGCTGCAGAGGGTCAAGGACTGCAGCTTCCAGTATGGATTGAGGCTCAATGTCAAGAAAACAGAGATTCTCACCACTGGACCAATTGGCAGCATCAGGATGGATGGTGAAGAGATTGAGATTGTTCATAGCTTTAATTTGCTTGGCTCCACAGTCAACATTCTTGGCAACAGCAGCCAGGAAATTAAAAGACATATTGCCAGGGGAAAGTCTGCTGTTAGGGACCTCTCCAAAGAAGAGCAACGGTGTCTCCCTGAAGACTAAGGTGCATCTGATACAGGCCATGGTCTTTGCAATCACTTATACATCAGAAAATCGGACAATGACTAGAGAGGATAGAAGGAGAATTGATGCCTTTGAGCTGTGGTGCTGGAGAAGAGTATTGAGGGTACCATGGACTGCTAAGAAAACAAACAGATTCATCCTGGAGAGGGTTAAACCGGGTTGCTCCTTGGAGGCAAGGATTCTGAGGCTCCGTCTAACATACTTTGGTCATGTTGTAAGGAGAGACCAGTCCTTGGAGAGGGACATCATCCTTGGGAGGGTGGAGAGCAGGCGCAGGAGGGGAAGGCCCTCTATGAGGTGGATTGATTCAGTGACTAGGGTAATCCAGATGGGTGTATCAGAGACAGTGCGATTGGCACAGGACAGAACAGAGTTTAGGGTTGTTGTACATAGGGTCACTACGAGTTACAAGTGACTCAACGGCACATAAAAACAACAACAACCTAATCGTGTTCTGGCAGCATGTTATTTAGCTTCCATGTCAGTGGTTCCTTGTAAGCTATATCCTCTTGTCATGAATTTCTAGTTTTATGGCATTGTAGTCTGAAAAAAATACTTTCAATTATTTCAGTGCTTTTTAATTTTTTAAGGCTTTTTAAAAGTCCAAGTACATGATCATTTATGGAGAATGTACCATACCATGTACACTTGAGAAGAAAGTAAATTGATTGTTAGTTGGATGTAGTATACTAAGTACATCCACAAGATTGAATATGGACTGATTGTATAGTTTAAATCTTCTGCATTTTTATTAAGCTTTTTTCAAGTTAACCTATCCTTTGGTGAGAGTGGTATGTTAAAGTTTCTTGCTATTGTAATGTTGTCTATTTCAACTCAGTGTTCTGAAATTGCTATTTCTGGTATTATCCATAATTTGTTTTTATTAACACAGTTGAATGTCTTTGCATAGTCCAGGGCCCATCAGATATCAGCAATGATACCCCTTATTTTACATCCTTTTATAAATATGGCTTAAATTTCTCTTAGTACCCAGTCCTGTATCCCTGAAACTGTTTTGTTTTAGTTTGGGTTTTATTTGCAACTAGTTTTAATTAACTTTAACAAAACTTTAATATTGTCATTTTATTATGGCCCTCAAGGAAGAAAAGAAGGAAGGAGTAAAAATTACTGAACAGATAATGTTGTTGTTGTAATGTGTCATCCAGTTGCCTGTGAGTCATAGCGAACCTATGTTCAACAGCCTAAAACCTTGCTCTATCCTGTGCCAATCTTATTGTCCCTGACACACCTACCCCCCATCTCTGCAGTCACTGAGTCAATCCATCTAATTGAGGGTCTTCCTCTCCTGCGCTGTCCCTCCACCCTCCCTCATGATATCCTTCTATAAGGACGGTCCCCCCTAGCAACATGACCAAAGTATGTCAGACGAATATTCAGAATCCTTACCACTAAGGAGCAGTCTGGTTTAACTCTCTCCAGGAACTGTTTGCTCTCCTGGTAGTCCATGGTATATTCAATACTCTTCTCCAACATCATAGTTTAAAGGCATCAATTCTCCTTCTATCATCCCTAGTCACTGTGCAGCTCTCTGATTCATAGCAAGTGATTGCAAAGACCAAGGCCTGTATCAAGTACACCTTGGTCTCCAGACTGACATTGTTGCTCTTCATTACTTTGGAGAGGTTTCTGACAGAAGACTTTGCCAATGCAATATGTCTTTCAATTTCCTGGCTGCTGGTGCCAAGAGTGTTGATGGTGGAGCCAAGCAAATTAAAGCTGTTTACAATCCCAATCTCTTCACCATCCATCACGATGCTGTCAATCGGCCCGGTGGTGAGAATCTTTGTTTTCTTGATATTGAGCTTCAATCTATATTGAAGGCTGCAATCCTTGACCTTCTGCATCAAGTGTTTCAGGTCCTAAGTTTCAGCAAGCAGGGTTGTGTCGTCTGCATAAAGCAGATTGTTGATGAATCTTCCTCCAATCCAGATGTCACATTTCTCCTCATAGAGCCCAGCCTCCCAGATAATTTGTTCTGCATATGGATTGAAAAAGTATGGAGACAGGACACATCCCTGATGTACACCCTCCCCAATTTTGAAACATGCAGTGTTCCCTTACTCTGCTCTAACAACCTCTTGGTCCAAGAATAGGTTTCACATAAGCATGATCAAATGTTTTAGGTTTCTCATTCTTCTAAGAGTTAGCCACAGTTTGATGTGTTCCACACAGTCAAACACCTTTGCATAATCAATGAAACACAGACAGTCATTCCTCTGATATTCCTTACTTTTATCAAAGATCATCTAACATTAGCTACAATATCCCTAATACCATGACACCTTCTTTTTTTTCTATAATTATATTTTATTAATTTTCATAAACATTTACAGAGATTTTGGGTTTCCATTCATTC
>NW_006399948.1:273177-286352 GCF_000299155.1 Elephantulus edwardii
TTAGGGCTGTTGTACATAGGGTCGCTATGAGTCTCAAGTGATTCGACGGCACATAACAACAACAACAACAGCATTGAAACAGATGAGGGAGAAAACTGTTTAAAAGGGATATGTGATCAGGTATTTTTGTCATGATAGGAGTCAGAATTAAGGCTGCATAGTGGAGTGGACCTGTGGGGAGGGATTGTAAAACAATGAAAGTATTTTTCTTTTACTTTTCAAAGAGAAGAATTTACTGGGAGGATAGAGGTGTGGAGGGAGAAAAGTGTAACAATGAATGAATGGAAATCCAAAGCCTTTGTAAATTTTCATTAAAATTAATAATTAATTTTTTTTAAATGTTAACAGAAATCAGATTTATAGCAACTACTTGGAGTAAGTATCATTACATTGTCAGTACTGAAATTTTGTTATAGAACGAAAGGTGTAAGAATGATTAAATAAAAAATTAATTTTCCTTGTAAATCTTCACTTACTTCATAGTAAGAAAATACATGATGTGTGATATTGATGATAATATTTAATACTTTCTGCATTGTTTTGGATTACTTTTCTTTGGACTGCTCATAAAGATCCCTTATTGTTGCCAGGTTGAGTTCTTTCAAGTTTCTTGGTATAGATGAATAAGAGTTTCTAACATTGCACTAATTTTTGTTGAAATATTCCAATGTACATTCTATCAATTCCTGAAGACCCACCTTTTTTGTGAATGTCTTCAGTGCAAGTTGAACTTTTTTCCTCGTATACTATCCGTTCATCATATGCTGACTCCTAAAATGCCCGAAGCTTTTTGGCACAATGACTGTATAGTCTGTCCATGTCTTTTTTTATACTGCCTGTGTTGTCAGATATTTTCTCCCCTATAGAACCCGTCAAAACAGCTTTTCCGTCTTCTTTTCAAGCTTGAGAAATGAACCTGTTCTTTTAATTTTCTAACTCTAGTGTCTTGCATATTTCATTAAAATATTTTTGTCTTCTCAAGCAGTTTCAAGCTTGAAGAAGTTTCAAGAGTTGTTAAGCTGAAATCTTCTGTTCAGCTCTTCACATAGCTTTTTCTTCTGACATAGCTGTTCTTCAGCACTGTGGAGATGTCCCTAACAGCAGATTTTTCCTAATGCAATTCCTCTTTTGATTTCCTGACTGCTGATGTCAAGAGTGTTGATTGTGAACTCAAGCAAGTTGAAATTGTCAACAATCTTAATCTTCTTCCCATCCATCATGGTGCTGCCAATTGGCACAATGGTAAGAATCTTTGTTTTCTTGATGTTGAGCTTCAATCCATATTAAAGACTACAGTTCTTGATGTTCTATAGCAAACACTTCAAGTTCTCCTCAGTTTCAGCAAGCAAGGTTGTGTCATCTGCATAACCCAGGTTGCTGATGAGTCTTTCTCCAATCCTGATTCCACATTCCTCCTCACAAAAGTCTAGTCTCCTGAATGACCTGTTCCGTGCATAGATGGAAAAGATATGGAGACAAGATGAATCTCTGATGCATGCCTTTTCTGATTTTGAACCATTAACTGTTTCCTTGCTCTGTTTTGAAGGCTGCTTCCTTGTCCATGTATGGGTTTTGCATGAACACAATCAAGTGTCCTACAATCTCTTTCTTCTCAACATTAGCCACAATTTGTTGTGATCCACACAATTAAATGTCTTTTCATAGTCAATGAAGCACAGTTGGACATTTCTCTGGTAATTTCTGGTTTTAGCTTAGATTCGTCAGACATTGACTATTATTTCCTTAGTGTCATGGCCTCTTAAAAACCCAGCTTGTCTTTCTGGTAGTTCTCTGTTTATGTACTATTCTAATAATTTTTGTATAATCTTCAGCAGGATTTTGCTTGCTTGTGATATTAGTAATATTGTTGGGTAATTTCCACACTCTGTCAGATTGACTCTTTCAGTTGGCCAGGTAGTTGTCATTAGTAGTGTTCCAAGAGTTAAATCTCTAAATTCAGGTAGGATACACTCAAGGTCATACTTTTGCTTTGATAGACTGATTTACATTTTCTTTGTTTCAACTACAATTTGTATAGGAGCAATGGCTGGTTTATTCTGCAGTCAACCTTGACCTTTTTTTGTCAAATAATATATTGAGCTTTTCCATTGTCTCTTTCAACCAATTTACTTGATTTTATTCTTCTATATTCTATATGGAGCTCCAGTAGTGTAGCCTATACAGAATTGCAGTACTAACTCAAAAGTCAAGCCTCTGGCAATTCGAATCCTCCAGTAGCTCTTTAGAAGAAAGATGGGTAACCTCCTCCCATGCTATTTACAGCCTCTGTAGATCTGCTGGAAGGTCAGGTATGAGTCGGTTCTCACTCAAGGGAGTACAACAACAGGATAGTACTTAAATGTTTTGTTACTCTTTTAATTATTGAAAATTCATTCCTTTCAAATTATCACATAATGGATGTTATAATTAATTGTCTGATTCAAAATGACCAATAGCCCATCTATTTCAGCTCAAAAAATAATGGCTAGAATATGGATTCCTATATTCTTTTTTTTAAAATTCATTTTAATGAAAGTTTACAGAGACTTAGTGTTTCCAGTCATTCATTGTTGCACTTTTCTCCCTATCCCGCCCCTTCTCCCCAATTCACTCTTCTCCTTGAAAAGAAAAACTCTTTCATTGTTATGTAATCCCTCCCTCCCCCCAATCCACTCCACTATGCAGCCTTCACTCTGGACTTCTGTAATGACAAGAATAACCATTCATATATTCCTTTTCAACAGTTCTCTCCCTCATCTGTTTCAATGCAATATATATCATTACTCCCCTCCTTTTCTGTCTTCTCTCAACCCTGATGTTGATGATGTCCCTTTATTACAACAGTGGTCCTATGCAGTATTTGTCCTTTTGTGACTGAGATATTTCACTCAGCATAATGTTCTCCAGGGTCATCCGTTTTGCATAATATTTCATGAGTTCTTATTTTTCAATGCTGAATAGTATTTCACTGTGTGAATATACCACAGCTTCTCTATCCATTCATTTGTTGATGGGCACTTGGGTTGTTTCCAGCTCTTTGCTATTGCAAACAAATCTGCAGTAAACATGGGTATGCATGTATCTGCTTGGTTGGCAGTTATAGTTTCTTTAGGGTGGATTCCTTTATTCTAATGCTTAGGATATACGTTCCATTTCATTTTATCCTAATGCCTAGGATCTAGGTGCCATTTTGTTAGCCATTTTGGTGTACACAGAGTCACTGTACCAAAAATAATTGGCTGACACAGAAGAATTTCATGAAATAGCATATGCTCAAGAGGCAATGGTCATGAAGGAGTAAATTCAAACTGCTCTGAAAGAATTGGCCAAAAACAAAGCCCCAGGAATTGATGGGATATCTAATGACATATTTCAACAAATAGATGCAGCCCTGGCACACCCAATAGGCTGTGCCAAGAAATTTGGAGGACAACTACCTGACCATCTTCCTGGAAGAGATTTATATTTATTCCCATTAAAAAAAAAGGTGATACAAAAGAGTGTGAAAATTGTCAAATAATATCACTACTATCACATGTAGGCAAGATCCTACTGAAGATTATAAAAAAAAATGTTGGAACAGTACATCAACAGAGAACTATCAGAAATACAAGCTAGGTTTAGAAGAGACTGTGGCACTAAAGACATTAAAACCAATGATAGATTGATCTTAGTGGAAGCAGAGAGTGCCAGAGGAGAGTCTGTCTGTGTTTAATTGACTACACAAGGCATTTGACTGTGTGGATCACAATAAATCGTGGCTAACATCGAGAAGCATGGGAATCCCAGAGCACTTGATTGTGCTCATGCAAAACCTATAATTGGACCAGGAAGCAGTCATCAAAGCAGCAAGGAAACACTGCATGGTTCAAAATCAGGCAAAGAGTGCATCAGGGATGTGTCCTGTCTTCATATGTTTTCAATCTAGATATAAAACATCATGTGAGTGGCTGGACTTCATGAGGAGGAATGTGGCATTAGGAGTGGAGGAAGACTCATCAACATGTGGTATTAAAAAAACAAAACCCCATGTGATATGCAGTTGACACAACCTTGCTTGCTGAAAATGAGAAGGACCTGAAGTGTTTTCTGTAGAAGATCAAGAACTATAGTCTTCAATATGAATTGAAGCTCAATATAAAAAAACCAAGAGTTTTATCATTTCTGCAGCTCTACAATCAACACTCTTGGCACCAGCAATCAGTAAATCAAAAGTCAAATTTCACGAGGAAAATCTGCTGTCAGAGAGTGTTAAAGAACAATAATGTCAGTCTGGAGACTAAGGTACACCTGATCCAACCCATGGTCTTTGCAGTTACTTGCTATGCACCCAAAAACTGGACACCGACTAAAGATGACAGAAGAAGAATTGATGTCTTTGAGTGGTGGTGCTGGAGAAGAGTATTGAGCATGCCATGAACTGCCAAGAGAATGAACAGCTTTGTCTTGGAGAGGGTGAAACCAAGTTTCTCCTTGGAGGCAAGGTTTTTGAAGCTTTGTCTGATACACTGTAGGCATGTGACCAGACCCAGATGAGATGGATGACATAGTAACTGGAGTAATAGGGGTAGGTGTGTTGGAGTTAGTGAGATTGGCAGAGGATAGGATAAGGTTCAGAGCTATTGTACATAGGCTCACTGTGAGTTACAGGAGACTCACCAGCACATAACAAGAACAACAACAAGCGACATGCCTAAAGTATGTGAGACGAAGCTTTATTCATCATCTTCGCCTCCAAGAGCATTCTGGCTGTACCTTCTCCAAAACATATGTTTGTTGTTTTGGTAGACCATGGGATTTTCTGTACTCTTCTCTACCACCTCAATTTAAAGGCACATTGTACTACACAATCCATTGTAGTCAAAATTGGGTTTTGCTGGTTTTTTTGTCTGTTTATATCAAACATACAGCTTGATTCGACTATTCTCTTTTAGGGCTATTTTAGGTTTTTGTTGGTTTGAGGGGGTTTTCCTCCCCCTCTTGCATTCTATAGATTGTTGTATGTAACTAGTATATCTTTCTTCAAGTATTGCTTTGACTCCTTGACACAAATCCATAAAGACTGTGAAGAACACTTAAGATTTCTCCTAATAAGTAATAATCTATTTCTTGAACAGTTAGTCATGTTTGTGTTCATTTCGCTTTTTAGAATCTTGTATGAACAACAAAAACCCAATATTTCTTTTTTAAAAAAACAAATATTTTTTCGAGCAATATGCTTTAGTAGTCCAATCAGAAAGCTTTTCAAGAAATGGAAGAATAATTGTTCTATTGTCTTAGTTATCTAAATTTTTTTTAAAAGAAGAACCCCAAACATCTAATAATAGAATCTGGTAATGCTGAGTGCTGTATATAACTCAAAACAGGTGAGGAATTTTATTCATACTTCTCTTTATTCTCTGGACAATCCTTACATTAGTTAATAGAAGATTAAAAAAAAATCTTAAGATTCTTGATTACCTATCCTAGAGTCATTCCTACCTTCTTTCTTGTTAGCGAACTTTGATTTTTTTAATATAATTTTGTTTTTGATTTTTTTTTTAAATTATTTTTGTGTGAGTGTACCGTCAAATCAGATCTGACTGGTACAGGAGGAGATTGGCCCTCCTTCCCCGGCAGAGCATCTGGTGGATTCAAACCGTGCGCCTCTGGGATTGTAGTTGCAGCTCCTTACCACTAGGCCACCAGAGTTCCCCTGCGAACTTCGATTTTGTTTGGGCAAAATAATTTTGTTGAGACAAGCCCTTGTTCGGCGTGCAACAACTCCAGAGAACGATCCAAGAGGTTGTTCTCAATTCTAGCTGTATACTGTAATCCCTGTGAGATAATTTTACAATTATTGATGCCAAGACATTGTCCCAGAGCAATTAAATAAAAAAACAACCAAAAAACACAACCCTGCACATTGGATCCAGGCCCTTCTCAGATTATCCTGATATGCAGCAAGGCAACAGCACTGCTGGTTTAACCTAGTCATGGCAATCCAGTCGTTCTGCCAGTGGCTAGCACATTAACCCTGTTCTGACTCATGAGATTTAAGAAGGCTTTTACTAAGGGCTTCTGTTAATTTTTTTTTCCTCTCTCCTCAAAATAAGAGAGATGAACAGAAAGATACTTTTTTCAGGATTGCTATCTTTATTGCCTGTTTGGGGCAATGTCTCCTGAGGGTGTAATTCTTGACTGTGGTGGCATTTTGGCAGTCCTGAATTTAGATATTACTGTCACAATAACAGACAACTAAGAATATCAAAAGATCTTAAGTGTATCAGCTAGAAAGCAGAGCCACTGTAAGTTCTATGAGAACTAGGAAATTATTATGTATTGGACCTTAAATATACATGAGAAAAACTGGAAAAGTAAAGATTTGAAAGGGAGGCAATGGATCACACTACACAGTAATTATCACTATGCTGATGGCCTGAAGTGCTGGAATAAGAGGACAAATTGTAGCTGCCAAAGAAATCCATGAAAACAGCTTAAAAAATAGGACTGCAATAAGAATACTGAGAGAGTTTCCTCAAAATTTCCACCTCTGAGGAAATGATTACTTTGCCATAGCTAACACCTGCAAGAATCTACCAAGTATTCAGTGGCAAGTCTAGGGTTGCTATTGGTCAGCAGGGCCAGCAGGTGGCAAGAGAAGCAAGTTGCAGAATGATGAAGGAGGACTTACTGGAACTCAAAGGCTTCTCTGCATATCACCCAGCTTGAAAGCAATGACCTGTAGAACAAAGCAGAATGGTTTCAGTTCTTCTACCTTTGAAAGCTCTGAGAAATACCTATTTTGGTAATTTATTTAACCAGAAACTACATTGATGGGGGAGCTGTAGGAAATAGTTGATAATGTTAGCTAAGAAATGAGACGAATTGTAATACTTTAAAAAAGTGTGTATCCATCCTCACACCTTTGTGTGAAATCACAGGGTTGCACAGTTTGGTGATAGACGGAAGTAGTAAACAAAATGGGAAAGATCTGGCAGGGACCTGAAAAGACAGAGTAATGATGGGAATAGTCTGATGGTGATAAATTTTATAAAACATAATGCATGGGAATGATTGTATGAAATACAGTGTGAATGAAGTATAGTGTGAAATACAGTATATGTGAACTTTGTAAGCAAGCCAATATAAAATCATCTCCACCCCCAAAAGTACATACACAAGGGAGCTCTGGTGACCTAGTGGCAAGAAACTGCACTACAATCCCGAAGGCGCTTGGTTAGAATCCACCAGATGCTCCTCTGGAGGAAGGGCAATTTTTCCTGGGCCAGTCAGATCTGATTTGACAATATACAATAACCACTATCACCAGAAAAAAGTACATATACAGAAATGAAGAAGATGCAAAGGTTATGTACTCAGCTGTTAATCAAAAGGTTGAAAATTGGAGCCCACCTAACAGCCCCATTGGGGGTCAAGACTTGGCAATCTGTTTGGCTCAAGATTATAACCTAAATATGCAACAAGGATTTGGTTAAATATAGTAATAAAGTAGATACACTAGGGAGCTCTGGTGGCATGGTTGTAAGGAGTTGCATGTCAAATCCAAAAGAATTGGTTCTAATTCACCAGTTGTCCCTCAGGAGAAAGATGGGAAACTTTTCCCCATGATATTTACAGCCTCTGAAAAATTGCTTTGAGGAACAGCTGTTCAATGGTACATAATAGCAACAATAATAACAATAATAAATTGTACTACATGTTACAAAACAAAATGCCTATGGATGATTGAAGGAAAAACTAAGTTATTTGTTCACACACACACACACACACACACATACACACACCCCACACTCTGAGTAAGCAGTTGTGCTGCCATTCCAAAGGCAAGCAGTTTGACCCCACTAGCTGCTTCTCTGAAGAAAGATGGGCAATCTCCTCCCATGCAATTTAAAGCCCCTGAAAAGCCAAAAAGAGTTAAGTCATAAGTTGATTCTGAGCTGACAGCATTGAGTTTGAGTTAGATATATGAGCAAAAAAGTAATATGTGTCCAAATAGAAAGTTCTGAAGGCCAAAAAGCATGAGTTATAAGAATAAATAGAAATGAGAGTCCCAGTATGATATTACATTGTAATTGACCTTGTGGAAAATTTATTTGCTTTATTAATTTTCACTGAAAAGAAGGCCAGGAGCTGATTGTGGAACAGACCACCAGCTACTCATATGCAAGATCAAGCTGAAGCTGAGGAAAATTAAACCAAATCCATGGGAACCAAAATATGACTTTGAGTTCATCCCACCTGAATTTCAGAACCATCTCAGGAACAGGTTTGAGGCCTTGTACACTAATGAGCAAAGACCTAATGAGTTGTGGGAGGATGTCAAAGGTATCATCTAGGAAGAGTGCAAACCGTCATTACCAAGACAAAAGAGAGGAAAAAAAAAAAAGACCAAAATGGATGTCAGAAGAAACTCTGAAGATCGCACAGGAGCGCAGAGAAGCCAAAGCACAAGGAAGAATTCAAGATATTAAAGAGCTGAACAGAAGATTCCAAAGGGCAGCATGGGATGACAAAGCAAAATATTGCAATGAAATGTGCATGGAGCTGGAGTTGGAAAGTCAAAAGGGCTGAACTCGCTCATCATTTCTTAAGTTCAAGGAACTGAAGAACAAATTTAAACCTAGAATTGCTATAATCAAGGATGCTTTAGGCAGAATATTAAATGATCCAGGAAGTATTAAAAGAAGATGGAAAGGATATACTGAGTCACTGTATCAAAAGGAACTGGCAGACACAGAAGATTTAATGAAATATCATATGGGCAAGAGCCTATGGTGATGAAAGAAGTTCAAGCTGCTTTGAAGGAAATAGCAAAAAATAAGGCCGCGGGAATAGATGGTATAGCAATTGACATATTTCAGCTAACAGATGCTGCCCTGGATGTGCTCACCAAGTTGTGCCAAGAAATCTGGAGAACAACCACTTCACCAACTGACTGAAAGAGATCTATATTTGTTCCCATTCCAAAGAAGGGTGACCAAACAGTGTGGAAACTATAGAGCAATTTCATTGATTTCACAAAAATGACTGGAACAGCACATCAGTGGAGAACTGCCACAAGTCCAGGCAGGGTCTGGAAGGGGTCATGGTACTAGGGATATTGTAGCTGATGTTAGATGGATCTTAGCTGAAAGCAGGGAATACCAGAAGAATGTCTACCTGTGTTTCATTGATTATGCAAAGGCGTTTGACTGTGTGGATCATAACAAACTGTGGCTGACTCTGAGAAGAATGGGAATCCCAAGAACACTTGATCGTTCTAATGCAAAACCTAAACTTGGACCAAGAGGCAGTCGTCAGGACAGAGCAAGGAAACACTGCATGGTTCAATTTGGGAAAGGCGTAGGCCAGGGATGTGTCCTATCTCCATACCTTTTCAACCTTTATGCAGAACAGATTATCCAGGAGGCTGGGCTCTATGAGGAGAAGTGTGGCGTCAGGATTGGTAGAAGATTTATTAACAATATACATTATGCAGATGACACAACCCTGCTTCCTGAAACTGAGGAGGACCTGAAATCCTTGCTGCAGAGGGTCAAGGACTGCAGCCTTCAGTATGGATTGAGGCTCAATGTCAAGAAGACAAAGATTCTCACCACTGGACCAACTGGCAGCATCAGGGTGGATGCTGAAGAGATTGAGATTGTTAACAACTTTAGTCTGCTTGGCTCCACAGTCAACACTCTTGGCACCAGCAGCCAGGAAATTAAAAGACGCATTGTGATGGGAAAGTCTGCTGTTAGGGACCTCTCCAGGGTACCGATGAGCAATGGTGTCACTCTGGAGACTAAGGTGCGTCTGATACAGGCCATGGTCTTTGCAATCACTTGTTATGCATCGGATAGTTGGACAATGACTAGGAAAGATAGAAAGAGAATTGATACCTTTGAGCTGTGGTGCTGGAGAAGAGCATTGAATGTACCATGGACTGCCAAGAAAACAAACAGATTCATCCTGGAGAGGGTTAAATCAGGCTGCTTCTTGGAGGCAAGAATTCTGGGGCTTCATCTGACATACATTGGACATGTTATAAGGAGGGACAGGTTCTTGAAGAGGGACATCATGCTTGGGAGGGTGAAGGAATGGCGCAAAAGGGGAAGACCCTCTATGAGGTAGATTGATTCAGTGACTAGGGTAATCGGGATGGGTGTGTCAGAGGCAGTTCGATTGGCACAGAATAGAGCAGGGTTTAGGGCTGTTGTACATAGATAGGGTCGCTATGAGTCGCAAGCGACTCGACAGCACATAACAACAACAACATAATAATAAAAAATCTAAAGTGAAAAAGAAAAAATTATTATAGCCTAAGAAAACTGATCAAGCTATTCTAATTTGTGAAAGGAGGTCAGTCACTTCTTTTTGTTAGTTGTCGTCGAGTTGAGTGTGACTCACAGCAACCCTAGGAACGAAAGATCTGAACCCTGTTCTATCCTGCACCATCCTTACAACTCCTGAACGCAGAGTCCATTGCAGCAGTCATCATGTCAATCCACCTGGTTGACAGTCTTCCTCTCCTTTGCTGACCTTCTATCCTTCCCAGCATCATGTCCTTCTCCAAGGAATATCCCCTTCTAGCAAAATGCCCAAGGTATGCGAGGTCACAATAAGTTGGAAGTGACTTGACAGCACCTAAAAACATGTGTCCATACAGAGAAACTATTCTTTCTTGATTATTGCAAAATTATTGTGAAAATAAATTTCCTCAATATTATAAATTACATAGCTGTTTCTGATACTTCTAGTATATGAATTGTAGTGATAAATCTGGACAGCTTCCATATTAATAACCACCTTGAAGAAGAAAGTGGTTCCAAATTCTATGTTCATCTCCCTTAGTTTTTCTAGCTCACAAATTCTTAACGCCTTATTACTCTCTAGAGCCTTCAGACTGATGATTTTTCTGTTTCTCAATGAAAATTGTAAAATTGTTTTTAGTGGGAAGAATATACCAAGATGGTCTAGTCCACAAGTACCTGACGAAAAACTCCTATCACTCTTTAAATGTTTCCAGTGTGACAGAGGGGAAAATATTGCGCAATTTAGGGACACTAAAAATTGTGGTAAATGCAACACATTTGTTCTCAGATGTTCAAAGTCAGAAGCCTGATTACTATTGAGTGCTCTCCTACTCCTGTGTGTCACAGTAGACTTGTGCTTCAAGAATTTCAGTATCTGATTTTTCAGAAGTAGATCACCAAGCCTCCATCTTTCAGTTAACAACCAGCCTTATTAACTATTTGTACCACCCAGGCATTCTTTTTAAACTTAGTGTCACAAAGGGGGAGGAGGGGAAGTAGGAAAAATCATTCAATTACATAGGCATTTATTGGTAACCAGTATTTATCAAGTATCTGTTCCATGCCAGGCTCTATGTCAAATCCTGCTATCTTATCAGTTACACCTCTTTTTTTTTTTTTTTAATTTTGTGATTACATTTATTTGACGGGTTGGAGAAAAATGAAAATGCCATTTAACCAAAGAACGTATAAGCTATCTAAATGAACTCACTTCAGGACTGAAGACCCACTGGTCACATCTGAGTATCAAAATTTATGCAGGTTTCTCTTTTGAATATATTATACATTAAAGAGACTACTGTACAAAGTCTCTTCCCCATTGGACAAATTCTTGGTTTCAGCCAACTCTCAACGGAGGGGCAACTAGAACAACACCATCTCCCCGAACAAAGAGCATTGGAATATTCCGCTTCGTTGATTTATAGATCTCTTCATATGTTTCTTCATCAATTTCTATGGTAGTCACCGTTTCTTCCACATCTCCCAATATCATATTTAAATGTTGATCATAAGCGTGTAATCTTCCTCGGAGCTCTCGGTCATTGCGCATCTTCACATAAATTCGCTCATCCAGGCTGAGCCTGATAAGATCTAGAGGCTCCTCTACTGTGTTGGTGGTTTGTTGCTGGTCCACGTCGTCCGCCATGTTTCAAACCCTGCGCCTCTTCCCATCAGTTACACCTCTTAATGATCAATCCCACCTAGATGTTGTTGTTGTTGAGTGCCTTCAAGTGGTAGATGACTCATAGTGACCCTATGAACAAAAGACACATGTATAACTCTCATCCTTTCTCCATGTTCATAGGGTTTCCGGAGGCAAGCTATTTCGGAAGTGGGTGCCACTCGTGCTTCCAAACTTGTTTTAATCGGGGAGTTCCACCAAACACTGTCCACCATGGGTAGCCATAATCACATTTGACACATCAGTAACTATGAGTTACCTATGTACAACAAATGGACAGACTTTGAGTCACATTTCCTTCACTCCTCCCTCCACCCATCAAATTGTGCAGTCTTATGATTAACACCTCCACCCACGCATTCTTATCCCTCTGCTTTCACCCTCTCCCCACCCCTAAATCCTCATACTCATTCTACAATAATGGTTTTATACAATATTTGTCCTTGGGAACTCAGTTCACTCAGCATAATGCTCTACAGTCCCTCCCAAGTGAGATGATGTTATTGCTGTTGTTGTTGTTGTTGTTGTTAAGTGCCGTCGAGTCACAGGTAACTCATAGTGACCCTATGAAGAAAAGTCCTCAATGCTTGGGTGTCTTTCATCCTCTCTCTAGGTTCATAGGGTTTCCAGAGGCAAGCTTTTATGGAAGTGGATGCCACTCCTCCTTCCAAGTTAGATAGTGATTTACAAAATCATTGCTCCTGCTTGCTGTGTTGTATTCCATTATGTGAATGTACCATATTTTCTGAATCCATTCCATTGTGGCTGGACATATGAGCTGTTTCCATGTTCTTGCGATGGTGAATAATGCTGCTGTGGTGTATAAGTCTCCACTTGTGCCTCAGTTCTTATTTTCCCGGGGTATATTCCAAGCTATTTCATTAAATGTTTCTGTATCTGCCAATTCCTTTCGGTACAATGACTCAATATATTCCTTCCATCCTCTTTTGATACCTTCTGGATCATTTAACATTCTGCCTAAAGCATCCTTGATTGTAGCAACTCGAGGTTTGAGTTCCTTGAGCTTAAGAAATGCTGAGCGAGTTTGGCCCTTTTGATTTTCCAACTCTAGCTCCTCGCACATTTCATTGTAGTATTTTGCTTTGCCATTCCGTGCTGCCTTTTGGAATCTTCTGTTCAGCTCTTTAGTGTCTTGGATTCTTCCTTGTGCTTTGGCTTCTCTACGCTCCAGT
>NW_006399948.1:288332-304075 GCF_000299155.1 Elephantulus edwardii
AACAACAACAACAACAACAACAGCATATTCCAAGCAGTGGAATAGTCATGTGAAATTTCTATGTTCAGCTTTTTGAGGAAGCACCAAACTGCCTTCTAGAGTGGTTGTACCATTTTACAATCCCACCAACAATGTATAAGGGTTGCTATCTAGCCACATCCTCTCCAACATTTATTACTTGCTGTCCTGTTAAACATTGCTACTGCTACTGGAGTGAGAGGGTATCTCATTGTGGTTTTGATTTGCATCTCTCTTATTACCAGTGATTTAGAGCATTTCTTCATGTGTCTGTTGACCACTCAAATGTCTTCCTCTGTAAAAATTTTTTTCCATGTCTTTTCCTCATTTTGTAATTGGGTTTTCAGTCTTTTTCTTGTGGAGGCCCAGAAATATTCTGTAATCTTTCGTTATGAGACCCTTGTTTGAGATGGTATTGCCAAATGTTTGTTGCCAGTCACTAGGTTTTCTTTTTACCCTGTTGGGAAAAGTTTTCAATGTGCACAGGGATTTACTCTTCAGAAGATCTCATTCATGAACTTTATCCTCTTCAGAGTGTACACTTCTGGCTGTAACTGGCAGTCTCTTTATTCCATAGACTAGGCCTTCTAAGCTTGAGCCCAGTTTGTCTCTTATGAACTTTATGGTTTTGGGCTTTACTCCCCAATCTCTGATCCACCTTGAGATGATTTTTGTGTATAGTGTGAGATTTAGATCCTGTCTCAGCTTTCTGCAGGTAGCAGTCCAGTTTTGCCAGCATAATTTGTTGAAGAGGTTTTCATTTCCTCATTTGATAAATTTTATTGTATATAGGGGTTTTGAAGGCCTGTTACTTCGGAAGTGAATGGCCAATCCTTCTTTCTAGTCTGTCTTAATTTAAATGATTGACTTTAGGTCAAAATCTGACAGACAAGCATTTTGCAGAAAGGAGCAGATAAAGGACATTTCCCAATCATAGAAGTAATCAATGGATTCAGTGTTATCTCCCCCCCACACTTAGCATGTGTGTCTTGACCCAACCCTTCCCTACTCCACCAGAATCTCTTTCCACTCCCACCTATCCCATTCAATACCTCCCTCCCCCTTTCCAGACCTTGATATGATGGCTTAAGTCTAAAGCCTTCTGTGCTTTTGTGATGTTTAATTCCTCATGCTGCTGCTCATCTCTTATGCTGTGGCCAGTCTCAGGCTTCCACTTTATATAGGTTCCAGCTTTTGTAGATTTTACTGTATTTTTGCCCATTTCTTTATTTTTTTTTTTTTATCAATTAGCTTTTATTATTTTTTGCCCATTCCTCTAGCAAACTCTTTCTTACTCAGGGTGTTTGATTTCAGTAGTCCCTTTCTAGAACTAGATTTAGGACTCTTAGCCTCCATGATGTCAGCCAAAGAGTGCAAGATCCTCAGCAAGGTGTATTGACACAGTAATTATAACAAAGAGCTTGAGCATGTTGAAGAGGGCAAGGCTCCAATTTGTTGTTCATAGAGTTGCTATGAGTCATAGTCAACTCAAAGGCGTCTAATAACAATTAACAAGTTATATGCAGCTTCCCAATGATATTTAAGTCCCAGTCATCTTTCTAGGAGGAGTTCAGAGTTTACCTCTTCACCAGAACACCATGCTTCCCTGAGAGAGGAGCTTCTAAGTAGATATTTTAAATCATAGTAAATGTGATGGCACCTAGCAACAACAAAAAACCTCAATGATGAATGAGCATCTACTCGGATGACAGGAGAGCCTTGATAGTGCAGTAGTTAACACTTGGCTACTGAGTAAAAGGTCACCAGTCATCTAGCAAGAGTCATTCCAACTCATGACCATACTGAGAGTGTCAGAGCAAAACTGAGCTTCAGAGAGTTTTCAATGGAAGAGTTGCAAATATTGTGTCAATACATTTTGTTGCGGTTCCTCTAACTTGCCAAGCATGATGTCCTTCTTCAGGGACTGACTCCTTCTGACAACATTTCAAAAGTATGTGAGATGAAGTTCTCCCTTCCAAAGAACATTATAGCTGCACTACTTCCAAGGTGGATTTGTTCTTTTTGGCAGTATATTAAAAATTATTCACCATTATATTTCAAAGACAAATTCTTCTTCAATCTTTCTTATTTGTTGTCCAACTTCCATCTGCATGTGGAGTGATTAAAAATACAGCAATTTGACAACAATGAAAGAATTTTTTTTCAAAGGGAAAAGCAAATTTGGTGGTGGGTGGCCAGGGAGGAAAATATGCAACAATGAAATCCAAGTACTCTATATACTTTCATTAAAATCTCAATTTAAAAACCTGAAGTTTTAATCAGGGACACTTTAGTCATCAAAGTGACATCTTTGCTCCTTGGAACGTTTAATAAGTCCTCTGTAGAAGATTTGACTAATGAAATACTTGATTTGGTGACTGCTGCTTTCATGGGTACTGAATGTGAATGAATACAAGCTTACTAAAATCTTTGATCATCTCAATTTTTTTCCTCCATTTATCATGATGTTTCTTGCTCCAGTTGTAAGGATTTAAATTTTTACATAGAGGATATCATATATATTCTTCTATCAGTTTCTTTTTCAGTTAATTTTAAAATGTTTTCTTAGTAAGTATGAATAATCATTATTAATTGTTGATCTATAGTAGTCCATTCGATGAAAAAGAAAAATTTATTCTACAAGTTTAGTTGTGTTTTCTTTCCTACTATAGTATCTATTACTATCAGTGATGTAATGATCAACACCCTTGTACATGTCTCTTTATTTATGTAAATTTAATTTTAAATTTATTTATTTAAGTCTGTCTGTAGAGCAGAACTCAGTTGGCCTAGTGGACAGAAAGTGATGCTCCCAAGCCAAAGGTGGGTGACTTTAACCCGTAGCCCTCAGGCTTGTTTTTAATTGTTTTTTTTGTCAAACATTCTTCTAGGTCATATGCCCTCATCTGTCCATTTTCTGTACAGAGGTAACTTGGGGTTGCTGTGATGCTGAACACTGTGACACTAACATGTCAAATGCGATAATGGTTACCCGTGGTGGCCAGTATTTGGTGGAGCTCCCTGATTAAAACAAGCTTGGAAGCAGGAGTGGCATCCACTTTAGAAATAGCTTGCCTCCAGAAACCCTATGAACCTGGAGAAAGAATGAAAGTTCACAAGTGTTTAGGACTTTCATTCATAGCATCACTACAAGTCGCCTATGACCTGAGGGCACTTAACAACAACAACATAGAGGAGAAAACAGGACATTGAGGCACAAGGCTATGAGCATCTCTCTGAAAAGGCCAGAGGGAATGAGAGCAGCACAGCCTCTCACTGCCCCAGAGCAGAAAATGGATAAAGAGCCCATAGCCCAGCCCCTTTGTGCCTCTAGAGTCACAGGGGCAGCAAGAAGTCTGTTCATTGGTTGTTGACACCGACTCAAAGTTGTGGTACTGAGAATGGGGTTAGGGAAGTAAATTGGAGAGTGGGGGAGGCAAAGAATATTATCCAATGCAAATCTAGGTTTTAGCACAGAAGTCCAAAGGCTCAATTAGTTGAGACTCCAGTTTCAATTCAGCAACATAAATTCAAAATGTCTCTGGTTTACTCAGCAAATTTTGCTTCAGAGCAGTTATAAGTCAACTTCTTTTTCAAGCAACTGACAAAAACTGCAAAACCTTTAACTGTGGCCAGCACAAATGCAAGAAGCCTCAGGTCACACCTTGCCACAGTTTCTCCACAGCAATGCCACAGTCTCACCACCAGGTTCTCACTCTTCCCAGGATCTTTCCCCAGTCTCCTTCAAGTCTTCCCCACTTCAAATCTAGCTCCTCAGAATGGGAAGCACTCTTTGTCTTATTCTATTCCTACAGTTCTTGATGATTTTCAAGACAATGTGTAGCTGGAGATCAGTGGGTGCTAAGGAAATGGCAAAAAAAAAAAGCCAACTTTAGGCTAACACCACAGAAACAGAATTTTTAGATAGTAAGATATATAAGTATTCTACATTCCTGAATTTATCTACACTTTAGTTGAGGATACTTATAGGAACAAATATTGTTAGGGAATATTGTTGAGATAGTTTTGGTTTATAGTGACACATGTTATAGAGTAAAAGTGCTTCCTAGATTTTTCCCTAAAATATTATTTTCTGTTGCAAATGAGAAAGACCTGAAGCACTTGCTGCGAAAGGTCAAGGACTGTAGTCTTCAATATGGATTGAAGCTTAACATCAAGACAAATATTCTCAATTGGCAACACTAGGATGGATGGAAAAGAGATTAAGGTTGTTAACAATTACCACTTGTTCATCTCCACAATCAACACTCTTGGTACCAGCAGTCAGGAAATCAAAAGATGAATTGCATCGGGAAAATCCGCTGTCAGGGACCTTTCCAAAGTGCTGAAAAGCAACAATGTCAGTCTAAAGACTAAGGTGCACCTAATACAGGCTATGTTCTTCACAATTACCTGCTATGCATCAGAGAGCTGGACAATGACTAAGGATGACAGAAGAAGAATTGATGTCTTTGAGTTGTTGTGCTTCAGAAGACTCTTAAACATACCATGGACTGCCAAGAAAACAAATTAATCTGTCTTGGAGAGGGTGAATCTAAGTTTCTCCATGGAGGCTAGGACTTTGAAGCTTCATCTCACATACTTTGGTCATGTGGCCAGAAGGGACCGATCCTTGAAGAAAGGAGGACATGGTTGGAGGAATGGAGGGACACGCAGGAGAGGAAGATCTGGATGAGATGCACTGATATAGTAACTAGGGCAATGAGGGTAGGTGTGTCATAGTCAGTATGGTTGTCATGAGTCACAGGCAACTCAATGGCACATAAACACAACAATATTTATGAAAGCAGATGGTCAAATATTCTCGCATATATATAGCTGCAGGGAAGTTCAAGCTGTCAATCTCTGGGCTAGCAACCAAAAGCTTAACCATTGTGCCACCAGGGCTTTTTGTAGTAACAAATGGATGCTAAAGTAAAATGCTTCGATACAGCAGTGGTTTCTCTCAAGTTATCTTACTTTCATAGTTCCTTGAATGTATAGCTGGCAACTTGAAAGGCAGACTGGTGGAATGAGGGTCTTCACAGTTATTCAGTAACCAAGCAGTGAGGATTCCATCGTTTTCAACATTTCACTTCTAAGCTCCCCTGGGCATTTTTATCCAAGACTGTCAGGTGGAGAAAATAATGTGGAGAAGCACATCTCTGTCAATAGCATTACATTGTCGAAGTTCAGCCACATGGCCACACCTAACTGTAAGAGAAACTAGAGAAGTCTAGACGTCTGTGTACAGGAAATATTGGAAAATGGATTTGATAAGTATTAGCTTTCTCTGATTAATTTTATAAACTATTAGTAATAATTTGTGTTTCTTGTAGGAGTGGATAAGAATTTCTAGTATGCCAATACATTGTCAAATATTTCCATCTTTCTTAAGCTAATGGGTACGCTCTGACCTGGTATTATCCTTTTAACTTTTATTTCTTTTCCAAATAGGGAAGTTAATCATCTTTATGGGTCTTTCTTTTACTATTCATTTCTGTTTTGTCTGTTTAAATTGATTATCATTTCACCCCTATTTTTTCCTTGCTTATCTAGAAGAAAGCCTTTACAAATTTTACCCAACTACTTTTTTTGTATAAGTTCAAACCCACCAGTTGCTCCATGGAAGAAGGATGGGCAATCTCCTCCCTTGTGATTTACTGCCTCCAAAAACCTTCTGGAGGGTCAGCTATGAGTCAGTTTCAACACAAAAGCATACAACAACAATAACAACTAGTAGGAAGCCTTTATAAAGTATACTCAACTACTATGTATTTTGGCCATATGAATTACACAATTAATCAAGTTATATGTGCTTTTTCATTTTATTTATTGTATATTTTGTTATACAAAATTTCAGTTTTTATTGTCATTACATATATCAGTCCTCCTTTATGAGTTCTGCTATCTATGCTTTGGTTTAGAAAACCTTCCTTTCCCATTTTCCTTTCACCACCTCTGTCATAAATCAGGATCCATAAATAAATAGAGTCTGTAAACATTTCTTTTAAATGTTCCATATGATTATCCCTGTAACAAGGATATATTTACATATAGAGCTGCTGTAAGACATGAAATTTGGTAGGATAATCCTCTAAAACGAAAATCTTGAATCTTTACATTTGAATTTTAGGACAAGTTTTAATGTTAAAAAAAACCTTGTTGGGAATACAATAGGAATTACAATAATTTCCTAGGTGTTAGTGGTTGTTGTTAGGTACTTGTCTAGCGGACTACACCTCATAGTAACCATATGAGCTTTACCCTATCTTTCACCATTCTCATTACCTCTGTCATGTTCAAGTCCATTGTGATAGTCACTGTGCTAATCCATCTGGTTGAGGGTCTTCCTTACTTTCACTATCCCTCTACCTTTTCTAACATAACGTCTTTTTTCCAAAATTGGCACCTCCTGACAACGTGCAGTGTGTGAGACAAAGTTTCATCATCCTTTCCTTTAAGGAATATTCTGGGTTCCACTTCCTCCAAGACAAATTTGTTTATTCTTTCAGCAGCCCATAACATATACAGTACTCGTCTCCAATGCCACATTTCAAAAGCATCAATTCTTCTTCTGATTTTTGACAAAGAGATGAAATCAGTTAAGTGGGAAAACAAGACCCTTTTTAATAAATGGTGTTGGCAAAATTGGAAAAGCATCTGCAGAAAACTCAAACAAGACCCACACCTCACACCATACACAAAACCCAGCTCAATGTGGATCAAGGACCTAGGACTAAAACTAAGGACTATAAACTTCATCAGAGAAAAAAGCTTGGAAGAACCTTATAAGCCCTAATCCACAATTTCAAAAGTCTTCCAAAGACTCTGAAAAACCTACAACCAGGAGAGGTGCAGAGCAAGTAATCAAAAAGACCATGGCCTCAATCAGTCACACCTTAATTCTCAAACTGACATCATTACTCCTCAATTTTCCCACTGCAATGAATCTCCTTATTTCCTGATTATTGATGCCAAGAGAGTATAATGGTTTGCTCTTGATGAGACTGCTTAACTCTCTTTATAAAAAATCAGCTGACCATTGGCAGATGGGCTGATTTCTGGATTCTCAATTCTATTGCATTGATCTATGTGGCTGTCTTGACCACCATGGCATTGTAGTAGGATTTGAAATCAGGGAGTGAAATGCCTCCTACCTTGCTTCTCTTTTTAAGGAGTGCTTTGCTTATTCGCGATCTTTCCATTCCAAATGAAATTGGAGATTGTGTCTTCCACGTGGTGCCTGGCCTTTTCTGAGGACATTCATAGAATCACTATGAGTCGTGCATGACTCAATGGCAATCACCAAAACAACAACCAGAAATTTACACTGGATTCAGAAAAAGCCATGGAATAAGGACTATAATTGCTGATGTCAGGACAATCTTGGCTGAAAGTAGAGAATATCAGAAAGAGGTTTATATGTGTTTTATTGACTATACAAAGTCATTTGACTGTGTAGATTATCACAAATTATGGCTAATATTGAGAAGAATGAGAAATACAGAAGACTTAATTGAGCTCATGCAGAACTTATACCTAGACCAAGAAGCTGTTGTCTGAATGGAACAAGGGGATACTGTGTAGTTTAAAATCAGGAAGGATGTGTTTCAGGGCTGTATCCTTTCTCCTTATCTATTCAATTTGTATGCTGAGCAAATAATTCAAGAAGCTGTACTCTATGATGAAGAAGAGTTATATAGATGGGAGGAAGACTCATTAAAAATCAGCATTATGCCAATGGCACAACCTTGCTTGTTGAAAGTGAACAGACTTGAAACACATGCTATAGAAGATCAAAGACTACAGCTTTCAGTATGAATTATATTTCAACATCAATTTTGACAGTCAAGAAGTCAAAAGACATATTGCATTGGGAAAATCTGTGGTCAAGGAACTCTCCAGTTCCTTGAGTAAGGATGTCAGTTTCTAGACAAATGCACATCTGATCCAAGCTATGATATTTTCAATCTCATCCTGCTCACCTAAAAGTTGGACAGTGTATAAAGATGAAAGGAGAATAAGTATCTTTGAGTTATGGTTTTGAAGAAGAGTACTGACTATCTCATGCACTACCAAAACAATACTTAAGTCTGTCTTGGAAGAACTGCAACCAGAGGACTCCTGAGAGGCAAGGATGGCCTTTCATCTCATATTTCATCTCATATAAAATTTCATCTCATATACTTTGGGCATATTGTCAAGAAGGACCAGTCCTTGGAAAAGGAAATCATGCTGGGAAAGTTGAAGGGACAGAGAAAGAGAGGAAGATCTCCAACCAGATGGACTGACACAGTGACTGTAACAATAGGTTCTAGCATATTAGACAGAGAGGATGAGGATGGTGCAGGACCGAGCAAGATTCAGATCAATTGTTCATAGGGTCACTATGAGTCACAGTTTATTTAGATGACACATAACAACAACATTGTCAGTAAAAGTAGAGAATAAAAAAACTTTCATTCTCTTCAATTCTGTTTGAAGATATTGTTTAGAACATATTATATGATATGATAATGCTGTCTTAGTTATCCAGTGGCTGCTAAAATAGATACCACAAGTAGATGGCTTTAGCAAACATAAATTTATTCCCTTTGAGTTTAGGCAACATGAGTTTCCAGTCACCCCAAATGAGCTCCCATTGGCCAAATAAGAGGCTTCCAGCCAACCAGTCGCTCCACAGCCAGTGTCTAGCCCGCACAGAGGGAAAAAAAAGCCAATGACTCTTTGTCTAAAGGCCGCATGAGTTTCCAAAGACTCTAAATGAATTTTCAAAGAAACCAGGTCTGCACCCTGGGCTCTCCCAATGGCAGGGTGCAGGCTCTAGGGGAAAGCCTTCTCTGTTGGTTCATATGGCCTATAGATTCAGGATTTCTTAGAGATTTCCATGTGTCTTGTCCTTACCTGTTGTCAAGGAGCTTCTCAGGGCCCTGGGTCCAAATAGACATACTTTACTCCTGGAAATTCTTTCTTTGTGGTACTGAGGTACTCCCTTTGGACTTGATTTTATCTCTTGAGGTGAAAGGTATTACTGGCCACATCCTAGGGAAACTCCCCTTATACCAGACCAGGGCTATCATGGAGGAGGATACAGTTTTTATCTATGAAAAAAAATCCATTTTTCAATCACATGCATATTTTGCAAAATCTTTTTATGTCTACTCAAGCAGGTACTAGATCTGAGTGCAGTCAGTGTTTTAGTGTTTTAAGCCTGTTTGGTTGTTCTGAGGAATAAGGGAAATGATAAGTGAGTGCTTAGTCTAGTGTCAGGGACATAAAAGGCACTGAATAAATCATTATAATTTCATGGTTTCTTTCCTCAAAGGCACACTCATAACTGAGCAATCAAGGGAATGGAGTCTGTGGCTTAAAGATGTGGAAAGTGATTGCAAAATAGTGATCATAAACCTACCAGGATCCTGTTTTCTACCTGACAGATTATGAATTTAATTTTGTCTTCCTTTTAAACTAACAGAAGCAGTATTGACACAATGGTTAAGTGCTCTGCTGCTAGTTGTAAGGTGTGAGTTTTGAACTTACTAGCTGCTCTGTGTGAAAAAGTATGACGACCTGCTTCTGTAAAGATTTATAGACTCAGAAACTCTATGGGCCACTTCTACCCTATCCTCCGGGGTATCCATGAGTTAAGGCAGACTTGATTTGTTATTAGCTCAAAATCTTACCAGGAATCTTGGGTCAGAGACAAAGGACTACAGTACTCACAACAGACCAAGGAAGAAGACTTTATTATACACACAAGTCTGGATAGGGGGTGGGCAGGACATGGACAGGACCAGGTGGTTTCTTCACATGTAATACTTGCATTAAAGTTAAGGAACACTGAGTTTGGGGAATTCGTCACTTTTTATAATAATAGTAAGCACATTTTTCTAGAGTCCCTGAGGTAGTGCAAATAAGCAAATATGGGCCAAAACGCTGGATTGAACTCACTGAGAGGTGCCTAAGAAACGTGTCTGTTTATCCGCTTCTGAAAGACCACAGTCCTAAAAACTCCATGATACACTTCCACTCTGGCTCAAAATCTATTAGATAGCATTTAACAACAACAAAGCAGACATGCTTTTCTCATGGGGAACACATAAACTCATTCCTTAAGGCTGCTCACTGCACAAAAAAAATTCTGATCAATCAATACTCTAGGTAGAAAGTAGTAAGAAATTTCTACTGGGGGCCTAGTGGTAAGAATCTGTGCTATAATCCCTAAGGCATAAGCTGCTCCAAAAGAGGATGGACAACCTCCTCCCATGTGATTACTGCCTCTGAAAACCTGCTGGAGGGTCAGCTATGAGTCGGTTCTGACTCGATGGTACACAACAATAGGACAAAAATGCACAGGAATGCTCAAAGGGCCTGATAAATTGCCTCCCTAATTCCTAACTATTTCTAGGTGAGTTTAGTGTTAGAAATAGACTGAGCGATGCTTTGAGGTTTTTTTGGGGGAGGAGTATGGGGAAAGTAAAGGTGGCACAATGCAAAAATTTAGCAAAATGCCTGAAGTCATTGGTATTTAGTGAATAAATTAATGAATAAGTGAGAAACATGCCTGTAAACAATACAATTAGGACGTGTCACAGTGTTCAGCCTCACAGCAACCACAAGTGACCGCTGGACTGCAACTTGTACACCAGGGCTATACAACCTAGTAAATAAAATTATTAATTACAAAATGTATCATATTCAATTTCAAAACTCACAGGGCTATTCTACCAATTCTAACTCTGTGAAACTTCCGTATCAACATCTTTCTTTGCTTTCACACTGCACTACCTCCTCTTGACCCTTGCTACTGTAGTTGTTTGATATAAAAATTCATTATATTCTTTGGGCAACAATCTTAACTTGTCCTAATCAATTTCAATTCTGCCTTAATGGCATGAACAAAATAAGAAGGTGAGTTTGGGGGCTCTTACTACTCTAAGGACAACAGAGTATAAATGAAACAGTCTGTACAGTCAGAACAGTTCAATATTTGTCAAAAGATAACATCTGCCACTGTCCTCACTGAAAGTCCACCATTACCCTTTACAGAAACCGCAGAAACATTAATTTGCAACTAGTTACTTTTCATGTCATCATATTCCAATACTTATAGAAGTATGTGTCCATGACCTAAGGAAGTAAAGTTGGAAAAACAGAAGTAAAGATGGAAGCATTAGAGTGAGAGGTATGCAGTGGAATTCACTTGTATTTTTGTGGTCCTGTGGTGTATTGTATGTTGCTATGATTCCAGAAGCTATGCCATCATACTAGCCTGGGAAAACAAGAACAGAATAATTAGTGACTATTTCTAAAATTAGTCAATGAAAATCCTATGGATCACAACAAATACATTGCCTGATATAGTGTTGGAATTCCTATGTTAGAAGACATTGAGAATACACCGGGGCTGAAATGATCAAAGTTGACTCAATGATAGCAATGATCAAGATGATGGCACAGGAGTGGGCATATTTTGTTCTGTTGTATGCAGGATCACCAGCATTTCCTGACAAAACCTTAAAGGTTAAATTTTAAAAAGTTAATCAATAGAGAACAATTTTCCATGAATTTCAGGTGAATGAATGGCAATTTGTTTACAATTTACATTTAATGGGCTGTAAGCTAAAACACATAGGTTAGTGTGTTTGGCTGCTAACTGAAGGGTTTGATGTCTGAGTATATCCAGAGGCATTTTGAGAGAAAGACCTTGGGATCTGATTCTGAAAAAACAGCCTTCAAAACCCTTTTAGAAGTCGATTCTACTCTGACCTACCTGAGGTCACCATGAAGCAGAATCAACTCCATGGCTACTATAGTAGAAGATTTAGGCCTCTCCAGGAAGTTCTTTAAGTTTAGAAAGCAGCCTCTACTTTTATCTCTGCTTATAAACTCAGGGCTTCTTCTGATCCTTCATAAAGATGGGTGGGTGTCAGAAAGATCAATTGGTTGGTTGTCTAGAATAGTTTCAAATAACCAACCAAACCAACTCCATGACAAGAGATTTTCTGGGTCAAAAAACTCTGATTACATCTAAATGCAGTTTTCTTTTCTATGTATTTTAGCTTGTAACCTTGTTTAATGTCAATTATAAACAAATATTCTCTTTTGTGAACCTTTACTGTCATTTCAGTGATATTTAGAGAAGGAGGAATGTAAATTAAGTACATTCAGCTAGCAACTTGATTCAATTATTTAGTTCACTTACTGAATAAGCATGTCTTGAGTTCCTACCACTTATCAATATTAAGATTTGTTGAACTTGTGAATTTTTTTTTCACTTTTGGTAGGCAGTGTGTGTGTGTGTGTGTGTGTGTGTGTGTGTGTGTGTGAAATAAGAGAAAAAAGACAGAGAGAGAGAAAGGAAGAACTTTGAAGGCCACACTCTCATTTCAGATCTACTGAAAAAACAAAAGAAAACCTAGGTGGAAATGATTGACAGATGAACTCTCTTAGATTTCTTCCTTAGTTGGTCTTGCTTTTGTTGTTGACATTTTTATTATTCTCTTCCACTTTGACAACTCATATATTCTTTTTTTTAATCTTATATATTCTTAAAGTACCTAGAAGAAATGACATTAAGAAGTTAAATACTGGGACAATAGTAAAAAGAAAAATACAGAAAATTAATTTTGCAAAGACACTAATTTTGGCCAATAACATTTTCCTATTATAGAGTGTAACCAAAGAGCAAGAGCTGCATGGGGACAGACATATCTGACCTTTACTAACTCCGCATCAGGGAACTGGCCCAATCAACAGCATCAATAAAACCAAACCAATTCCCATGAGGTCAGACATGTTCTCTATGCTCCCATACCTTTTTTTACTCTTCTCAACACCAATCTTACTGCTTTTCTGGGTCCAAAATCTGGTGTAATAGCTCACGGACCACACAGAACCATATCGGAGAAGTCAAAAGGTTATAGTGCAGATTAATAACAATATAGTCAAGATAGCTTCTGAATGTGCACAACTTCAGGCCAGTGTTTCCAAGTTCTCAGTCCTGCCAATATTAGCTTCCCACCTCCAGTTGTTCAACAACATTCTCAGTCCTGCCAATATTGGCTATCTTCTACCAAGGTCCTATCTCATGTCAGGTCTCCAGTTTGGCCATAGGTGTTGCTGCCGTAAGTGTAGCTGGAGCAGGAAGGCCATCCTACATTGCCTAGCTTTCTCTTAAATAGAAGATCTGTCTCTATGGTGAGAGCTGTTTATTTTATTGATGAGTCTTGACAATCCCCTTGTAGATTGTTGAGACTGGCCAGTAACCTAGTGAAATGGTAGATAGCCAAACCTCCTGTGGATAAGCTAGCATGAATAAGTCACATTCCTTCCCATCTACATAGCAAAGTCAAATAATGGCTAGGAAAATTCATACTGAAAGACAAATTCCACATAGAGGGTGGCAGTGAAATGGATGAGAGTGAGACAACTAATAAAAGTGACATAAGAATTGATGCTTTTGAACTGTGGTGTCTTAGAAGAGCATTTAGTATCCCATGGGCTGTTAAAATAACAAAAAGAAATGTCTTGGAGAAGGTGCATACAGAGTACTCCTTGGAGGTAAAGAAGATAAAACTTCATCTCACATACTTTCAGCATGTTTCTAGGAAAAGTTATTCCTTGGAAAAGTGGATGAAAATTGGCAAAAGAGAGGAAGACCCTCAACTAGATGGATTGATATAGTGACTAAGTGACTATAGCAATAGGTTTCAGTGTGTCAGAGATTGTGAGGATGGCACAGGATAGGACAGGGTTCAGATCTCTTATTCATAGTGTGCTATTTGTCTTACTCAATTCAATGGCACCTAACAATAAATAACTTACTCAAAAGGTCAGTAGTTAAAATCTACTGTCTTGTAGGTGGAAGAAAGATGGGCATTTTCCTCCTGTTAAGATTTGTTGTTATTGCTGTAGACTGTCACATTAAAACCAACCCATAGCTGACCATCCAGCATGTTTTCAGAGGCAGTTAATCACACAGGAGTATACTGCCCATCCTTCTCCCATGGAGCAACTAGTGGATTTGAACCGTGTGCCTTCAGGTTTGCAGCACAGCTTCTTAGCATTTGGCCAGGAGAGCTCCTTGTTAAGATTTATAGCCTCAGGAGAGCTCTGGTGGCCTAGTGGCAAGAAGCTGCACTGCAATCCCAGAGGTATGCGGTTCAAATCCACCAGATGCTCTGCTGGAGAAGGAGGGGCAATCTCCTCCTGTACCAGTCAGATCCAATTTGACGGTACACACACACAAAATAATAAAATTAAACTAAACTAAAAAAATTTACAGCCTCAGAAATTCAACGTAGTGTTGCTAGGAGTCAGAACTAACTTGATGAGAATGAGTTTTTGAAATACAGGTAATAAAAGTGCCCTGATGTTATAGTGTGCTTTGTTTTGGACTGACCATTGAATGCACCAGCCATTCTGCAGGAAAAAAGATGAGGTTATCTCCTTCTTTAAAAATGTAAAGTTCCACCCACCAATTGGACAGATGTGGGTTTGGGTTGATTTGGTTGTGAGACATAAAACTTTCTGAAACTTATTGCCGTCAAATAGGAATTGACTCATAACTGACACCCTTGCTGGTTTTCAGAGGTTATACATCCCATGGAAGGAGATTGTCTTTGTCCAGAGGAAGCACTAGTTGATTCCAAACACCAAAGAGGAAATTCCTTTGAGTTAGCATGCAACTGCCCATAGGAATAAGCCACAGAACTCACATTTTTTGTCTTAAAGGAGTTACAACAGTCCAATTTTAGTGCTGCATAATACTCCACTGTGTGAATGCATCATAGTTTCCTCAGTTATTCATTATCAGTTGATAGACTCTTGGGCTGATTCCATCTCTTGCTTGTTTTAAATAATGCTGTAATTAATGTAAATGTGCATACATCAGTTTGTATTGATCTCTTATTTCTCTAAGATATATAGTAGTAGTGAGATTGCGGAATCAAGTGGTATTTTAATTCCCAACTTTCTAAGGAAGCACCAAACTATTTTCCATGGTGGTTTGCACCATATTCTATTCACTATCACCAATTTGCTTGCTGTCTTATTGCACTTTGCAATTGTTTCTACAGTAAAATGAAAACTCATTGTCATTTTTATTTGTATTTTTTAATAGCTAAGATCTTGAACATTTCTTCATTTGTTTGTTGGCCATCTGAGTGTGTTCATTGGTAAAGTGTCTAGCCATTCATTCTGCCCATTTTAAAATTAGGTTGTCTTTTTCTTGTTGTTTCTATAAAGTTGAGAGATTAGTCTTTTTCCAGATACTCAAAAACTCATTGTTGCAGAGTTGATACTGACTCATGAATGACTTTCCATCGAGTTTCCAAATCTAAGAATGACATGGGAGATACTGCATATTTTTCTCTAGCACACACAATGGCCAGTGAGATGCAGCCTTTAAATTAGCAGTACAACTCCCTATGGACTATACTACCAGAGCTCCATATATCATTGCCAAATATTTCTTCCTAGTCTAGAGGTTCTCTTTTTACTCTTTGTGAGAAGTCTTTCTGTGTACAGAAAGATTTCATTTTTAGAAGGGCCCCACCATCTATTTTATTGTTTTCTGATTGTCCATTTTTAGTTATATTTAATAGCCTTAGATTGTGGTTGGTTGTTGTTGTTGTTGTTATGTGCCATCGAGTCGTTTCCGACTCATAGCGACCCTATGCACAACAGCCCTAAACCCTGCTCTATCCTGTGCCAACCGC
>NW_006399948.1:306390-313125 GCF_000299155.1 Elephantulus edwardii
GACTGTAAAAGTTGGTAGAAATCATCTATTTCTTCTTCTTTGGCTCTGGTTGTTGGTGCATATATCTGAATGATAGTGGTATTTACTGGACTTCCTTGTGTGTGGTTGGTCGTGCTGTTAAGTCAACTATCTTGAATAGAGACCCTGCAAAACCTTACTCTATCCTTCACAAGCCAGAATGATTTTTCTGCCATTCTTAAGTCTGTAATTGCTGTCATGGTATCAGCCCATCTCACTGAAGGGCTTCCTCTCTTTCATTGACTATTTGTCCAAGCATATGAGATGAAATTTCACCATCCTTTTCTCTAAGAAAAACCCTGGTTGCACTTCCTCCAACACCAATTTATTTGTCCTTTTGGCAGTCCATAGTATATTTAACATATGACAGTTTAACTCTTATGAATATTTGAGTTTTTTTTTAACAGTTTGCACAGTATTAGCTTTGATGCCTTGGTATTTTGCCCACCTAGAATCATGTATACATGTAGGTTATGTATTTTGTGCGAGGTATGGATCTGGTTTCTATTTTCTGCAAATAGATACCCAGTTTTGCCAGTACCATTTATTAAAGAGTCTATCTTTCTCCCATTTAATATATTTCATCTGTTTGTAAAAGTATAACTTTCCACAGATGATGTAAAAAGAGCAAGGGCTGTGTGGGGATGGCCATATTTGATCTTTATCAATCCCACAACACAAAATCAATGTCTATGAGGTCAGACAGTTGCCCCATGCTTCCACACCTCTTTCTATTCATCCTAACATCAGTCTTACTGCTCTACTGGTCCAAAATCCATTGCAATAGTTCACAGACCACAGAGAACCATATTAAGGAAGTATAAAGGCTATAATTCAAGATGGTAGCAAGATACTTATTCAGTCAGAACAGTTTCTGAAATTTGCTTGCAGATATCTCAGCCTTCAGCTTCGAAGTCTAGGCCAGTGTTACAAAGCTTTCAGATCCGCCAGTTAACATCTCTCCCATCAGTGTCCTATCCCTTTCCCTTCCCTGCTTTCTATTCTTCCAAAAAATTTAGGGAAATTTACTTAGCTTTGATTCCTAATGGAGTAGCAGTTCCACGGTCCACTCTTGGCTAACAACAGGTCTTTGGTTCTTTGCTGCAGCTGCTATGACTGCTGCTCCTGTAGGGCCTCGACTGGCCAGGTTAAGAATCTTTGGCCCTAAAGGACACACTGCACTTTCTTGCTGCTTCTTTATTGGTGGTCAGATCCTCCAGTCTGCTGGTGGTTCTGCTCAATTTAATGGTGAGACTTGCCAATCTTCTGGTGGTTTGAAGTACTAGTCAACCCCTTTATGGATAGGCTAACACATCATATTTGCTTATTTTCAACCATCCACACAGCAAAGTCAGTCAATGGCTAGGGAAGCCATTTTGAACAAAAATCCCTTAACACTACAGACAGGCAATTTGTTTCCAGATTCTTAATTCTATTTAATTTGGTCTACATATCTATTATTGTAATAATACCACACTCTTTTGATTATATGACTGTAGTAGGGTTTGTGATTATGAAATACAAGGCCTTCTACTTTGTTTTTCTTTTTCAGTAGAGCTTTGCTTATCCAGTGTTCCTTTCCTTTCTTTGTAAAGTTGATGGTTATCTTTTCCATCGCTTTTAAGAATGATGGTAGTGCTTGCTTTGGTAGCACATGTTCTAAAATTGTAATAATACAGAGAAAGATTGCCATGGCTCCTGCACAAGAAAGACATGCAAATTCATGGAGTGTTCCTTTTTTTTTTTTTTTTAAAGAATGATAGGATCTGGATCAGGACTGCATTATATCTGTACAGAAATTCTGCCATACTGATATTTTCACAGTGTTAAGTCTTCCAATTCAATATTTGGTTAGTGGAGATCTCATTGAATTCCTTGTAAGTAATGTTTTGTAGTTCACTTTGTATCTCGTTAGACTTATTTATAAATATTTCATTGTCCTTATTTCCTTTTCATAATTCTTTTTGTTGCTATACAATAATTTGACTTAAAACAGAAACCTTTACTATTGGTCCAATAAGCAGCATTGTGATAAATGGACAAAAAACAAATTTGAAGTTTTCAAAGATTTTATTTTACTTGGATCCAAAAGCAACACCTAAGGAGGCAACAATAAAAAAAGAAAATATAATAAAGACATCTTGCATTGAACAAATATACTATCGAAGACCTCTTAAAAGGGTTGAAGAACAAGGAGGTCATTTTAAAGACTAAAGGGTACCTAATGCAAGCCAGAGGTGTGTCTAATCAAACCTAGTCTTTTCAGTTATCTCACATGCATTTAAAAGTTGAACAATTAATAAGGAAGGCTAAAGAAGAATTGATGCCTATGGATTGTGGTGCTGTAGAAGAATTCTGAATATACCACATGCTGCCAAAAGAACAAACAAATCTGTTTCGGAAGAAATGTAGCCAGGCTGTTCTTTTTTCTTTTTTTAAATTTATTATTAATTTCAGTGAAAATGTACAGAGACTTTGAATTTTCATTCATTCCTTGTTGCACTTTTCTCCCCCCCACCCCCAACCGTCTCCCCTAGTACACTACCCTCTTGGAAAAGTAAAAGAAAAATTCTTTCATTGTTTTACAATCCCAGCCCCCAAGTCTACTCCACTATGCAGCCTTTGTTCTAGACTTCTGTCATGACAAAAATACCTAATAACATGTCCCTCTTAAACAGTTTTCTCCCTCATCTGTTTCAGTGCAGTATATTGAACCCATCTTTCTCAGTCTCCTCCTAACCCCAAGGTCAGTCCTGTTTTACAACAGTGCAGTATTTGTCCTTTAGTGACTGAGATATTTCACTCAGCATAATGTCCTCCAGGGTCACCCATTTTGAATAATATTGCATGAGTTCCTTGTTTTTCAATGCAGTGTAGTATTCCATTGTGTGAATATACCACAGCTTCTCTATCCATTCGTTTGTTGATGGGCACTTAGGTTCTTTCCAACTTCTTGCTATTGTGAACAAAGCTACAAGAAACATGGGTATGCATATATCTGCTTGGATTTCAGTTATGGTCTCTTTGGGGTATATTCCCAGTAGTGAAATTGCTAGGTCAAATGGTATCTCTATTTGCAACTTTTTGAGAAAGCACCATTCCACCTTCCACAGTGGTTGCACCCAGACTTTTCTGTAGAAGAAAAGTTGGTGGCACTTCTCACATACTTCAGGTTATGAGAAGGCACAAATCTTCTTAGAAAGATATAATGCTTGGTAGAGTGTCAGAGAATAAAGAGGAAGACATTTTGTGATGTTAATTGACACAGCAAGTAAACTATGACACATAGAAACCATATGAACAATGACTCTGAACCTTGCCCTATCTTGAGCCAACCTTACTGTTTCTGACACAACTGATCCAATTTTCAACAGTCACTGTGTCAATCCATTTCATCCAGGGTCTTTCTTTTCTGCATTATCCCACTACCCTTCTAAGCATGATGCCCTTCTCCAAGTATTGGTCCTCGTGATATGCCCAAAGTATGTGAGATGGAACTTCAAAATCCTTACCTCCAAGGAGCAAACTGGTTTCACTCTCTCCAGGACAGACCTATTTGTTCTCTTAGCAGTCCATGACATGTTTAGTATTCTTCTCCAGCACCATACTTTAAAGACATTTATTGTTCCTTTGTCTTCTTTATTCATTGCCCAGATCTCAAACACACAGCAAGCAATTGAGAAGACCATGATGTGGATCAGGTGTACCTTAGTCTCTAGACTGATACAATTGCTCCATAGCACTCTGGAGAGATTTTCCCATTCGAATTAATTTTTTTAAATTTTGTGACTGCTGGTGCCAAGAGTGTTGATTGTGGATCTGAACAGGATTAAATTGTTAAAAACCTCAATCTTTTCTCTATCATGACGCTGCCAATTGGCCCAGTGGTGAGAATCTTTGCTTTCTTGATGTTGGGATAAAATCCATATTGAAGGCTGTATTCCTTGATCTTCTTCAGGAAGTGCTTCAAGTCCTCCTCACTTCCAGCAAGCATAGTTTTGTCATCCACATAAAGTAGGTTATTGATGAGTCTTCCTCCAATACTGATGCCACATTCTTCTTAATAGAATTCTACTTCTTGTATAATTTTCTCAGCATAGAGATTGAATAGAGAAAGGATACAACCTTGCCATACACCTTTCTTAAGTTTAAACCATGTTTTGTTACCATGCACTCTTTGCACAACAGAATTTTCATCTAGTTATAGGTTTTGTATGATCACAATTAAATGTTCTCGGAGGAAGCTATTGGTTAAGCTTTCCTTCTGAAACCATCAATTAAAAGTAAAAATGTGGCCATTATGGGTGAAATAGATATCTCAAAGTTGAACATACTCTATACTCCTTTATTAAGACATAAACAGGACAAAACCAAATAATTCTGGAAAGAGGGGTGGGAATCAGTAATGATGCCAGTGGAGTTTCTCCTAGTCATGACTACTGTTTTCATTTATATTCTGAGCACTGTTATAGGTGAACTTCTTTGGCAGATGAATGATCATTACTGGGATATGAATACAATTTTTTTTAGTTTAAAGTTTAAATTTATTAGGAGATTAAGAGATGCATTATACACAGACTATAAATACCACACAGCTGACCTTATTCATAGTCAAGTACAGAGATATAGTCAGTGCCAATCTATTTTGTGGATACCCTTGTTCTTTTGTTCCAAGAAAAGTTTGCACCATACGACTTGGACTTCGGTTTTGGAACCTTTCTTTCTTCAATGTCATAGCTCCATCCATTTTTTTCTGCAAAGGCAACTGCATCTTCTTTAGTGCTGAAGGTTAGAACCAAGTTGGACAAAGGATCCGCCATTGATGCCCAACCCATCAAAGGATTTTCCCATCGCTCCCTGGTATCAAACTCCAGCTTCCATTTCTTTGTGTTGTTTACTCCAGACTGCATGTTATTGTGAGCAGGAACAAATATTCTGACTTTTCTAGTTTTGATATGCTCTTCTGGAACTCCTGTTAGAGTAGTGATATCCAGTTTTTCATCAACTGTGAGGAGCTGTGTATCTCAAGTTTGGTCCTGTGCCAATCTCCATGTAGAAGTACTGGACAACCTGCTTGGAACCCTGGACACAGAAATAGCCGCTACTGTGGCTGCCCTTCTCCCCCACAGAGCTTGCTTCAGCGCCACTGACATTGAGCCTACCGCCATCTTGCTGCATGAATACAATTTTTAAAGAAACACTTGCTTCTAGGGTTCTCACTGATGTTGCCTGGCTACATTATCTGAGGTATGAATTCTGAAATTTTTCAAGTATAATCTCAGGCAAGATATTGTTCTTCCCAATACGGTCTGGTGGCTGTGTTGATGAAAAAAAAATATGCAATTTTCTTGGCAAAACCACATGGCAGATATGGGTCAGGATGAAAGTCAGTATGGCATCTAAGCCCAAGTTAAAAATTACAATAAAGTTACAATGTAGAATCTAGTCTTTCACAAGCTAAATGCTTTTAATACAAGTCTTTAGGGTGTTCTAGTGGCCTACTGGGTAAAAAGTGGCTATTTCTTTGCAGCCCCAATTGGTAGTAGCCTAGTGAGTTAGGAGTTGTCCTGCCAACTCAAATGCAGATGATTTGAGTCCATCAGCTGCTGTGAAGGAGAAAGACAGGGAATTTCCTCGTGTGTGATTTACAGTCTCTGAAAACCTGCCAAGTTTCAGCCATGAGTATGTTCCAACACAACAGGAATGAGTATGAGTATTTCATCTATTTTTTTTTTTCATGAATTGTGTTTGTATTTGGAAGCAAACTAAAGACCATTAACAGATAAGTGCAAGTATGGATCTGGGTATTTAGCTGATTAAGAAGAATAGCATCAAAACATGTTTTAAGATAGAGTTGTTATGTTTTATTGGTTTATTGTTTGTTTACTTTTTAGGATCATATTTTTTTTTAATTTGAAGCCTCTGTGTTGTTAAATGCCATTGAGTAGTATATGACTTATAGTAACCCTAAGAACAATAGATCCCTTATCCTATCCTGCACCATCCTTATCATTCTGGTCACACTGGAGCCCATTGCCAAAGTCACTGTATCAGTCTGTCTCACCCAGGGTCTTCCTTTCTTTTCCTGGCCCTCCGCCTTTTCAAGCATAATGTCCCCCTCCAAGGAATGTCCTCTCCAAATAACAAGCCCAAACAATGTAGAACAAAGTTCCACTATACTTGCCTCCAAAAAACATTCGGAATATAATATGTCCATTTTTTTCTTTAGATTTATAATTTTTTTTCTGAAAAAAGGTAAGTTTTTCTCGGCTATTTTAAGAAAATTGTTCCTCTAATGTTTTGTCATGTGTGTGGAGTCAGGTGGAAGATCTATCAACAATCTGCATTATGCAGTTGACACAACCCTGCTTGCTGAAACTGAGGAAGACCTCATGCACTTGTTGCAGAGGGTCAAGGACTGCAGCCTTCAGTATGGATTGAGGCTCAATGTCAAGAAAACAAAGATTCTCACCACAGGACCAACTGGCAGCATCAGGATGGATGGTGAAGAGATTGAGATTGGTAACAACTTTAGTCTGCTTGGCTCCACAGTGAACACTCTTGGCATCAGCAGCCAGGAAATTAAAAGATGTATTGTGATGGGAAAGTCTGCTGATTGGACCTCTCCAAAGTACTGAAGAGCAATGGTGTCACTCTGGAGACTAAGGTGTGTCTGACACAAGCGACGGTCTTTGCAGTCACTTGTTATGCATCAGA
>NW_006399948.1:313925-320451 GCF_000299155.1 Elephantulus edwardii
TCCATCGCAATACATTTTTTTTATTTCCTGGCTGCTGGTGCCAAGAGTGTTGACTGTGGAGCCGAGCAAACTGAAGCTGTGAACAATCTCAGTCTCAGTCTCTTCACCATCTATCCTGATGCTGCCAATTGGTCCTGTGGTGAGAATCTTTGTCTTCTTGACATTGAGCCAAAGTCCATACTGAAGGCTGCAGTCCTTGACCCTCTGCTGCAAGTGCATGGGGTCTTCCTCAGTTTCAGCAAGCAGGGTTGTGTCACCTGCATAATGCAGATTGTTAACAGATCTTCCACCAATGCTGACGCCACACTTCTCCTCATAGAGCCCAGCCTCTCGGATAATCTGCTCTGCATACAGGTTGAAAATGTATGGAAATAGGACACATCCCTGGCTTACACCCTTCCCAATTTTGAACCATTCAGTGTTACCCTGCTCTTTCTGATGACTTTCTCTTGGTCCAAGTATAGGTTTTGGATTAGCATGATTAAATGTTCTGGGATTCCCATTCTTCTCAGATTCAGCCACAGTTTGTTAGGATCCATGCAGTCAAATGCCTTTGCATAATCAATGAAACACAGATAGACATTCTTCATGCTTTCAACTAAGATCTTGTCAATCCTGCTTTTTGGAGGCAAAGATTTTGAAACTTCTTCTCACATATTTTGGGCATGTGGTCAGAAGGGACCAGTCTTTGCAGGACATCATGCTTGGAAGGATAAAGGGTATGACCAGGAAAAGAAGATCTTGGACAAGGTGGATTGACACAATGACTGTCGCAATGGGGGCTGGTGTGTTAGAGATAATTCGTTTAGGACAGGGAAGATTCAGATCTGTTGTTCATAGGGTTGTTCTGAGTCATAAGTGACTCCATGCACATAACAACAACAACAAGAGCAACAACATTAACGAGAAGACTTCTGTCTAAAATGAATTATCTATACTTAAGGATACTTTGGGCAGAATGTTAAGTGATCCAGGAAGTATCAAAAGAAGATGGAAGGAGTACACCACTGTATTGGAAGGGATTGGCTGACACAGAAGAATTTCATGAAATAACATATGAGCAAGAGTCTATGGTGATGAAGGAGGGAGTTCAAGTTGCTCTGAAGGAATTGGCAAAAAACAAGGCTCCAGGAGTTGACAGTAAGTATACCAATTGCAATTGATTTATTTCAACAAACAGACGCTGCCATGGATGTGCTAAGTTGTGCCAAGAAATCTGGAGGACAGCCAGCTGGCCGACTGACTGGAAAAGATCAATATTTGTTCCCATTCCAAAGAAGGGTGACCCAATAGAGTGTGGAAATGATCGAAAAATATCATTAATATCACATACAAGCAAGATTCTGCTGAAAATGATGCAAAAACATTTGAAGCAATATGTCAACAGAGAACTGCCAGATGTGCAGGCTGGATATAGAAGAGGTTGTGGTACTAGGGATATTATAGCTAATGTTAGATGGATATTGGCAGAAAGCAGAGAATAGCAGAAGAATGTGCATCTGTGCTTCATTAACTATGCAAAGGCTTTTGACTGTGTGGATCACAACAAGCTATGGCTGACTCTGAGAAGAATGGGATCCCAGAACATTTGATTGTGCTAATGCGAAACCTATACGTGGACCAAGAGGCAGTCGTCAGAATAGAGTAAGGAGACACTACATGGTTCAAAATCAAGAAGGGGGTCTGTCAGGGACATATTTTGTCTCCATACCTTTTCAATCTGTATGCAGAAGAGATCATCCGAGACACAGGGCTGTATGAGGAGGAATGTGGCAGCAGGATTGGAGGAAGATTTAACAACCTGCGTTATGCGGATGATACAACCCTGCTTGCTGCAACTGAGGAGGACCTGAAGTGCTTGCTGCAGAATGTCAAGGACTGTAGCCTTCAATATGGATTGAAGCTCAACATCAAGAAAACAAAGATTCTCACCATTGGGCCAATTGGCAACATCAGTATGGATGGTGAAGAGTTTGAGATAGTTAACACTTTTAGTTTACTTGGTTCCACAGTTGACACTTTTGGTAACAGCAGCCAGGAAATCAAGAGATCAATTGCATTGGGAAAGTCAGCTGTGAGGGACCTCTGAAGAGTACTGAAGAGCAACGATGTCAGGCTGGAGACTAAGGTGCACCTGATCGAGGCTATAGTCTTCACAATTACATTCCATGAATCGTAAAGTTGGACAGTGAATAGGGATGATAGAAAAAGAACTGATGCCTTTGAGCTGTGGTGCTGAAGAAGAGTGTTGACTACACCATGGACTGCTAGGAGAACAAACAGATTTGTCCTGGAGATGGTGAAGCCGGAATGCTCCTGGGAGTCAAGGATTCTGAAGCTTTGTCTGACATACTTTGGGCATGCTGCAAGGAGGGACTGGTCATTGGAGAGGAACATCATGTTTGGGAGAGTGGAGGCATGGTGCAGGAGAGGAAGACCCTCGATTAGTTGGATCAATTCTGTGATTGGGGTGGTGGGAATGAGTGTGCTTGAGTCAACGAGGTTGGGACAGGATAAAGCAGTATTTATGGCTCTTGCACATAGGTTCGCCATGAGTCACAAGTGACTTGATGGCACATAACAAGAAGTTATGTTAAGTTGGAAACAGGAGTGGCATCCACTTCCTAAACAACATGCTTCTGGAAACCCTATGAACTTTGATAAATGATGATAGTTATAGAAAGACTCCACAACCTTGCCAGCCTTTGATGTTTTTTGTTATGTTGCTATTCTTACTGGGGTGAGATGATATCTCATAGTTGTTTTGATTTGCGTCTCTCTTAGAGCTAGGGATTTTGAACATTTCTTGATAAGATTGTTTCCCATCTGAACGTCTTCTCTGGTGAAGTGTCTGTTTATATCCTGTGCCCATTTTTCAATTGAGTTATTTATTTTTATCTTCTTGTGGTGCTCGAGTATTTTATAAATTCTAGATATAAGTCCCTTGTCAGACATGTCATTGTTGTTGTTGTTAAGTTCCATCGAGTCATAGGTGACTCATAGCGACCCTATGAATGAAAGTCCTGGACACCAGCATAATTTTCGTCCTTTCTCCAGGCTCATAGGATTTCCAGAAGCAAGCTATTATGGAAGTGGATGCCACTCCTGCTTCCAAGCTTATTTTAATTAGGGAGCTCCACCAAACACTGTCTACCATGGGTAACCATTCTCACATTTGACTCAACAGTGTCACAGTGTTTGGCTTCACAACAACCATGAGTTACCTCTGTACAGCAAGTGGACATAACAGGGTTACATGACCTAAAGAATGTTTCACCAAAAACAATTAAAGGAAGGCCTGAGAGCCATGGAGTAGACATGTCATTACCAAATATTTTTTCCCCCAATCTGCGGCTTCCCTTTTCATTCTGTTGGATAAGTTTTTGGATGTGCATAGGGATTTAATTCTTAGAAGGTCCCAACCACTACGGAAGCCTGTATGGTCCTTTCTCAAAAAGCTGTAAATAGAATTATCATTTAACCCAGCAATTCCAGTACTGGGAATTTACCCTAAAGAAACCATAACTGCCACACAAGCTGATATAAGCACACCTATGTTAGTTACGGCTTTGTTTGCAATAGCAAAGAACTGGAAACAAACCAAGTGCTCATCAACAAATGAATGGATAGAGAAGCTCTGGTATTTCACACAATGGAATACTACACTGCATTGAAAAACAAGGAACTCATGAAATATTACTCAAAATGGATGACCCTGGAGGACATTATGTTGAGTGAATTATCTCAGTCACAAAAGGAAAAATATTGCATAGGGCCACTGTTGTAAAACAACTGACATCAGGGTTGAGGGAAGACAGAAAAGGAGGGGAGGATGGATGTATATTGCATTGAAAGTGTTAAAAAGGTATATATGAATGGTTATTCTTGTCATTACAAAAGTCCAGACTGAAGTCTGCATAGTGGAGTGGACTTGGGGAGAGGGATTGCATAAAAATTAGAGTTTTTCTTTTTCTTTTCAAGGAGAAGAGTGAATGGGGGTGGGTGGGCAGGGAGAAAAGTGTAACAATGAATTACTGGAAATGCTAAGTCTCTGTAAACTTTCATTAAAATTAATAAAAAATAAAAAAGAAAGAAAAGAAAGGCTTCAGGTCTTTTGTTCATAGGGTTGCTATGAGCCATGCTCTAATCCACAGCAATTAACAACACAACAACATGGTATTAAGGAGATAAGATTAGGGCAGTATACAAACCCTACATTACTATTGTTATTGTTACCTGCTGTGTTGTGTGCTATGTGGTGTTGTTGTTATAGGCTATGGGTTATAAATAAAGTACAACTCATAGCAACCCTATGAACAACAGATCTGATTCTTGTCCTATCCTGTACCATTCATAATTTCTGACATACTTGAGTCTATTACTGCAGTCGCTGCATCACTCCATCTCATTGAGGGCCTACCTTTCCTTTGCTAACCCTCCACCTTTCCAAACATGATGTCTCTTCCTAAGGAACAGTCCCTTCTAACCAAAACACCTATAACAACAAAAACAATAAGTCCAAAGCATGTGAGATGGCACTTCATCATCGTTGTCTCTAAGGAGTACTTTGGCTATGTTGTTGTTGTTTGATGCTACTGAGTCGTAGACGACTCATAGCGACCCTATGAATGAACGGCCTGAGCACTGTTCGTACATAGAGTTTCCGGAGGCAAGCCATTTCAGAAGTGGATGCCGCTCCTGCTTCCAGACTTTCGTTATACTTTCTCTAAAACGTTACCTGTTTGTTCTTTTGACAAGTCCATCAGATATTTAGTACTCTTCTCCAACACTACAGTTGAAAGACAAATTCTTCTTCTGCCATCATCATACATTGTCTAGACCACAGCCATGCACCAAGTGCACCTTAGTCCTCAAACTGACATCATTGTTCCTCAATAATTTGGGATGGTCTCTGATAGAGTTTCCCAATTCTGTCTACTGATCTCTTTACTGCAGGTACCAGGTGCCTTGTTTGTGGATATAGTAAGGTGAAGTAGTTGACAGTTTCAATTATTTCTCCATCTATTATGATATTGCTTATTGGTGAAAATTTTTGTTTTCTTGATGCTGAGATGCAATCCATATTGAAGGTGGATTCTTTGATCTTCTTCAGCATGCGTGTCAAGTCCTCCTCACTTGTAACAAGCAAGGTTTTTCCATCTGCAAAATGAAGTCTTCCTCTGATCCTGAACCCACACACTGTCCTTTATAGCTTCTCGAATGATTTGCTCAGTGTAAAGACTTAATAGGTATGGAGAAAGAATATAATCCTGACACATAATTCTCTTAATTTTAAACCATGTAGTATTCTCTTTCTCTGTTCACACAATAGCCTCTTGGTCTATGTATAGATTACATAGATACAATTAAAAAACAACTGCATAGCAAGTCACTGGAAAGACTATGGCTTGAATCAGGCCACACTTAGTGCTTAAACTAACATCATTGCTCTTCATAGAGGTCTCTGACAGCAGATTTTCCTCAATGCTAACTGATTGGAAGAGATCCATATTTATTCCCATTCTAAAAAAGGGTGGTCAGACAGAGCATGCAAATTATTGAACAATATCACTTATTCATATGCAAGTAACAGCCTACTGAAGATTATCCAAAAATGATTGGAATGGTACATCAACAGAGAACTGCCAGATGTGCAAGCAGGGTTTAGAAGAGGCCATGGCACTAGAGACATTATAGCCAATGTTAGATGAATCTTAGCTGAAAGCAGAGAGTACCACAGGAATGTCTATTTGTGTTTTATTGACTATGCAAAGGCATTTGACTATATGGATCACAACATATTTTGGCTAACCTTGAGAAAAATGAGAATCCCAGAACACTTAATTGTATTTATATGAAACTTACACTTGGATCAGGAAGCACTCATCAGTAGAGAGCAAGAAAACACTGCATGGTTTAAAATCAAGGTGTATATCAGGGATGCATCCTATATGTGGAATCTGGATTGGAGGAAGATTCAGAGACAACCTGCACTATGCAGATGTGACACAACCTTGCTTGTTGAAATGGAGGAGGATCTGAGGCACTTGCTGCAGAAGGCCAAGGACTACAGCCTTCAATATGGATTGAAGCTTAACATTAAAAAAAAAACCAAAGATTCTTACCATTGGGCCAGATGGCAGCATCATGATAAATAGAGATCGATATTGTTAACAGCTTCAGCTTGCTCGATTCCACAATTAACTATCTTGGTACAAGTAGCCAGGAAATCAAAAGACCAGCTGCATTGGGAAAATCTGCTGTCAGGGACCTCTCCAAAATACTGAAGAGCAATTATGGCAGTCTAGAGACTAAGGAGCACCTCTTCCAAGCCATGGTCTTTGCAACGACTTGCTATGCATCAGAGAGCTGCACAATGAATAAGGATGATATAAGAAGAATCAATGTCTTTGAGTTGTAGTGCTAGAGAAGAGTATTAAACATACCATGGATTGCTAAGAAAACAAACAGGTCTGTCCTGGAGAAGGTGAAACCAAGCTGTTTCTTGGAGGGAAAGATTTTGAAG
>NW_006399948.1:323926-326919 GCF_000299155.1 Elephantulus edwardii
AAAAAAAAAGAAGGGGGAAAAAAGGACGAATAGTAGGACAACACAGGAGAGGAAGTCTCCGGATGAGATGCACTGATATAGTAACGGGTTATGGGGGGGGTAGGTGTGAGAGAAACAATGAGATTGGCTCAGGATAAGACTGGGCTCAGAGCTACTGTATATAGGGTTGTTATGAGTCACAAGTGACTAGACAGCACATAGCAACAATAACAACGATAACAACAACATACATCTCCTGATCTCCTGACTGCTGAGATCAAGGATGTTCACTGTGGATCCGAGATAAAATAATTGACAATTTATATCTTTTTACATCTATTATGATAGTGTCTATTGGCCTAGTAGGGAAGATTTTTGCTTTCTTGATGCTGAGATATAATCCATATTGAAGTCTTTGATCTTGCATAGTAAGCACCTCAGTTCCTCCTTAATTTCAGCAAGTAATGTTGTGTCATCTGTATAATGCAGTTTGTTAATGAGTTTTCCTCCAATCCTGATGCTCCATTCTTTTTCATAAAATCCAGCTTCTTGAAAACTTTAATCAGAACAGAGTTTGAATAGGTATGTTGTTGTTGTGTTGTTGATTGTCATCATAGTAACTCTCTGAACAAAAGGCCTTATCCTTTCTATAACTATTGTCCTTTATCAAAGTTCATAGAGTTCCACAGGCATGTTGTTTACGAAGTGGATGCCACTCCTGGCCCTGATGCCCACCTTTCTTGATTTTAAACCATGTAGCATTCCCTTGCTGTGTTCAGACATCAGTTCCTTGGTTTTTACTCTTACTTAGTTCTCTCGGAGGTGTGGTTTATGGATCTGAGATCCTATATAAAAGAATGATTCTGAAAGTTCAACACTTGTTCACTTGAGTTGTTGCTATGAGTCATCAAGTCGATTACAACTTATAGTGACCCCATGAACAAAGGATCTGAACCTTGCCCTAGCCTTTGCCATGATCACCTCCTCTGATATACTCGAGCTTATTGTGACAGGATGTCAATTGATCTTGATGAAAATCTTCCTCTCTTTTGCTGATTCTCCACCTTTACAAGGACAATTTTCTTCTCCAAGGACAGGCCTTTCCTAACAAAATTCCCAAAATGTGTGAAATGACACTTCACCATCTTTGCCTCCAAAGAGCACCCTGGCTTCACTTTCTCCAAGACATATAAGTTTGCTCTCTTATCAGTCAATGGGATATTCTGCACTAGTCTCCAATACTGCAAACTCAAAGGCATCAATTCCTCTTGTCATTCTTAGTCATTGTTCAACTTTCAGGTTCATAACAAGTAATTGGAAAGGTCATGGCTTGGCTCAGATGCATCTTAGTCTTTGTTTATATTGATATCACTGCTCTCGACAGAGAGGTCCTTGACAGCAGATTTACCCAATGCAATTTATCTTTTGATTTGAGACACTGTCTCTAAGCTGATACAGCTGCACTAACCCAGTCTCAGCAGTTCACCAAGCACCAAGCAACCAAGCACATCTGCCTACATCAACCACAATCACGAGTCATTCCTCTAATAGTATTTTCTTCAATCTGCTGTGAGACCTGCTAGCGGATTGTTGCCAGGTGCCATTGAGTTGAATTTGACTCACAGAGATCCTGTGAACAATGGCTATGAACCTTGCCCTACTCTTTCCCATCCTCATGATCTAATATCTTCCAGCCCATTGTTCAGTAACTGTGCCAATTGAACTTGCTAAGCATCATCCTCTCCTTCTCTGACCTTCCACCATTACCAGCATGATAACTTTTCCAAGTACTCTCTCTTCCTGACAACATGTTCAATGTGAAAAGTTTCACCATCCTTGCTTCAAGGGGCACTCTGGTTTCAATTCCTCTAAGACAGACTTGATTGCTCTATTGGAAGTCCATGGGATATTCTGCACTCTTCTCCAACACCACAGTTCAAAGGCACAAATTTTTCTTTCGTCTTCCTTATTTATAGTCCTATTTTTACACACAGAGGAAGCCTTTGTCTTTAAACTGATCTCTTTGATCTCTAGCACTGTGGAGAGTCCTTGATAGGATGTTCTCAAGGCAACATGCCTTTATCTCTTGACTACTGTTACTGTGAGTGTTGATTATGTATTCAAGTAAAACACAATCACTGACAACTTCAATCTTTATCTATCATGATATTTTCTATTGGTCCAGTAGTGAGGATTTTTGTTTTTTCTAATATTGAGATATAATCTTTAGTCTCTCATCTTCTGCAGCAAGGGTTTCAACTTCCTCTTTCAGCAATTAAGGTTGTGCCATCTGCATAACTCAGGTTGCCAATTAGTCCTTTTCCATTCCTGATGCCTCATTCTTCTTCATACAGTCCAGTATCTCAAATTTTTGCTTAGGATACAGATTCAGTAGCTATGGAGAAAAGATACAACCCTGAAACACTCCTTCCCTGATTTTAAGGCTTGCATTGTTTCCTAGTTTTGTTGGGACAGCTGGTTCTTGGTGGATGAATAGGTTTCACATGAGCATAATTAAGTGTTCTGAGATTCCTATTCTTTTCAATGTTAGCAATAACTTGTTATGATTCCTGCAAATACCTTTGTATAGTAAAGAGAACACAAGTTAACATTGTTCTGGCAGTCTGCTTTCAGACAAGATACATCTGACATCAGCAATGATATCCCTCATTCCATGTTCTCTGTTAAATTTCTGACTGTGGTAGTTCGGACATTTGGAACATTATCGCCCTAATCTTTGAATAATAATTGTAAAATACATTATTAGCTCAACTGTAAACCTTTACTAATTGCATAGAGTATTATAGTGCTGGGAGAGTTTGAACTGCCAACTTTTAGGGTAGTTGTTGTTGTTGTTATGTGCCGTCGAGTCGTTTCCGACTCACAGCGACCCTATGCACAACAGCCCTAAACCCTGCTCTATCCTGCGCCAACCACACCACCTCTGACACACCCATCCCGATTACCCCATTCACCGAATCAATCCATCTCATAGATGGTCTTCCCCTCCTGCA
>NW_006399948.1:330969-349388 GCF_000299155.1 Elephantulus edwardii
CAGTCCTGTCATCCACGAGGACCTGATGTGGGCCGCCCTTGGCCAAGTGTCCTTCAGATCCACACTTAAAGCAAGTGAGTGGGAGCTTCCTCTCTACTCCCTTGTGTATCTGTGGCTTTCATCTGTGACACTGTCTACTGAAGTGGCTCAGCTTTCCACAGTGGAAGCAATTCTGACCTCCTTTATTACCTTCCTTCTACTCTTTCAAGCATGATGTCCTTCTCCAAAGCCTGGTCCCTCATAATCACATGTCCAAAGTATGTGAGATAGAGCTTCAAAATCTTTCCCTCCAAGAAACAGCTTGGTTTCACCTTCTCCAGGACAGACCTGTTTGTTTTCTTAGCAATCCATGGTATGTTTAATACTCTTCTCTAGCACTACAACTCAAAGACATTGATTCTTCTTATATCATCCTTATTCATTGTGCAGCTCTCTGATGCATAGCAAGTCGTTGCAAAGACTCATTCTATGAAGCAAACATATCACTGATATCCAAGTCAGGTAAAGACATTATCAAAATAGGAACCTATAGGCCTAAATCTCTCAAGAACATAGATGCAAGAATCTTCAGTAAAATTCTGGCCAAAAGAAATAAATAGTTGTTGTTGTTGTTAAGTGCTGTCGAGTCGTAGGCAAATCATAGTGACCCTATGAACAAAAGACCTGTATACTTGTATAACTTTCATCTTTTCTCCAGGATCACAGGGTTTCCAGAGGTAAGCTATTTTGAAAGTGGATGCCACCCCTGCTTCCAAGCATGTTTTAATTGGGGAGCTCCACCAAACACTGTCCACCATTGGTAACCATTATCGCATTTGATACATCAGTGTTACAGTGTTCAGCTTCACAGCAACCACAAGTATTCATAAAAGGTGTGCAAGGATAGTTCATCACAAGAAAACAATTAATGTAATTCATCACATTAATAAAGCAAAGAACAAGAATCTCATGATCCTATAAAGTGATGCAGAAAAGCCTTTGCCAAAATTCAATGGCCCTTTCTAATTAAAACACTCAATAAAACAGAAATAGGGAGATAATTTCTCAACATAGTGAAAAGTATATACACAAAACCAAGACCTGGGATCATTCTCAATGGAGAGATAAAAGGCATTTCCCTTGAGAACAGGAACTAGGCTTACTATCACCTCTCCAATTCAATATTGTATTGGAAGTCTTAGCAAGCTTAATAAGGCAAGGCAAGGAAATACGAGGTATACAAATTGGTAAAGAGGATGTAAACGTATCTCTATATGGAGATGATATAATACAGAAAACTCTAAAGATTCAAAAGAAAACTATTAGACATAGTCAAACAATTCAGCAAAGTAGCAGGGTACATGATTAACATCCAAAAATCAGCTGGAGTTTTCTACAGTAACAAAGAGAATACAGAAGTGGAGCTAATAAAAACAATACCAATTACAATAGCTAATCACAAGAGTAAATACTTGGGAACAAATCTGACTAGACACACAAACGATCTATACAAAGAAAATTACAAAATATTACTACAAGAAACAAAAAGAGACCTCGAATGGGGAAGAATATGTCATGCTCATAGACAGGAAGACTCAATATCATGAAATATGACAATTCTACCAAAGGCAATGTACATACTCAACGCAATCTTAATACAGATACCAGTTCTATTCTTCAATGAGATGGAAAAGGCAATTTCCAATTTTATGTGAAATGGAAAGGGAACTTGAATAAGCAAAGCACTATTGAGAAAGAGAAACAAAATAGGAGGCATCAGATTTTGTGATTTCAAATTGTACTACAGCTGTGGTGGTCAAGAGAGCAGGGTACTGGTACAATGACAGAATAAAATTGAGAACTTAGAAAACAGTTTATCAGGGGAGCTCTGGTGGCCTAGTGGCAAGAAGCTGCACTGCAATCCCAGAGGAACGCGGTTCGAATCCACCAGATGCTCTGCCGGAGAAGGAGGCGCAATATCCTCCTGTACCAGTCAGATCTGATTTGACGGTACACGCACACAAAATAAAATAATAAAAAAAAAAAGAAAGAAAACAGTTTATCTACTTATGGTCACCTTATTTTTGACAAGGAGATGGAATCAGTTAATTTAAGAAAAGACAATATGTATAGCAAATGGTGTTGACAAAAGTGGAAAACCATCTGCAGAAAACTCAAGCCAAGACTCACACCTCACATCATACACAAAACCTAACCAACTCAAGGTACATTGGTGATCTAGAATAAAAGCAAAGACTATCACATTCTTCAGAGAAAAGCTAGAAACAACTCTAGAAGCCTTAATGTAAAATATATAACTACGAGAGTACAAAATAGGTGAATGGGACCTTCTAAGAATCAAATCCCTATGTACATCAAAAAACTTCTCCAACAGGGTAAGAAGGAACCCCACAGACTGGGAAAAAATGTTTAGCAATGATATATCTGAAATGGGAATTATATATAGAATATTCCAGTACTTCAACAGAAAAAGTTAAACAATACAATAACAAAATGGGCACAGTATATGAATAGACACTTCATCAAAGAAAACATTTAGGTGGCAAACACACACATGAGGAAATGTTCAAAACCCCTAGCTATCAGAGAGATGCAAATAAAAAGAAGAATGAGACATCATCTCACCCCAGCAACAATAGTAAAATTCAAAAGGCTAGCAAACAACAAATGCTGGAGAGGTTGTGGAGAGATTGGAACTCTGGTGGGAATGTAAAATGGCACAGCCACTATGTAAGGTAGTCTGACACTTTTTCAAAAGTTAAAAATACCATTTGACCCTTTAGTCCCACTACTGGGAATACACCATGACGACTGGTACATCTGTTGTGGTAATTGTGAGTACTAGTATTTCTATTTATTTTTCTTAAAGAAACCAAAGCCATGCCTCAAACAGATGTATGCACATCCATGATTATTGCTGCATTATTCACAATATCAAAGAGATGGAGGCAACTCAAGTGAAAATAAACAAAAAAATGGATAGAAAAATTGTGGTATATCTGTTGTTGTTATGTGCCGTGGAGTTGCCTGCAATTCATAGCGATTCTATGTACAAGAGCTCTGAAGCCTGCCCTGAGCCAGTTTCACTTTGATATACCTACCCCCCATTGTCTGTTACTGTGTTAATCTATCTCATGCCGGGTCTTCCTCTCCTGTGCCATCTCTCCATCCTCCCAAGCATGATATCCTTCTCCAAGAACCAGTCCCTCCTGGCCATGTGCCAAAGTATGTGAGCTGAAGCCTTAAAATCCTAGCTTCCAATGACAAAGCTGGTTTCACCCTCTCCAAGATAGACCTATTTGTTTTCTTGGCCATCCTTGATATGTTTAGGACTCTTCTTACACAATGGAATATTATGCAGCATTGAAAAACAATGAACTGTTAAAATATTACACAACATGGGGATTCCTGGAGGACATTATGTTGAGTGAAACACCTCAGTCACAAAGGGACCAATAGATCATAACACTGCTGCTATGAAATAGGACAGACGTGGGTGTGAGTGTGTGGAGAGAACGGGAAGAGTGGATAGATAATGAACACTACTTGTATGACAATAATCTGGAACAAGGGGTGCATTGCAAAGTGGACAGAGGGGAGGGAGGAAGAAAGGAAAAGGAAGAAAATATGCAACAATGAATGAAAAAAAGTAAGACATCTGCTCCTTACTTAAATAGTTAAGAACAATCTAGAAAAGGAAATCTTGTTTAGAAGGGGACAAACTGATGGAAATCCTCAATGACTTCTTGTTGCTGTTAAGACTCACAATTACCACAACTATGGATTCAAATGTATCAGCCATTATGGAAACTGCAGAAAATCTGGCAGCATTTGTTTCTGTAATACAAAAGGGAACTATAAGGTGACTCCAACAGGCAACAAACAACAACATACGTTGTTTTGAACGATATGAAGAAAATTCAGCTTCATACTACATAACTGACAATGGAACGTACAACTCTGAAAGGTCTTTGAAAGGCCTTCCAAATTTAAAAGAGGACCACACTTTGAAAGCAACTTAATACTTTGGTTACCAGAAACGTTTCCTGGAAGAGACAATCTAAGTCCTGAAGCAAACTAGATATTTGTGTATGTTGATGGTGTAAGGGGCCAGTAATAAGGTTACAGTGCAGAAGCCAGCAAGGTCGCTTATTTACCACGCTTGCACCGATATCCAATTTGAAAAGTATGCTGCAAGGCGAGAGAGCAGTTTTGTCCATCAATATTACATTCACTACTAAGTTTTAGTTATCTATCATTGCCCTCCACAATTGATCACTTACTGCCTAACCTCCAGGCCATCCACTAGGTGAGCGCGTGAGGCTCTCGGGCTTAACCAGCAAGTCCTCAAAAAACAGAGTGGCGCGGAAATACAGTGCAGCACCGAGGGCCGGGCCCGGAGGAGGCGAGGCTCCGCGCGGGAGGCCGCCCAGCGCGCAGGCGCACCGGCAGCGCAGGCCTCGGCCCCCGGAACGGTAAACAGTGAGGTCACGTGACGCGGCCACGCTCCAGCCCCCGCCGCAAGCCGATGGATGCGGGGTTTCGCACCGCCGCAAGGTCCCTACGAGGCTAGCGACCCTCGGGTCCTGGGCGGCAGTGGCTGCAACGAGGACAAGAAGAGCGGCGCGGAAGTCAAGAGTAGTGTCGTCAGCAGCAACCGCTCGGCCCCAGGAGAAAAAGAGGCTGTGGCAGCGACGCCGACGTCCTGCGCGTACCCCCTCTCCGCGGCACCCACCCGGCCCCCTCCTCCTCTTCCTTCTCCGCGGCGGCGGCGGCGGCGGCAGCAGCGGCGGCGGCCACCATCTTCCTCCTGCTGCCAGTGGTAGCGCTCGTCTGGCGGAGCTGGGTGAGTTGCGGCTCTGGCCGCGGCCAGGGAGACGGGCAATCCTCCCCTCCCCCAACCCCTTTCACACGCACAGTGCCTCTGCGGGCCTCCCCGCCCCTTCCACGGCGGACACTCCGCTTTCTCCCGCGCAGCGGGGAAATTGCCTCTGGGGCCTCTTGCGCAACATTCCTGGCCGCTCTGGGCAGCGCCTTCGCTGCCAGGAAACATTTAAACCGCGGGATGTGGAGGGAGCCGTGGCGGCGCGTACGTCAAGCGGGCGGAGGGGCCGGACCGCGGCCTCTGCTCCCTGGTCCTCGGGGCGAGCGTGTCCCGCTGCCGCCGCGCGGGCGCGCCAAGCGTGTGCTGCCAGGAAGGCCCGGGCCGCAGCCCTCCCGACCCAGCCCTTCGGGCCTTTTGCCTCTCTGGAGGCCCCATTACCACGCTTTGGGCCCTGGGTCCGGAAAGCAGGCTTTGGCCGCAAGGCTGAACCCGGCCCCCGCTTTCGGAGGGGGGACTTGGCGCTCTATCTATCCTGCTGCCGCGCGCTTTTGTGCTCGGGACCCAAACTGTCGACTCCTTTTGCATAGTTTGAGCATATGAGAATCCGATTTTCTGAGCATACGTGTAATTTAATGAACCACTTGTCGATACGTGCCTGTTAATGGTGCTAAATAACTGATCACCTGACACAGATGGCTGGGGAGGAGGGAGAAAACGAGAGAAATGTTGAAACTGCACGCAGTCCAGGCTCTCTTGCCCCCCCCCCCCCCCCAGCGATGTATTATGACCTTTTCCCATCTTTAGATTTTTAAATGCCATTTTCCAGATATTCGAGCTAATTTCAGTAAGCGATTATTCGTGCTATTGAGTGTCATTTGTACACTGTGATCATGGATAGTTATTAATGTAAGTGGCAACACATGCTTTCATGTTTTAATTCTGATTTTCATTAAATGTAGAGATAATGAAAAAAAAAATCTATATTGAGCCATTTCCAAATATCAACTTTGCAACCTTGTTTTAAGCTAAAGTAATAATATGAAAAGAAGTAATAAAAAAAATGGAGTAGTCAGAGGTTACTTAAGTAGTTCATTGCTCTTTCATAGTTGGTGTTTTGGAGTTGAACTTATTTTTCTTTTTCCAAACGGATTGGTTGAGATTCTGCAACAATGCCTTCCTTTTCTGTTATTTTATACCATTGTTTTGCTTTTTTGCGTGGAGTGTTTGGTGTTTTGAAAATATAGATGTGTGCTCCTTGGGTTAGGGAAGAATCAGGAAATCTGCCACATTGTTCTGGTTTTGAGTTTAGTTTTAACTTTATAGAGTACAAAAGATGTGTCAAGATCATTATTTAAATTATTTTACTATTTGCAGCCATCTAGGCTACTTAGTATTTTCTCTGTATTTTGGTTACTGATGTTAACATTACTGTAAACGATGGGTCCTTCTACCATTCAAGCTATTTTCATCTTTATTATTTTCAGATACATACTCTATTTTCTAATTACAGTAATGGAATTTAAAGGGTTGCCTTTAGGAGCTATAATTGTTTTAAGCCACACATTGTTCCTTAACAGTACAAAGACTTGTACTCAGTTGGAGTAAAGGCACTTTAAGTTTGCAGACTCATAAACCTAGATTTTAAGCTTTATGTGATAGCAGTGCAGGTGATTTATCAAAACAAGAAATGAATTAGTGATGGGACCAAAAATGTCTTCTCTGCTTTGAGTACTTTATAGGTTCATTTATTGAAAAACTTAAAAAAAAAAATGTACTTTGTTTTATTATTTTTGTATCTTGTTTTTAGAGAGTAGTGAACTTTCAGACTAAATTTCATTATGTCTTCTATGCATTCTGTTAGGACAGAACTCGGATAATTTCATTTTGGTGAAAGTTTGGTATCCACATCCCTGGCACCATAGGTTAACATAGATTAAATCTAAGAGTTGTCTGTGTAGATGTGAAGAATAGGTTTCATTTTATCAAGTGCAAATCTTAGTATAAAAAAAAAAGAAAAGCAGTTGTCTTTATTTTAGTAATTTAAAAACCTTATGGCTGCTTAAATTGTATTGAATATTGGAGTCAGCTAGGGAAGAGTGACAATTTTTTACTTGGGCGGTATCATAGTAATAACACTGAGGGTGAGAGTTGTAAGGCAGCAAGCTACAATTTTAATTACTTCAGAGTGATTTTGATAGTTTAGCTATGAGGCATGAGTGGAAATTATGTATACAGTCTTTTTGAGGAAATCGTGGTGGTTATGTGCAGTAGATTTGGAATAAATTCATAGCTGACCTTCCTGGACATTTTCAGAGGCTGAATTGTATGGGAGGATAGGGCTGGTGAAACAGCTGGTGGATTTGAACTGTCTTTTTTTGGCTTGGCAGTGTAACCATTTAGCCATTTGACCACTTCTTGTGTGCTATCAGTCTGTACTGACCTATATCTGACCTTCCAGCAAGTTTTCAGAGGTGGTAATAAATCATACGGGAGGTGATTGCCCATCCTTCTTCCTCTGAGCAACTAATAGATTTGAATGGTTTGACCTTGGGTTGCAGTGCAGCTTCTTACCACTAGTCCATTAGAGCTCCCTTTTCTTGGGGTGGGGGAAGTGGGTTATTGATAATACTTATTTTCCTTAATGGTATAATATGGCTTTTGCTTTTCTTTTATAATTTTTCTCTCTGAAAATGTGCATTTCCCCTACGCCTTTTACACAGATTGAGTTCTGTTGTAATTCCTCTTGAAATCCTGTGGGTTTCTGCCACCCCTCAAGACATTTTCTCTCGGTTAATTTTTTTGGCCATAATTTAGGATTATGAATTGCCTATAACTACTTCACACAGTGTCAGCAAATTTAGGATATTTGATTACTAAATATTTTCATGCACATTTTTCTGACAAGTGTATAATATTCTTTTTTAGGAACACTATACCTGGTGCTCTAGTTTTCTTTACTTTGTATACCTTTTGAGCATCCTGAAGTATCTTTTCAGAATCTGCAGAAGTGATGTCATAAGCTGTTACATGATTATGATACTGTTACATTTTTGAAAACAATAAACTACCTTTTTAATAGATGCCCCTTTACAAGTGAAAGTAGTGAGAAAATTGATGTGGTTTAGAGAGACTTGTTAGGTGTTGTTTCTGCCATCAAGGAATTGTAGTCATAGTAGGAAAGAAGATTCTAAGACAAGGAGTGTTAAATCAGTATTTGTGTTAAAAGGGGAAGGTATGTCAAAGAGTTACAGACTGGAGGAATATGTGAATTGGATAATTGCAATACATTGTGTGCTTAGACCATATTTTCTAAAGGTCAGAGGATTGAAAATTTTATTACCACTTGATTTAAGAGAAAGAAAATAGTTGAGTAATGTAAAAATTTCAAATATTCAGAAATTTTAATCTATATGGTCTGACTTATTTAAGTTTTGAATGTTGTAGTAAATCGTGCAGAATTAACTTCAGTAGGGTTTTTTTTTAATTTTTTTAAAAATTTATTTTATCTCATTATTTTTTGTGTGTATGCTTGTTCCTCCTTCTCCAGCAGAGCATCTAGTGGATTTGAACCGTGCATCTCTGAGATTGCAGTTGCAGCTTCTTGCCACTAGGCCACCAGAGCTCACTAACTTCAGTAGTTTTAATTTACTCTGTAAGCTTAGCCTCTTGAAGACATTGTAAATACTGTAGGGAGTAAAGATAATTGGAAAGGTTGCAATTATTTATCTTCCAAATGATGTTGTTGGTCATAATAACAGTAACAACAATAACATGTTGAAAATAATCTCTGGGTATGTGTGTGTTGGATTAATATATATTTCCTGCTTTATTTTGGAAGAAAAGTTAGTAATTTTTGTTGCCAGTGTTTTTAGAGTTTGTTAGTAATATATTAAGACCATAAAACTTGCATATAGGTTATGCAAGTAAGTACATAAAGAATGGTAGTTTAAAAATTCAAGTTGTAACTAGCTGTTGCAATCTGGGGCAACTATAAAGAAAGTGGGAAACTGTTGGTTTACAGAGATATAAATATTAAATGACAAACATTCACAAAAAAAATCAAGTTGAGGTATCATACTGCTTGTGTTTAGATTTGCTTTGCTGCCAGCTTCATTTGTTACCTTGGGCAAATGACTTAATCATTTGGGCTTTAGTTTTTACCTCTTTAAAAAAAGAAATAATAATTGCCTTGAGCTTACAGGACTGTTCTGAAGAACAAAGGAAATAGTGCTTTGTAAAGGCCGAGGCACATTGTTGTGCTTAACTCATAGTAGTTTGAATTGGTATTACCTAGGTCTTAGTAAAATAGTGCTGTGGTTTAATGAGTGTTCTGGTGGTGTAGTCTGTAGGGAGTTAACATTGTTAATTTCACTGGTTTTACTTCTCTGGTGCTTTGAACACCAGCTGCTCCATGGGAGAAAGATGGGCAGTCTCCTCCTCTGCAATTTTACCGCCTCAGAAATTCAATAGGATGATCAGCTATGCGTCAGTTCTGACTTGGAAATTAGTATAAGTATGGCTTGGTACAAACTTCTGATGTTTCCCTAATTTTAGTAGGTTATACTTGTAAAACTTAAAATTTGAATTATTTCTTAATTCAAAGGAGCTCTGGTGTTATAGTGTGCTCTATGTTGTATTAACAAAAAGGTCAATTAATTGACTCCACCAATTGCTCCCTGGGAAAAAGATGGGCTGTTTCCTCTCATAAAGATTTACAAACTCAGAAAACTGATGGAGGGTTGCTGTGAGTTAGAATTTACTCTACAGTAGTTGTATTTTTCAACTTTTGGTCTAGTGTAATTCTGCTCTTGCCAGTTTCAACTTGTACTTCATAGTCCCATCTGCCATCCCCTTCCCACCTCATAGTCCTTTTCCTAGTTTAAGTTGGCTTTGGTCACCTTAATGTCTTAGACATTCTTTTTACCCGATAAATCTAGAAAATAAGTCATGTTCTTTGTTTTCTCTGAAGTGTTACTAATTGATTCTCATTAATGAAAATGACCGAAATCTGAAATGGCTATGTACAGCAGGTTGTTGACTAGTTTGTATTAATTTGTAAAATGAAATGTAGAATTGTATCATTTAGTGCTTGATATCCTATAGAGCTGATTGAATCCCAGCCCTGCTGCTTACTTATTCTGTAATACTGAGTATACCTAATTATATGATTCAGAGGTTTGAATGGCATTTAAGTTGTTGAGGAAAGTGCTAGATGCATAATAAGTATTCAGTGACTCTTAACTTTGTAGAAAGAGTGTTTTGTTGTAATCTACTGTCGAGTCAGAACTGACTTACAGCTGATCCTCCAGAGTTTTCAGAGGCTGAAAATCACATAGGCGGAGATTGCCCATCCTTCTTCCATGGAGTAGCTAATGGATTTGAACTGTGTGCTTTTGGGTTGGCAGCACACACAGCTCCTTACCATTGACCATAACAGGATAGTGATTAGCCGATCTGGGCTCAGGTTTCAGCTCTGCAGCATATGTTATCGTTAAGTACCATTGAATTGTCCAGGAGTCATAGTGACTCTTTTTAACATTGGATCTGAGTCCTGCCCTGTCCTGTGCTATCCTCACCATCTCTGACATACTTGCGCCCATTTATTATTATACTGTGATATTTACTCTACATATTCTAACTTCACTTTTAGTCAGAAACTTTAAGGAGTTATTTTAAAGAATAAAACAAAACAAAACAAAAAAATCACTTCCTACCATTGAATCGGTTCCCTGTCACTGTGATCCTTCATCCAACTTCCAAGTTTTTTAAGGGGAAGAGACTGCTCATCTTTACTTTGGATACTGATGGTAGATTTGAAACTATGGAATCATGCAGCAGTTTGTTTAGCAGTGCAGCATGCTATGGGCTATGCCACCAGAGCTTCTTAAGGATTATGCAAAAGGATAAGCTCTGAATTGTTAAAGAGATGGAGGTTCATATCCACTCATCCAGAGGTGCCTAAAAAGAAAGACCTATGGAGCTAATAGTAACCAAGCCCAATACTACTATGACACACAGAGGCTAACTATGTATTGGGACCACCTGACTTTTATGGTGTCTGATTAGTTGGGAGGTGTAAATAGTTAACTAACTAAGGTTAGTGGTGAGACTACAGCAGAGATCTCAGAAGAAAGGCTGAATAGTCAATTCTGGAAAAAAAAATCAGCCTTTAAAAACTCTTTGGAACACAGTTTTACCCTGATATACATGAAATTATCGTGAGTTTTGATTCACTGATTTTTTTTTTTCATAATTAGTAAATGTATAGCAGGATTTCTAAGTGCTGGGTCTATTTGGGGAACGGTGATCCCTCAGGGTCTGTCCTGATGAATTGTTGGGTGTTTAACAGCATAGCTAGGCCCTAGTCATTTGACACAACAGCACCCTATTTGTGACCAAAAAAGGAAATGAAATTTTCAGGCATTGTCAGATAGTCTCAAGGTGAGGGGGAAATTGCCCTCGCTTGAGAACTGCTGATATAAAGCATAGCAAATAATAAACATTTAATGATTTTAACTTCTTTAAGGATGTTATGATAGTGATAAGCACATTGGTTCTTAGATGAGATTTTCAGTGCTTGGCATGAAGTTAGAGCACAATAAATTCTATACATTCTAGATTACTTCTCCTTATCCTCAGATTTAGATTTTTGCTCAGACATCACCCTGTTATTGTTGAGCTGCTAACTGAAAGGTCAGTGATTTGAATCCATCAGCTTCTTAAGAGAAAGATGAACAGTCTCTTTTTATAAAGGTTTACAGTTTCAGAAACCTGGTGGAGGCTTGCCATGGGATAAATCAACTATGATATTGAAGTTTTCATTGCCATGTCCCCTCTCCCATCATTATCACTATTTGTTTAAATTTTTTTATCTTTCCTATTTTTTCTTCATAGATTTTATAATCTGTAAAATATACTCTAAAAATACAGTCTTTATAAAATACAATCTCTGTATTTCATTTCCTCTCCTCTCCATATGCATTTATTTAGTGCCACAAAGTCAGAATCAACTTATAGTTGCCCGTCTGGTGGATTTTCAGAGCAGTAAACTGAATGGAAAGAGATTGCCCATCTCTTTCTTCTGTGGAGCAGCTTGTGGATTTGAACCACTTGTTTTTGCAATTGCAGTACAGCTTCTTATCACTAGGCGACGAACTTCCTATATGCATAAAAACAGAAGAATTTAATGTGTGTCATTGTAGGATACTCTGTTAAGGCCTTACAGCTTTAGTGACTTAGACTTATATGTGCTTTTTTTTTTAAAAAAAAAAGAAGTGATAAAATATCTTTTATCACTTTAAAATTTTTTTTAAATTGCTTTGAAGGATATGTTTGATAGGTTGAAAGAGACAATTTTTATTCATTTTTAAATGGACCATTATAGAAGTATATGTATGTATGTATATAATATTATTTAGGTTTAACAAATAATTGTTTTTTTGGTTAACTGTTAGGTGTTTCTAAATTTTATTTTGTGTATTATACATTCTTGATATATCTAGAAAATAATATATGCTGGTGTAATGAATGAACCTATTAATGTAAACTAAATTTAGCCTTAATATAATTTTTTTTATTTCAGATGAAACAGAAGCATTTTAAAGTAGGAAATGTTTTCAGGCTTAAATTTTTCATTTTTTTTCCCGACTTAAATTTTATTGTGAATGTTAATACTAATTAAAAAATTATATACTTGAATTTTTATAAATGGTGCAAAAGGACAAAATTTTGCCCTCCATAGTTAGCATATGCTCTTCTCCTTTCTTGGAAAGTTCTTTATATAAACTCACATATCATCTAATTAACCCTCCTTAGTTTCCTAGTTCCCCTTCCTCTGTGCTCTTTATAGCCCATCAGCATGACACTTTCACATTTTACTGTTTTTATGCAGTATTGTCTGTATGAATTCTATGTTGAAATGTGAGTTCTTGCATTTTAGATTGGTGTTTTGTTTCCCTGCTATCTATAGTAATATTTTGTCGTAGATGTTTCCTAAATGTATGAATAAGTGAGCCATTCTGAGCCAAGCAGATTATCCAATTCTCTGACTTAACTAGAAATATTTTACTCTCTGTAAAAATAAGATGTGACTGAATACAGAAGCAGTTTTTTATTTTAGCATACACATGTTCTTAAATTATAGTATTCGTTTAATTATATTCACGTGATTAAAATAAACTATAGGCAGCCTTGTTATAATTATGTTTCTAATGCCACGTAAATATAAGTAAACATTTAAGTGAAATTTTAATGTAAGAACCAGAAGTTTGTTTAAATCAGGCTGTAGTTAACAGAGATAATGAATCAATTCTTAATTTCCCCTTTTATTAGAACTTACTGTATTTATTGATCCATATTACTAGTTACCAAAGGACATTCTGTTTAAGATTATTGTTTGTATTTTTTAAATTTTATTTTGTAATAATTTTAGATTTCCACAAAAGTTCTTAGGAAGTATAGAAAAATTTTTGATACCCTCTCCAAATGTAAACATTTGACATAATTTTGATTCCTTTTGATCAAAACTGAGAAAGCTCTAGTAGCATAATTCAAAGCGAGCTGAACTGCTAATCCAAAGGCTACCAGTGTATCTTTGCAGGAAAAATATTGTCAGTCTCTTGCAATAGAGATGTATAGAATCAGAAACCCAGTTGAGTAGAACCTATGAGTAGGAACTGACTTGACAGTAGTGTGTTTATCAGAAGGGAGAGAGTGGCATTTAGTATATACTGTTAACTGAACCCTATACTTTACTCCAGTTTTTCCACTAATCCCTTTTTTATCCAGATACAGTCAGGATACCACATTACAGATAATAGATATTTGAGTGTTTGAGTTAATGTTTTCTTTGGTTGATAGAACATTTGTTTTTCAATTAGGATGGGGAGTTTTTATTATTTTACTATGATCACTTGGTGACAATGCTCACTTGATATTGGATATTATTTTTTAGAAAAATTCTTTGCAAGTATCAAGAAAATTTTAAATGGCTGTAAACTATCATTTTTGGCTTGCTTTCTTTGGAATTTTTTTTAAAGCCAGTTAGAACCATAAATGAAAATTCAGTCTTATTAATTTATAGCAACTTCACTTAAAATGTATTCTTTGGAGCACTGTTCTTGCCTGTCTTTTGAAAATCATGCTCTTTGGACCTTTAAATTTGGAATCTTTTCTGTTTTCTCTTGTCCTGAAAGATACCAAGCCTTCTTGGTACTGTTAATGGTGTTTCCCACGGTGGGTGGTAGTTAGTTGCCTAATAAATATTTATTGACTAAGTAAAAAAGTATGTTGTGATTTTTTTTTTTAAAGTTAACTTTGTTAAATACTTACTCAGTCTTTCTACCAGAAAAACCCCAAATCAGAGTCTGTCCCTACTCTTAGTAAACATTCATAAGAGTCTCTTCAAAACTGCAAATTTTTGTGAGAAGAGATTGCCTGTCTTGGCAACTGGTGGATTTGAACTGCACTATTTAGGTTAGCATTTCTAAGAATTACACAGTACATCACCAGGGCTCTTGAGTAGTCTTTTTAGAATATTTTATAGCCATGGAAAATTTTTTCCTGATAATGTCCATTTAAATCAAGGGAAAGACCCTTTAAATCATCCTTTAACACTATAGTCTATTAATAATCAGTAGTGAAAATTTGATTCCCCCATTTTCTTTTTACTAATAGCAGTATTATTGGGGGAAAATCGCTTATTAACATAACTAGTTTTCTGGTCTTCCTAATTGCTTGGTGATCTCAGTCAGTGTATGATTGGTCCTTCTAAATCCTTTCAGTAGCAGTTGGTAAAACGGAAGGATACCAAAGGTGTAGTTTGTAGAATTTATTGACCTTGTTGCTGCATCCACCAGCTGCCCTGAGGGAGAAAGAAACCCAATGGAGGGTTGTTAGGAGTGCACGTCAACTTGGTGGCAGTGGAATTAGTGTTTTTATTAAGATAGGTGCATTTTTAGTAGATTCAGCATGCCATTTTTATCGAACAGCCATTTGTTCTTAGGGCTGGAATTATCTTTCTTTTTTTACTTCTGTGGCGAGAGTGTTTACTATTTGGGATGAACTCTGAATTAGGAAGTTATTATAACTGGCAGTAAACAGTGGAGTTGAACATATTCAGAAAATTTAAATGTATTGGTGGTGGTTGTTCCTCCAATCAGAACTGACCCCATACATAGCTTACCCTCTAGTGGGTAGTGATTTTATTTATTTATTTATTTATTTATTTGTAGATGTTTCTTAATTGCTTCTGTGTACAAAGTACTTAACACACACACACAGACACCCCCCCCCCCACCCCCCACTCAATAAACCAAACCTGAAAACCTCTTAAGTCACCATTGAGTACATTCGGTGTGAAAGTGATTGTGATACATAATTGAGCCTTTCCTTAACCAGCTGTGAAGAATTAAAGGAACTTGAAGGACCTTGTCCTGACTTTTAATCAACATTACTAATTTTAATTTGAGGTTAGTAGTTAACCTTTATTTCAAGGTTTATTTTGTATTCAGTATGTATTGCAAATTTGAGGAGAGATACAGAAATTATACTGTTTAAAAGATTAATTGTCCTTACAGTACAAAAATTTTTGTTTTTAAATTGTTAGGTGCTTTTGAGTTAGTTTGAGCCCATTGTTGCAGCTGCTTCTGTCAGTCTACGGTATTGAAGTCTTTTTTTCTTACCAACTCTCTTTTTGCTATCCTTTTGTAGAAACTGGATGTTTTTAAAGGATAACACATCCAAAGTGGCTAAGACAGTATCTATGTCTAGAATTGCATGTCCAGAGCAGCTAAGACATAGTATCTACCTTTTTATTTCCAAGATTTATTGATTGAGGTGTGGTAAACGACATTCATTTAGTAAGAGCAGCTTGATGAATGTTGACAGATATGTACATTCATGAAACCACTACCATAATCAAGATTAGAGCATTTTCATATTCCCAAAGTAATCTCCTGCCCCTATGCAGTTCATCCTTCTCTTAGCTTCACAGGTGGCCATTGATAGGTGAATAGTTGGGCTGGTGGTGTGTTTGTTGTGTTTTTTTTTTTAAGCTAGTTAACTTAATTTTTATTGTACTGATAAACAACTACTTTTAACTGATAGTTTTAGGTTAGAGGCTTTGTCTTGCACATGGAAACAGTAATAAAAATTTAACTGGATAGTTGCTTTTAAAGAAGTGTTTATAATGAGTCGGGTTTTTCCCAGTTCTGTGTTGTTATGTTCCATTGGAACCATCCATAGCTGACCCTTCAACTGTTTTTTCCCTCCCTGTGGAGCATTTGGTGGATTTGAGCTGCATGCCTTTAGATTTGACAGTGTAAAAACCACTGCCCCAGAACTCCCTATCTACTTTTTTAGCTCTTAAATAGAAGGATAGTATTGGCATAGACTGGAGAACCTAAAACTAGACTTGAATCCAAGCTTTGTTTAATGACCTTGGGGAAGGCATTTAAATTAAATATATTTTGATTGCTCTGAAGCAAATAAAATGAATCTAGTTCTTGTAAAAGACTGTTGCTTGTTATTGTGTGCTGTCACCCATAGCTGACTATCAAGTGGGTTTTCAGGAAATCCTAGGAGATGGTCTGTCTTTCTCTGATGGAGGACTGAATGATAACAGAATCCGTTTTGGTGGTACCCATCAGCTGCTCTTTAGTAAAGATGTGTCTGAAGATGCTTCTGTAGACTACCCCTTGTGGTAGATTTGATTCCAACTCTTGGTGACCCTCATTGAGTTTCTGAGATTATAAATTTTATAGGTAGGATATTGCCCATCTTTTACAGAGCAGCTGGTGGATTGAAATTGAAGACCTCTCAAGATGGCAGCCCAACATAGAGCAAAATACTGTGTCACAGAGGCTTGTAATCATGGGCTGTTCTTCTCTATCCTAAATGGTTCCTTTTAGTCTGAATACAATCAGCATTTTTGTAGGGGACGAGGGGTTTATGGTTATCAATAACCATTTATTTATATGGTTATATTTATAAATATATGTAGTTTTAAATAACCAAAATAAAAATGCTTATTAGTGCAGTGCCAGCATACAGTATATTCTCAGTAAATAGTAACATATTTTTGAATGTCAAGTTTTGTGATTTTATAAAGGGAAATGAGTTAAAGGCCAACTTAAGAAAATTTTGGTAGATAAACTCTTTATACTTTTTAAAATTCGATGATAATGGTACTGTGTTGTAGTTTTAGTAAATTGTATGTGCACACTGTGTGTGTGTATAGTTTTGTTGTTGTTCTGATTTGTTGAGTTTAAGTTTCTATTTTCTTGTTCTACTCAGAAAATTTTTGTCTATATATAGTATTTTTCATTAAATGCTTTGTGAATAAAGACTAACAGTTTTAATAGGTATGAGTAATTTAAATTACTTGCTTTTTAGTTCTTTTATTTCAACTTACTATAAAAGCAATGTCTAATTATTATGAAAAGATTATTGTTAAAAGCATGGTTTTTATAATTTAAACCATGAAAATTTCTTTTCATTGTGGTAAACTTATGAACTAGATACATACCTTTTTTTCCACTTTAAAAATAATGAACCTCAAGTAAACATTAAAAGGATTTCTGTTAAAATGATATTCTACATGCGTAATGAAGAAACATTATTTAGCAAAGATTGGTTTTACATTTCCATATGTATTTTCTGAAACCAGTGAGGATTTTTTTTTAAACAATCATTCAGAAATACCTTAAGTGTGTTCTTAGATTCAAAACTATTGAAATAATTTGGTTATAGGTAATTTTCAATTGATAGCTTTATTTCTTATGGTATTTTTTTTGTCTTTCTATAGGGCTGAAAGACACACAGAAGTCTTCATGGATATAGTTGATACATTTAATCATTTAATTCCTACTGAACACTTAGATGATGCCCTATTTATAGGATCCAACCTGGAGAATGAAGTCTGTGAGGATTTTAGTACAAGTCAAAATGTCTTAGAGGACTCGCTGAAGAACATGCTCAGCGATAAGGATCCTATGCTAGGATCTGCAAGTAACCAGTTCTGTTTGCCTGTTTTGGATAGCAATGATCCCAATTTCCAGATGCCTTGTTCAACAGGTAATTCTTACTTTTTTTTTTTTTTTTAGTCTACAATTTTAATAAAAGACATTTTTAATAGCTTTTTTTAAAAAAAATGATGATCAGGATAGTGAATTTAGGGTTTACCCTTTGTGTTTAGGACTGCTTTTCTAGGCATCAGAATTAGAATTTAAATTTTCTCCCATGAAGGATGTTACAGGAAGGATGACCATATAATTTCATACCAAAATGGAATATTTTTTATAATGAAAAACTTTTGATAATGAAAATGATGCTGTTAACAATTACAGCATGATAAAAAGCATATATTTGGATTCTCTCTGGCAAATAGGAATTGCCTGATAAATTGAATTATGTAGGTACAACCCTGCTTGGAGTAAAGGGAGGAGAAGGAATTTTATGATTGAAACTTTTCTCACAGGCCCTCCCAACTCTTCATATTTAATGTCTAATTTGCTTCCATTTCAGATCACATAAAATGACACATTGGCTTTTTTGAAGTTATTAAAAAAAGAACATAACTGGTATTATAAATTTT